>NC_088411.1:41522185-41807185 GCF_034236695.1 Oncorhynchus nerka
GTCTCCAGGGACTCATGATTCACAGAGCAGGAAATCTAGACAGGATGGAAGAGGTTAGCATTCACTCCCTCGTGAAACGCCCCGCGGCCCAGCAGCCCCGCCACGGTCAGATAGCTAGCTGCCTGCTGCTTCTCGCCTTTCTACCCATAATCCCCCTAGACTGCACTTTGCCGCCCAGTGACTACACTCCGCCAGATGTTGAATCCCTATATACTTTTGAGTAGTAGTGCACTATAAAGGGAATAGGGTGCCATTTGGGAAACAACCCTATTCCCACAGCAACCTCAGGACCTGTGAGTAGAGCTCAGGACCTGTGAGTAGAGCTCAGGACCTGTGAGTAGAGCTCAGGACCTGTGAGTAGAGCTAAGGACCTGTGAGTATAGCTCAGGACCTGTGAGTAGAGCTCAGGACCTGTGAGTAGAGCTCAGGACCTGTGAGTAGAGCTCAGGACCTGTGAGTAGAGCTAAGGACCTGTGAGTATAGCTCAGGACCTGTGAGTAGAGCTCAGGACCTGTGAGTAGAGCTCAGGACCTGTGAGTAGAGCTAAGGACCTGTGAGTAGAGCTCAGGACCTGTGAGTAGAGCTCAGGACCTGTGAGTAGAGCTTAGGACCTGTGAGTAGAGCTCAGGACCTGTGAGTAAACGCTTGATGTAATTTCACTGGGTTCTGAGAAGGTTGAGAGGCCAATGTGAACATGTTCACTGAAGGGAGCTTGTGTCCATGTTTTCTCACAGGGAATAAAACTACTCTGCTTTGTTGATGATGGCTGTGTGTGTGTGTGTGTGTGTGTGTGTGTGTGTGTGTGTGTGTGTGTGTGCGTGCGTGCGTGCGTGCGTGCGTGCGTGCGTGCGTGCGTGCGTGCGTGCGTGCGTGTGTCTTCCCACCATCTTAAACAATGCCACGTGTATTGGAATCAGAGTGTGTTGCCTCTCGTGTGTTTTGTCGCAGTGTTTATGCCCAGGATTACAGCATGCCGTGCTCCCAACATGCACTTGGGTGTTGTGTGTCTCCTGGCATGTAACAGGGCAGCAGCATGTGCTGTGCTACAAGCATTAACAGCTGGGGAATCACCATGGCAACCACACAACGCAAAGAATGTATGAATGGAAGGGCTAGGCTACTAACAGAACACACACACACACACACACACACACACACACACACACACACTGAACACGACAAAGATAAATATTATTCTTGACAGCAGTCTCCTTTTTTTTTAAACGAGCATGACGAGTGATTTTCAAGTGAACTGAGCTTTCCTACTGGTCTCGTTGAAGCTCTTTCAGTTCCTTTTCAAGAGCCTGCTTCTTTTCTGTGGCTGAGTTAATAGATAGTCGTCTTCATGAAATTGTTTGTATGTCCGTGAACAACAGACAGTCAAGTATATCTAATCTCATATCTGAACAGATATTTCTGAAACAAGAAGATTCATATTATCCAAGAGGATAGGATCATTCTTTGGCTTTCTGGTCTTTCATGAGGAAATTCAAACCATTTTGAAGTGATAATACCGACACTGATAAGGATATGTAGAAATGTGCCAAACCCAACATGAGTAAACACAGCTTGGCTTTACTGCAGCTGTTCCACAAATATACCATTTGGATCGTGGGGGAAAACAAACTCCTATTGGACACGGCACACACAAAACAGTTGCAGGTGCTGTTGTTCTCCTGTGTTTGTTTACTGTTTACTGTTGACCAAGTTACAGATCATTTAAAAGCAGTGATATTGTTGTTGTGAATGTTGTCGCGGTTGTTGTCGTGGTTGTTGTTGTGGTTGTTGTTGCAGTTGTTGTTGTGGTTGTTGTTGTTGTTGTTGTTGTTGTTGCGGTTGTTGTTGTTGTGGTTGTTGTTGTGGTTATTGTTGTGGTTGTTGTTGTGGTTATTGTTGTGGTTGTTGTTGCGGTTGTTGTTGCGGTTGTTGTTGCGGTTGTTGTTGCAGTTGTTGTTTTGGTTGTTGTTGTTGTTGTGGTTGTTGTTGTTGCAGTTGTTGTTGTGGTTGTTGTTGTTGTTGTGGTTGTTGTTGTTGTGGTTGTTGTTGTTGTTGTTGTGGTTGTTGTTGTTGTGGTTGTTGTTGTTGTGGTTGTTGTTGTTGTTGTGGTTGTTGTTGTTGCGGTTGTTGTTGTTGTTGTGGTTGTTGTTGTTGCAGTTGTTGTTGTGGTTGTTGTTGTTGTTGTTGTGGTTGTTGTTGTTGTTGTGGTTGTTGCGGTTGTTGTTGTTGTTGTGGTTGTTGTTGTTGTTGTTGTTGTTGTTGTTGTTGTTGTTGTTGTTGTTGTTGTTGTTGTTGTTGTTGTGGTTGTTGTTGTTGTTGTTGTTGTTGTTGTTGTTGTGGTTGTTGTTGCGGTTGTTGTTGTTGTTGTGGTTGTTGTTGTTGTGGTTGTTGTTGCGGTTGTTGTTGTTGTTGTTGTGGTTGTTGTTGTTGTGGTTGTTGTTGCGGTTGTTGTTGTGGTTGTTGTTGTTGCGGTTGTTGTTGTGGTTGTTGTTGTTGTCGTTGTTTGTGTTTTTAGATCATTTGCAAACCTTTTTTAGTAAAGTACCGTAGCAGTTGTAAAGTACAGAACAGCTAAGAACAGAAAACAGCATATTTAGTCCAATCTACCCCCAAAATTATCTGACAGCGTCAGTGTACTAATGTGAGATCTAGTTTGCATCCAAAATGATATTCTATTCCCTACCTAGTGCAATACTATTAACCAGAGCTCAATAGGTAATAGTGTGTGTCCTCTAGCACACACACACACCCACACACACACACACACACACACACACACACACACACACACACACACACACACACACACACACACACACACACACTGAGCCAAGCCAGGCGTCCTCTAAAGACCAGAAAAATCACCATGATACATCTCCTACAGGGATCTGATATGGTCTGGTCAGGGATCTGCTATGGTCTGACCAGGGATCTGCTATGGTCTGACCAGGGATCTGCTATGGTCTGGTCAGGGATCTGCTATGGTCTGGCCAGGGATCTGATATGGTCTGGCCAGGGATCTGATATGGTCTGACCAGGGATCTGCTATGGTCTGGTCAGGGATCTGCTATGGTCTGGTCAGGGATCTGATA
This sequence comes from Oncorhynchus nerka, assembly GCF_034236695.1. Classification (NCBI taxonomy): domain Eukaryota; kingdom Metazoa; phylum Chordata; class Actinopteri; order Salmoniformes; family Salmonidae; genus Oncorhynchus; species Oncorhynchus nerka. The sequence continues at coordinate 41,525,275 of NC_088411.1, forward strand.
TGGTCTGACCAGGGATGTGCTATGGTCTGGTCAGGGATCTGATATGGTCTGACCAGGGATCTGCTATGGTCTGGCCAGGGATCTGATATGGTCTGGTCAGGGATCTGATATGGTCTGACCAGGGATCTGCTATGGTCTGGCCAGGGATCTGATATGGTCTGGTCAGGGATCTGATATGGTCTGACCAGGGATCTGCTATGGTCTGGCCAGGGATCTGATATGGTCTGGTCAGGGATCTGATATGGTCTGGCCAGGGATCTGATATGGTCTGGCCAGGGATCTGCTATGGTCTGACCAGGGATCTGCTATGGTCTGGTCAGGGATCTGATATGGTCTGGCCAGGGATCTGCTATGGTCTGGCCAGGGATCTGCTATGGTCTGACCAGGGATCTGATATGGTCTGGCCAGGGATCTGATATGGTCTGGCCAGGGATCTGCTATGGTCTGGCCAGGGATCTGCTATGGTCTGACCAGGGATCTGATATGGTCTGACCAGGGATCTGCTATGGTCTGGCCAGGGATCTGATATGGTCTGGCCAGGGATCTGATATGGTCTGGCCAGGGATCTGCTATGGTCTGACCAGGGATCTGCTATGGTCTGGCCAGGGATCTGCTATGGTCTGGTCAGGGATCTGATATGGTCTGACCAGGGATCTGCTATGGTCTGGTCAGGGATCTGCTATGGTCTGGTCAGGGACCTGCTATGGTCTGGTCAGGGATCTGCTATGGTCTGGTCAGGGATCTGCTATGGTCTGGTCAGGGACCTGCTATGGTCTGGCCAGGGATCTGCTATGGTCTGACCAGGGATCTGCTATGGTCTGGTCAGGGATCTGCTCCTACTGGCACACAGATCTTGGCTGCATCCCAAATGGCATCCTATCGCTTATGTAGTGCACTACTTTTGAACAGGGCATGTAGTAGTGAACTCTATAGGAAACATGGTGCCATTGTCACACAAACAGACCTGATAACGCTGTTAGAATAGGAACTGGATGTGATGTCATGTTCCTGGAACAACTAGTTGGTAAAGCCTTGTGGTGTGACTGAGTCTGTAGGTGGTTAAAGCCTTGGGGTGTGACTGAGTCTGTAGGTGGTTTAAGCCTTGGGGTGTGACTGAGTCTGTAAGTGCCAAAGCCTTGGGGTGTGACTGAGTCTGTAGGTGGTTAAAGCCTTGGGGTGTGACTGAGTCTGTAGGTGGTTAAAGCCTTGTGGTGTGACTGAGTCTGTAGGTGGTTAAAGCCTTGTGGTGTGACTGAGTCTGTAGGTGCTAAAGCCTTGGGGTGTGACTGAGTCTGTAGGTGCTAAAGCCTTGGGGTGTGACTGAGTCTGTAGGTGGTTTAAGCCTTGGGGTGTGACTGAGTCTGTAAGTGCCAAAGCCTTGGGGTGTGACTGAGTCTGTAGGTGGTAAAGCCTTGGGGTGTGACTGAGTCTGTAGGTGGTTTAAGCCTTGGGGTGTGACTGAGTCTGTAAGTGCCAAAGCCTTGGGGTGTGACTGAGTCTGTAGGTGGTAAAGCCTTGGGGTGTGACTGAGTCTGTAGGTGGTAAAGCCTTGGGGTGTGACTGAGTCTGTAGGTGGTAAAGCCTTGGGGTGTGACTGAGTCTGTAGGTGGTAAAGCCTTGGGGTGTGACTGAGTCTGTAGGTGGTAAAGCCTTGGGGTGTAACTGAGTCTGTAGGTCGTAAAGCCCTGGGGTGTAACCAATGTTACCCCAAAAAAAACATTCGGAACTGAGGTAATTTTAGGTCTGCTTATAAGTATTTGCTAGGTAAAGCCCCACCTTATCTCAGCTCACTGGTCACCATAGAAACACCCACCCGTAGCACACGTTCCAGCAGGTATATTTCACTGGTCACCCCCAAAGCCAACTCCCCTTTGGCCGCTTTTCCTTCCAGTTCTCTGCTGCCAATGACTGGAACGAATTTAAAAAATCACTGAAGCTGGAGACTCATATCTTCCTCACTAACTTTAAGCATCAGCTGTCAGAGCATCTTACAGATCATTGCACCTGTACATAGCCCATCTGTAAATAGCCCATCCAACTACCTCATCCCCATACTGTTCTTTATGTTTTGCTCCTTTGCACCCCATTATCTCTACTTACACATTCACCTTCTGCACATCTGTCACTCCAGTGTTTACTATTTTGTAATTGACTGTACGTCTGTTTATTCCATGTGTAATTTTGTGTTGTTGTTTGTGTCGCACTGCTTTGCTTTATCTTGGCCAGGTCGCAGTTGTAAATGAGAACTTGTTCTCAACTGGCCTACCTGGTTAAATAAAGGTGAAATAAATCAAATATATATATAAAAAATACTGTTTGTGGTACTATAATCTCTGTAAAGCTTGAAGCCCTTTTGATCTAGTCTACTGCAACCTGTCTTCAATATAGAGGAGAGCAGAGGCATCATTCACAATCATTGATTTAGCAGGATAAAAAAAAGACACGTTGTAGTCATGAACTTTTATATACTCATACACCTACGGTAATGAACCTCCAGTTGAGCTCTCAGATGTCAGATACTGATCCGTGGTTCTCTCCACGTTGTTCTAATCCAGGGGTCAGATACTGATCCGTGGTTCTCTCCACGTTGTTCTAAACCAGGGGTCAGATACTGATCTGTGGTTCTCTCCACGTTGTTCTAAACCAGGGGTCAGATACTGATCCGTGGTTCTCTCCACGTTGTTCTAAACCAGGGGTCAGATACTGATCCGTGGTTCTCTCCACGTTGTTCTAAACCAGGGGTCAGATACTGATCCGTGGTTCTCTCCACGTTGTTCTAAACCAGGGGTCAGATACTGATCCGTGGTTCTCTCCACGTTGTTCTAAACCAGGGGTCAGATACTGATCCGTGGTTCTCTCCACGTTGTTCTAAACCAGGGGTCAGATACTGATCCGTGGTTCTCTCCATGTTGTTCTAAACCAGGGGTCAGATACTGATCCGTGGTTCTCTCCATGTTGTTCTAAACCAGGGGTCAGATACTGATCCGTGGTTCTCTCCACGTTGTTCTAAACCAGGGGTCAGATACTGATCCGTGGTTCTCTCCACGTTGTTCTAAACCAGGGGTCAGATACTGATCCGTGGTTCTCTCCACGTTGTTCTAAACCAGGGGTCAGGAAAACGTTCAGTGGCTTTTTGATTGACACGTGACATTTAAACAACACCTGGTCAATTTGTACCCTGAGCGGAGATAATGACTGAGTAGTAAAAAAAAGAGAAGATGATGAAGGAAAAGCTTAAAAAAAAAAAAATAAGGTCATGTTAAAAGGTGATGAAGAAGGTTAAGTTAAAATGGTGCCATTAAATACATATAATTGGCTTCACACTGTGATCCTCTCAGCTAGTTAATGAGCAGGTCTAAAAATGTAGAATGAAAAAAAAGCCTTTCTCTATGAATTGTTAATGTCAGAAATGGCAGAGTTCAGAGATAAATGGCCAGCGGTGATATCAGACATCCCTCAGACCAATTAGTTTAGTGAAAAGATCACCTCATAAATCAAAGATGGCCGCCTGGCTTCATCTTCAGAGGGAAAAGATCGCCGCTCTCACCTTTAGGGGACCGAGGATGTGAACATCCTTTTCATTTCTACTGGATTCGCAATTTATAATACCATATATATATATATATATATGGGGCCCCTGCCTCCAGGGAGGCCCCAACCCCCCAAAAATGTGGGCGTTTGGTAATCCCGCCCTACTGGCTGGCAGTGGGTTCCGAACAACAATGACAAAATAAAGGAAACAATGAAATTATACCACCAAATTATACCACCAAATTATACCACCAAATTCTACCAACAAATTCTACCATCAAATTCTACCACCACCCAAGACGGAACTTTGGAGACTGGAATGCCAAAGGGGCATGTGCTCTGCAAAGGTACAGCCCTATCTGTACACGTGCCTGAAGTAGAATCTGTGACAATCCAGTCTCTGAAATACCGGTAGGCCTCATCCATTCCAGGCCTATTGCGTGTCATTTAAAAGTTGCCTATTTATTCATGTTCAGATGAGAGCTCACATTTGTATGTGACAGCAATAGTGTTTCTTTACTGTACATTTATGCTTAGATCAAGTTATCTTATTTTGCCACCCCGTGCCCATCTCTACTTTACCTGTGGCCTGCCCATCTCTACTTTACCTGTGGCCTGTCCATCTCTACTTTACCTGTGGCCTGTCCATCTCTACTTTACCTGTGGCCTGCCAGTCTCTACTTTACCTGTGGCCTGTCCATCTCTACTTTACCTGTGGCCTGCCAGTCTCTACTTTACCTGTGGCCTGCCCATCTCTACTTTACCTGTGGCCTGTCCATCTCTACTTTACCTGTGGCCTGCCCATCTCTACTTTACCTGTGGCGTGTCCATCTCTACTTTACCTGTGGCCTGTCCATCTCTACTTTACCTGTGGCCTGCCAGTCTCTACTTTACCTGTGGCCTGTCCATCTCTACTTTACCTGTGGCCTGCCAGTCTCTACTTTACCTGTGGCCTGCCCATCTCTACTTTACCTGTGGCCTGTCCATCTCTACTTTACCTGTGGCCTGCCAGTCTCTACTTTACCTGTGGCCTGCCCATCTCTACTTTACCTGTGGCCTGCCAGTATATACTTTACCTGTGGCCTGCCAGTCTATACTTTACCTGTGGCCTGCCCATCTCTACTTTACCTGTGGCCTGCCCATCTCTACTTTACCTGTGGCCTGTCCATCTCTACTTTACCTGTGGCGTGCCCATCTCTACTTTACCTGTGGCCTGCCAGTCTCTACTTTACCTGTGGCCTGTCCATCTCTACTTTACCTGTGGCCTGTCCATCTCTACTTTACCTGTGGCCTGCCAGTCTCTACTTTACCTGTGGCCTGCCAGTCTCTACTTTACCTGTGGCCTGTCCATCTCTACTTTACCTGTGGCCTGCCAGTCTCTACTTTACCTGTGGCCTGCCCATCTCTACTTTACCTGTGGCCTGTCCATCTCTACTTTACCTGTGGCCTGCCCATCTCTACTTTACCTGTGGCCTGTCCATCTCTACTTTACCTGTGGCCTGCCAGTCTCTACTTTACCTGTGGCCTGTCCATCTCTACTTTACCTGTGGCCTGCCAGTCTATACTTTACATGTGGCCTGCCAGTCTCTACTTTACCTGTGGCATGTCCATCTCTACTTTACCTGTGGCCTGTCCATCTCTACTTTACCTGTGGCCTGTCCATCTCTACTTTACCTGTGGCCTGCCAGTCTATACTTTACCTGTGGCCTGCCAGTCTCTACTTTACCTGTGGCCTGTCCATCTCTACTTTACCTGTGGCCTGTCCATCTCTACTTTACCTGTGGCCTGCCCATCTCTACTTTACCTGTGGCCTGCCAGTCTCTACTTTACCTGTGGCCTGTCCATCTCTACTTTACCTGTGGCCTGTCCATCTCTACTTTAACTGTGGCCTGCCAGTCTATACTTTACCTGTGGCCTGCCAGTCTCTACTTTACCTGTGGCCTGTCCATCTCTACTTTACCTGTGGCCTGCCCATCTCTACTTTACCTGTGGCCTGCCCATCTCTACTTTACCTGTGGCCTGCCAGTCTCTACTTTACCTGTGGCCTGTCCATCTCTACTTTACCTGTGGCCTGTCCATCTCTACTTTACCTGTGGCCTGCCAGTCTCTACTTTACCTGTGGCCTGTCCATCTCTACTTTACCTGTGGCCAGTCTATACTTTACCTGTGGCCTGCCAGTCTCTACTTTACCTGTGGCGTGCTCGCTCATCGTTTGGGATAAGCTATTCTGAAATGTCAGTGACATAATATGGTTGTGCTATTTAAAATGCATAATATTATTACCAATTACTATTTTATTTGTTGAAGAAATGTTGATTGTATCTCGTTTAGAGTTTGAGAGGATCTGCAGAGAAGAATGGGAGAAACTCCCCAAATACAGGTGTGTCAAGATTGTATTTTTTGTATTTTTTTAACCTTTATTTAACTAGGCAAGTCAGTTAAGAACAAATTCTTATTTACAATGACGGCCTACCAAAAAGGCAAAAGGCCTCCTGCTGGGGCCGGTGGCTGAGATGAAAAATAAATAAATAAAAGATAAATATAGGACAAAACACACGTCACGAAAAGAAAGACAACACAGCACTACATAAAGAGAGACAACACAGCACTACATAAAGAGACAACACAGCACTACATAAAGACAACACAGCACTACATAAAGAGAGACACACCACATAAAAGACAACACAGCACTACATAAAGAGACAACACAGCACATAAAGAGAGACAACACAGCACTACATAAAGAGAGACAACACAGCACTAGCACTAAAGAGACAACACAGACAACACAGCACTACATAAAGAGAGACACCACAACACTACATAAAGAGAGACAACACAGCACTACATAAAGAGAGACAACACAACACTACATAAAGAGAGACCGAAGACAACACAGCACTACATAAAGAGAGACAACACAACACTACATAAAGAGAGACCGAAGACAACACAGCACTACATAAAGAGAGACAACACAGCACTACATAAAAGAGACAACACAGCACTACATAAAGAGAGAAGACAACACAGCAACAGAGAGAGAGACAACACAGCACTACATAAAGAGAGACAACACAGCACTACATAAAGAGAGACCTAAGACAACACAGCACTAAAGAGAGACCTAAAGCACTACATAAAGACAACACAGCAACACATAAAAAGAGAGACAACACAGCACTACATAAAGAGAGACCTAAGACAACACAACACTACATAAAAGAGAGACAACACAACACTACATAAAAGAGATAAAGAGAGACAACACAGCACTACATAAAGAGAGACAACACAGCACTACATAAAGAGAGACAACACAGCACTACATAAAGAGAGACAACACAGCACTACATAAAGAGAGACAACACAGCACTACATAAAGAGAGACAACACAGCACTACATAAAGAGAGACAACACAGCACTACATAAAGAGAGACCTAAGACAACACAACACCACATAAAGAGAGACAACACAGCACTACATAAAGAGAGACCTAAGACAACACAGCACCACATAAAGAGAGACCTAAGACAACACTACATAAAGAGAGACCTAAGACAACACAGCACTACATAAAGAGAGACCTAAGACACCACAACACTACATAAAGAGAGACCTAAGACAACACAGCACCACATAAAGAGAGACCTAAGACAACACTACATAAAGAGAGACCTAAGACAACACAGCACTACATAAAGAGAGACCTAAGACACCACAACACTACATAAAGAGAGACCTAAGACAACACAACACTACATAAAGAGAGACCTAAGACACCACAACACTACATAAAGAGAGACCTAAGACAACACTACATAAAGAGAGACAACACAGCACTACATAAAGAGAGACAACACAGCACTACATAAAGAGAGACAACACAGCACTACATAAAGAGAGACAAAACAGCACTACATAAAGAGAGACCTAAGACAACACAGCACTACATAAAGAGAGACCTAAGACAACACAGCACCACATAAAGAGAGACCTAAGACAACACAGCACTACATAAAGAGAGACAGACCTAAGACAACACAGCACTACATAAAGAGACCTAAGACAACACAGCACTACATAAAGAGAGACAACACAGCACTACATAAAGAGAGACAACACAGCACTACATAAAGAGAGACAACACAGCACTACATAAAGAGAGACAACACAGCACTACATAAAGAGAGCACAACACAGCACTACATAAAAGAGAGACAACACAACACTACATAAAAGAGACCTAAGACAACACAGCACTACATAAAGAGAGACAACACAGCACTACATAAAGAGAAGCACTACATAAAGAGAAGACACTACATAAAGAGAGACAACACTACATAAAGAGAGACAGCACTACATAAAGAGAGACCTAAGACAACACAGCACTACATAAAGAGAGACAACACAGCACTACATAAAGAGAGACAACACAGCACTACATAAAGAGAGACCTAAGACAACACAGCACTACATAAAAGAGAGACAACACAGCACTACATAAAGAGAGACAGACACACAGACAACACACACTACATAAAGAGAGACCTAAGACAGACAACACTACATAAAGAGACCTAAGACAACACAGCACTACATAAAGAGAGACCTAAGACAACACAGCACCACATAAAGAGAGACCTAAGACAACACTACATAAAGAGAGACCTAAGACAACACAGCACTACATAAAGAGAGACCTAAGACAACACAACACTACATAAAGAGAGACCTAAGACAACACAGCACCACATAAAGAGAGACAGACAACACAGCACTACATAAAGAGAGACCTAAGACAACACAGCACTACATAAAGAGAGACCTAAGACAACACAGCACTACATAAAGAGAGACCTAAGACAACACAGCACTACATAAAGAGAGACAACACAGCACTACATAAAGAGAGACCTAAGACAACACAACACTACATAAAGAGAGACCTAAGACACCACAACACTACATAAAGAGAGACCTAAGACAACACTACATAAAGAGAGACAACACAGCACTACATAAAGAGAGACAACACAGCACTACATAAAGAGAGACCTAAGACAACACTACATAAAGAGAGACAACACAGCACTACATAAAGAGAGACAACACAGCACTACATAAAGAGAGACAACACAGCACTACATAAAGAGAGACAACACAGACTACATAAAGAGAAGACAACACAGCACTACATAAAGAGAGACCTAAGACAACACAGCACCACATAAAAAGAGACAACACAGCACCATAAAGAAGACAACACAGCACTACATAAAGAGAGACAACACAGCACTACATAAAGAGAGACAACACAGCACTACATAAAGAGAGACAACACAGCACTACATAAAGAGAGACCTAAGACAACACAGCACTACATAAAGAGAGACCTAAGACAACACAGCACTACATAAAGAGAGACAACACAGCACTACATAAAGAGAGACCTAAGACAACACAGCACCACATAAAGAGAGACCTAAGACAACACAGCACCACATAAAGAGAGACCTAAGACAACACAGCACCACATAAAGAGAGACCTAAGACAACACAGCACCACATAAAGAGAGACCTAAGACAACACTACATAAAGAGAGACAACACAGCACTACATAAAGAGAGACAACACAGCACTACATAAAGAGAGACCGAAGACAACACTACATAAAGAGAGACAACACAGCACTACATAAAGAGAGACCTAAGACAACACAGCACTACATAAAGAGAAACCTAAGACAACACTACATAAAGAGAGACCTAAGACACCACAACACTACATAAAGAGAGACCTAAGACACCACAGCACTACATAAAGAGAGACCGAAGACAAAACAGCACTACATAAAGAGAGACAACACAGCACTACATAAAGAGAGACCTAAGACAACACAGCACCACATAAAGAGAGACCTAAGACAACACAACACTACATAAAGAGAGACCTAAGGCAACACAACACTACATAAAGAGAGACCTAAGACAACACTACATAAAGAGAGACAACACAGCACTACATAAAGAGAGACCTAAGACAACACTACATAAAGAGAGACCTAAGACACCACAACACTACATAAAGAGAGACCTAAGACAACACTACATAAAGAGAGACTACAAGACAACACAGCACTACATAAAGAGACCTAAGACAACACAGCACTACAACACTACATAAAGAGAGACCTAAGACAACACAGCACCACATAAAGAGAGACCTAAGACAACACAGCACTACATAAAGAGAGACCTAAGACAACACAGCACTACATAAAGAGAGACCTAAGACAACACAGCACCACATAAAGAGAGACCTAAGACAACACAACACTACATAAAGAGAGACCTAAGACAACACAACACTACATAAAGAGAGACCTAAGACAACACAGCACTACATAAAGAGAGACCTAAGACAACAACATAGCAAGGTAGCAACACATCATGACAACAACAATGTTCTCAGGTAAGCCTGAGTTTTTCTGGAGTTTTTGCAGTTCTGATGTCGATTTTGCACTGATGAAAAAATTCCTTTTTTTTTAAAAAAAATCATAATTGTTCCCCGTAAAAATGTCATTAATAACGTATCAATGGAACTTTCAAGCATACATCCATACATCACCAACCACTGTAACAGCACTAGCTTGGTAACTGATCAGCTTTCTGATGATCTGATACATTATGTATTCCCGTCTAAATTTAGGTTACACTTTCATCCAGCCTAAATCTAGACTCTACCACATCTGACAGTAGATGTCACTGATCAGCCCTATGATCGTATCCTCCCTGGATCCCTCAACATCGTTTCTCGAAGGAAGGAGTCGTTAAACAGAAATAGAACGTGTCCCTCCACCCGACACAATTTCTTTGCATTATCTTTTGTCACAAAATCTCGATTATAAATGAATCCGTTCTCTATGGAGAAGAAAGTTAAAAGACGAAGGAAGAATCAAAATAATAATAATAATAATAAATAACATAAAATAGTAGGATTAAAGCTACTTTTATTTGGGCTACGGTCCAATTAGTGCAATATCCCTTTTTTGTCCAGTTAATCAATTAGAAACTCCTTCAGGCTGCTTAGTGCTGTACTCATAGTAGTATTACTGTTCTGTGAAACTCCTTCTGTGAAACTCCTTCTGTGAAACTCCTTCTGTGAAACTCCTTCTGTGACTGCTTAAATTGGAACATTTCCAGAACATCTTCGTTCATTCCCATTCTCGTTTTTGACCCATAATCCTTTTCAACTCACCTGGGCATAACATTGTAAGATACGGGAGTTTCACATCCTTCACAGAGAACAGGAATAAGGGCTCTATGCAATCCGTGTCGCAGTGATTCAGCGCTAAAACCCAATTGATGTTTAAATATTCCCGGTGTTATAGTGGAGACTGCAATTGCTGTAAATGCTGCACGTGTCGGGGTCAATTGTAAATTATCTGTACATATACAATCGCTCAATCTGTAACGCTTCGGCCAAACAGACTGTATGGAGCCCTATAACTCTTTCCACGTAAGAATTTAACTGTTGTATGCAATCTCTCTCCCTCTTCCTCTCTCAGCTACAGTTGAATCTATTTGAATATATGGCATATGAAACAGACATGACCAGTGAAATGAGGTACTGAAATGAGTGCTAAAAAACAACTCACTTGTTGATCATTGGTAGTATTTCATTAATTGTATGATTATTGCCTTATTATATCTACAATAAACTTTGTTGGTTTAAATGTGGATTAAATCTCAGTACAGTCAATTTGATTAACAGGCTTTATGGTTTATTGTAGGTTTAAAGGTGGATTAAATCTCAGTACAGCACCAGTCAATTTGATTAACAGGCTTTAGGGTTTATTGTAGGTTTAAATGTGGATTAAATCTCAGTACAGCACCAGTCAATTTGATTAACAGGCTTTATGGTTTATTGTAGGTTTAAAGGTGGATTAAATCTCAGTACAGCACCAGTCAATTTGATTAACAGGCTTTAGGGTTTATTGTAGGTTTAAAGGTGGATTAAATCTCAGTACAGCACCAGTCAATTTGATTAACAGGCTTTAGGGTTTATTGTAGGTTTAAAGGTGGATTAAATCTCAGTACAGCACCAGTCAATTTGATTAACAGGCTTTATGGTTTATTGTAGGTTTAAAGGTGGATTAAATCTCAGTACAGCACCAGTCAATTTGATTAACAGGCTTTGGTGTTTATTGTAGGTTTAAAGGTGGATTAAATCTCAGTACAGCACCAGTCAATTTGATTAACAGGTTTCAGGGTTTTGGGCTAAAGTCTCTCTTCAGATGGTTGCATGTGTGGTGTTTCATCAATAAACAACATAGTGAGTATCACTAAGAGAGTGTGTCAGTCTAGGGACATGCCTGTGGTGTGAACATGGGACTGTGTGTGTACATGGTTCGAGGTCTGATCCGTTTGGCAGACCAGTCACCAGATGTGAATCAAACAGAACGCCCCCTCTCCTCCTCCCTCCATCCCTCCTCCTTTCCTAATTCTCCCTCCTCTCTCCTCCTCCTGTCCCTTCACCCTCCTCTCTCCTCTCTCATTCTACTGTCTCTTCACCCTCCTCTCTCCTGTCTCTTCACCCTCCTCTCTCCTCTCTTCATCCTCCTCTCTCCTCTCTTCACCCTCCTCTCTCCTCTCTTCACCCTCCTCTCTCCTCTCTCCTCTCTTCATCCTCCTCTCTCCTCTCTTCACCCTCCTCTCTCCTCTCTCATCATCCTGTCTCTTCACCCTCCTCTCTCCTCTCCTCATCCTCCTCTCTCCTCCTCCTGTCCCTTCACCCTCCTCTCTCCTCTCTTCACCCTCCTCTCTCCTCTCTCATTCTACTGTCTCTTCACCCTCCTCTCTCCTGTCTCTTCACCCTCCTCTCTCCTCTCTTCACCCTCCTCTCTCCTCTCTCATTCTACTGTCTCTTCACCCTCCTCTCTCCTGTCTCTTCACCCTCCTCTCTCCTCTCTTCATCCTCCTCTCTCCTCTCTTCACCCTCCTCTCTCCTCTCTTCACCCTCCTCTCTCCTCTCTCCTCTCTTCACCCTCCTCTCTCCTCTCTTCATCCTCCTCTCTCCTCTCTTCACCCTCCTCTCTCCTCTCTTCACCCTCCTCTCTCCTCTCTTCACCCTCCTCTCTCCTCTCTCATCATCCTGTCTCTTCACCCTCCTCTCTCCTCTCTTCACCCTCCTCTCTCCTCTCTTCATCATCCTTTCTCCTCTCTCATCCTCCTGTCTCTTAACTCTCCTCTCTCCTCTCTTCACCCTCCTCTCTCCTCTCTTCATCATCCTTTCTCCTCTCTCATCCTCCTGTCTCTTAACTCTCCTCTCTCCTCTCTCATTCTACTGTCTCTTCACCCTACTCTCTCTCTCCTCTCTCATCATCCTGTCTCTTATCCGTGCCTATGGTTCTAGACTTGATCAGACCAGACATGAAGCAGACAGATCCATCGCCCTCTCTCCTCATCCATCCCCCTCTCTCCTCATCCATCCTCTCACACTACCCCCTCCATCCTCCCCTGTCCTCTCCAGTCGTCCTCTCTCCCCACCCTCCTCTTCCTCCTCCTCCTCCCCCTCCTCCACCCCCCCTCCCCTCCTCCCTCCACATCTCTAGACATTCTGATTCACTCAGCAGTGATACACATTGATTAGAGAGGGCATGGATGGGGCCATGGTTAACCCAAATCCCCATCAGTTTAAGGGTAGCATCCCAAATGACACCCTATTCACTTCATAGTGCACTACTTTTGACTAGGACCACCCTAAAAGTAGAGCACTATATAGGGAATAGAGTGCCATTTGGGATGCAAATCGGGGTTGGGGTCGATTTCATCAATTCAATTTCAATTGAGACAGTCTAAATTCCAATGACATTCCAATTATAACTTTTGTTTAAGTTTGCTGCAATTCCAATCCAATTCCAAGTACATTCTCCACTTCCTGCTTGAAATCCAGACTTTAATTTGGAATTAGAAATGTAATTGTAATTGACCCCAACCTGCTGCACACTATAAACTGTGAAGATGATGGGTCCTTGTCCTCCTAGGCAACTTACTGAATGGCTATATGGACCAAACATGTTCCTTATCTCTTTAATGTCTGTTTTTATTAAACATGAACTGTTCCTGATTGGCTGATTGCTGATTGGCTGACAGCCATGGTATATCAGACCATATACCATGGGTATGACAAAACATGCATTTTTACTGATCTAATTATGTTGTTAACCAGTTTATAATAGCAGCAAGGCATCTCTGAGGTTTTTGGTATATGGCCTATATACCACGGCTAAGGGGTGTGTCCAGGCACTCTGCGTTTCGTCGTGCATAAGAACAGCCCTTAGCCGTGATATATTGGCCATATACCACACCCACTCGTGCCTTATTGCTTAAACATGCTCTGTTCCTCATCTCGCCCGTTGTTTACCCCTACACAGTTGTCTCAGATCTATGAAAGAGCAGGTAACGAGGGCAGAGGGGAGGGATTACAGTCAATCTAGGGAATGCATCCAAAATAGCACCCTATTCCCTATATAGTGCACTACGTCTGACCAGAGCCTATATGGGCCCTGGTTAAAAATAGTGCACTATAAAGGGAATAGGATGTCATTTGGGAATTAGCCCAGAAGTAGAGCTCCCCCATTCTAGAACACTGGAGTGGGTGGGTGGGTGGGTGGGGGGGGGGTGGGTGGGTGGGTGGGTGGGTGGGATATATCATTCAGAGAGAGAGAGAGCAACCAACTAAAAACAACAAGGAGAAACAGAACAGATGATTTAGGAAACTAAAAGACCCTGCTCTTATCTCGCTGTTTTGTTTGTGATGCTAATCACATGACTGGGTGGGGGGGTGGGGGGGGGGCGGTGTCTCTACACTAACTGTCTCTCTGCTACCCAAGCTAGATCCTGAGCCTAAACAATTGCATAAAGGGTAGGATTTTCTCTTATAATGAAATACTTTGTTTGTTGCTTAGCAACCCCCCCCAAAAGATAGTATACATGTATGTGCCTGTTGCCTGGTGACTGACTGACATTACATTTGTTGACTGGCAACTGACTGACATTATATCAGTTGCCTTTTGACTGACATTACATCTGTTGCCTGGTGACTGACTGGCATTACATCTGTTGCCTATCGACTGACTGACATTATATCTGTTTCCTGTCGAATGAATTACATTACATTTGTTGCCTGTTGACTGACTGGCATTACATTTGTTGCCTGTTGACTGACTGGCATTACATCTGTTGCCTGGCGACTGACTGACATTGCATCCGTTGCCAGGCGACTGACTGACATTACATCCGTTGCCTGCCAACTGACTGACATTGAATCTGTTGCCTGGCGACTGTCTGACATTACACCTTTGTGTGTGGGTGTGTGATTATTGGGGGGGGGGGGGGGGGGGTAGTGGAAGAGAGAAGACATGACAGGAGCGAGTGAGTGAGAGAAATGCAAAAGAGGAGAGAGCAGAAGGGAGGGAGAGATGGATGGCACGCGGTGGAGGAGGAGTGATTCATGATCGTTCGATATGGTTCAGAAAAGTCACTGGCTTCTCATTATTACCTAGTATTTCAGTCTCTCTGTGATTTAACCAACTCCTAGTGTTCCAGTCTCTCTGTGATTTAACCAACTCCTAGTGTTCCAGTCTCTCTGTGATTTAACCAACTCCTAGTGTTCCAGGCTCTCTGTGATTTAACCAACTCCTAGTGTTCCAGTCTCTCTGTGATTTAACCAACTCCTAGTGTTCCAGTCTCTCTGTGATTTAACCAACTCCTAGTGTTCCAGTCTCTGTGATTTAACCAACTCCTAGTGTTCCAGTCTCTCTGTGATTTAACCAACTCCTAGTGTTCCAGTCTCTCTGTGATTTAACCAACTCCTAGTGTTCCAGTCTCTCTGTGATTTAACCAACTCCTAGTGTTCCAGTCTCTCTGTGATTTAACCAACTCCTAGTGTTCCAGTCTCTCTGTGATTTAACCAACTCCTACCTAGTGTTCAGTCATTCAGTAGCGGTCATCTATACTGGTTCAGGTCTCTTAGTGTTGCCTCTACAGTAGTAGTCATCTATACTGGTTCAGGTCTCTTAGTGTTGCCTCTACAGTAGTAGTCATCTATACTGGTTCAGGTCTCTTAGTGTTGCCTCTACAGTAGTAGTCATCTATACTGGTTCAGGTCTCTTAGTGTTGCCTCTACAGTAGTAGTCATCTATACTGGTTCAGGTCTCTTAGTGTTGCCTCTACAGTAGTAGTCATCTATACTGGTTCAGGTCTCTTAGTGTTGCCTCTACAGTAGTAGTCATCTAAACTGGTTCAGGTCTCTTAGTGTTGCCTCTACAGTAGTAGTCATCTATACTGGTTCAGGTCTCTTAGTGTTGCCTCTACAGTAGTAGTCATCTATACTGGTTCAGGTCTCTTAGTGTTGCCTCTACAGTAGTAGTCATCTATACTGGTTCAGGTCTCTTAGTGTTGCCTCTACAGTAGTAGTCATCTATACTGGTTCAGGTCTCTTAGTGTTGCCTCTACAGTAGTAGTCATCTATACTGGTTCAGGTCTCTTAGTGTTGCCTCTACAGTAGTAGTCATCTATACTGGTTCAGGTCTCTTAGTGTTGCCTCTACAGTAGTAGTCATCTATACTGGTTCAGGTCTCTTAGTGTTGCCTCTACAGTAGTAGTCACTGGTTCAGGTCTCTTAGTGTTGCCTCTACAGTGGTCATCTAGGTTCAGGTCTCTTAGTGTTGCCTCTACAGTAGTAGTCATCTATACTGGTTCAGGTCTCTTAGTGTTGCCTCTACAGTAGTAGTCATCTATACTGGTTCAGGTCTCTTAGTGTTGCCTCTACAGTAGTAGTCATCTATACTGGTTCAGGTCTCTTAGTGTTGCCTCTACAGTAGTAGTCATCTATACTGGTTCAGGTCTCTTAGTGTTGCCTCTCATCAGTAGTAGTCATCTATCACTGGTTCAGGTCTCTTAGTGTTGCCTCTACAGTAGTAGTCATCTATACTGGTTCAGGTCTCTTAGTGTTGCCTCTACAGTAGTAGTCATCTATACTGGTTCAGGTCTCTTAGTGTTGCCTCTACAGTAGTAGTCATCTATACTGGTTCAGGTCTCTTAGTGTTGCCTCTACAGTAGTAGTCATCTATACTGGTTCAGGTCTCTTAGTGTTGCCTCTACAGTAGTAGTCATCTAAACTGGTTCAGGTCTCTTAGTGTTGCCTCTACAGTAGTAGTCATCTATACTGGTTCAGGTCTCTTAGTGTTGCCTCTACAGTAGTAGTCATCTATACTGGTTCAGGTCTCTTAGTGTTGCCTCTACAGTAGTAGTCATCTATACTGGTTCAGGTCTCTTAGTGTTGCCTCTACAGTAGTAGTCATCTATACTGGTTCAGGTCTCTTAGTGTTGCCTCTACAGTAGTAGTCATCTATACTGGTTCAGGTCTCTTAGTGTTGCCTCTACAGTAGTAGTCATCTATACTGGTTCAGGTCTCTTAGTGTTGCCTCTACAGTAGTAGTCATCTATACTGGTTCAGGTCTCTTAGTGTTGCCTCTACAGTAGTAGTCATCTATACTGGTTCAGGTCTCTTAGTGTTGCCTCTACAGTAGTAGTCATCTATACTGGTTCAGGTCTCTTAGTGTTGCCTCTACAGTAGTAGTCATCTATACTGGTTCAGGTCTCTTAGTGTTGCCTCTACAGTAGTAGTCATCTATACTGGTTCAGGTCTCTTAGTGTTGCCTCTACAGTAGTAGTCATCTATACTGGTTCAGGTCTCTTAGTGTTGCCTCTACAGTAGTAGTCATCTATACTGGTTCAGGTCTCTTAGTGTTGCCTCTACAGTAGTAGTCATCTATACTGGTTCAGGTCTCTTAGTGTTGCCTCTACAGTAGTAGTCATCTATACTGGTTCAGGTCTCTTAGTGTTGCCTCTACAGTAGTAGTCATCTATACTGGTTCAGGTCTCTTAGTGTTGCCTCTACAGTAGTAGTCATCTATACTGGTTCAGGTCTCTTAGTGTTGCCTCTACAGTAGTAGTCATCTATACTGGTTCAGGTCTCTTAGTGTTGCCTCTACAGTAGTAGTCATCTATACTGGTTCAGGTCTCTTAGTGTTGCCTCTACAGTAGTAGTCATCTATACTGGTTCAGGTCTCTTAGTGTTGCCTCTACAGTAGTAGTCATCTATACTGGTTCAGGTCTCTTAGTGTTGCCTCTACAGTAGTAGTCATCTATACTGGTTCAGGTCTCTTGCCTCTACAGTAGTAGTCATCTATACTGGTTCAGGTCTCTTAGTGTTGCCTCTACAGTAGTAGTCATCTATACTGGTTCAGGTCTCTTAGTGTTGCCTCTACAGTAGTAGTCATCTATACTGGTTCAGGTCTCTTAGTGTTGCCTCTACAGTAGTAGTCATCTATACTGGTTCAGGTCTCTTAGTGTTGCCTCTACAGTAGTAGTCATCTATACTGGTTCAGGTCTCTTAGTGTTGCCTCTACAGTAGTAGTCATCTATACTGGTTCAGGTCTCTTAGTGTTGCCTCTACAGTAGTAGTCATCTATACTGGTTCAGGTCTCTTAGTGTTGCCTCTACAGTAGTAGTCATCTATACTGGTTCAGGTCTCTTAGTGTTGCCTCTACAGTAGTAGTCATCTATACTGGTTCAGGTCTCTTAGTGTTGCCTCTACAGTAGTAGTCATCTATACTGGTTCAGGTCTCTTAGTGTTGCCTCTACAGTAGTAGTCATCTATACTGGTTCAGGTCTCTTAGTGTTGCCTCTACAGTAGTAGTCATCTATACTGGTTCAGGTCTCTTAGTGTTGCCTCTACAGTAGTAGTCATCTATACTGGTTCAGGTCTCTTAGTGTTGCCTCTACAGTAGTAGTCATCTATACTGGTTCAGGTCTCTTAGTGTTGCCGCTACAGTAGTAGTCATCTATACTGGTTCAGGTCTCTTAGTGTTGCCTCTACAGTAGTAGTCATCTATACTGGTTCAGGTCTCTTAGTGTTGCCTCTACAGTAGTAGTCATCTATACTGGTTCAGGTCTCTTAGTGTTGCCTCTACAGTAGTAGTCATCTATACTGGTTCAGGTCTCTTAGTGTTGCCTCTACAGTAGTAGTCATCTATACTGGTTCAGGTCTCTTAGTGTTGCCTCTACAGTAGTAGTCATCTCATCCGCTATTGAAAGTCAACACATCAAAATGAGATAAACTGATGATTATTTTCTTAAGTAACTCAAATCTGTGTTCTCAAATAAATCCACACTGATTAGTGATTGAATGATCTCTAGTAGACATGGTTGATACAATGATTGGTAACAGTGAGAGAGCAGGAGAACAAGAGACAGAACACAATTAGACCAAAACGAATCATGAGAAATCAAAAAGATAAGATAATTACTTGGCACATTGAAAATATATATATTTTTTAAACAGAGCAAACTAGAATGCTAGTTTGGCCCGAAACAGAGAGTACACCATGGCAGAATACCTGACCACTGTGACTGACCCAAAATTAAGGAAAGCTTTGACTATGTAAAGACTCAGTGAGCGTAGCCTTGCTATTGAGAAAGGCCGCCATAGGCAGACCTGGCTCTCAAGAGATGACAGGCTATGTGCACACTGCCCACAAAATGAGGTGGAAACTGAGCTGCACTTCCTAACCTCCTGCCAAATCAATGTATGACCATATTAGAGACACATATTTTCTTCAGATTACACAGACCCACAAAGAATTCGAAAACAAATCCAATTTTGATAAACTCCCATATCTACTGGGGGGAATTCCACAGTGTGTCATCACAGCAGCAAGATTTGTGACCTGTTGCCACAAGAAAAGGGCAACCAGTGAAGAACAAACACCATTGTAAATAAAAACATATATTTATGCGTATTTATTTGCCCTTGTACTTTAACTATTTGCACATTGTTACAACACCGTATATATAAACAGACAAAATATTATTTTTGAAATGTCTATTGTAATATTTCCTGTTGACTTTATTGTTTATTTCACTTTTGTTTATTATCTATTTCACTTGCTTTGGCAATGTGAACATACGTTTCCCATGTCAATAAAGCCTCTTGAATTTAAATGAATTGAGATGGAGAGAGAGTGAGAGAGAGAAAGCGAGAGAGAGAGAGAGAGAGAGAGAGAGAGAGAGAGAGAGAGAGAGAGAGAGAGAGAGAGAGAGAGAGAGAGAGAGAGAGAGAGAGAGAGAGAGAGAGAGAGAGAGAGAGAGAGAGAGAGAGAGAGAGAGAGAGAGAGAGAGAGAGAGAGCGAGAGAGAGAGAGAGAGCGAGAGAGAGAGAGAGAGAGAGGGAGAGAGAGAGAGAGAGAGAGAGAGAGAGAGAGAGAGAGAGAGAGAGAGAGAGAGAGAGAGAGAGAGAGCGAGAGAGAGGGCGAGAGAGAGAGAGAGAGAGAGAGCGAGAGAGATCACTGAAGGTCAGAGGATTGTCCTCCCCTCCCTTTGCCATCTCTCTCACTAATGTGCATTAGGCTGGGAGATCATTACGACACTGGAGGATTCAACTAGGAACTCACTGTCTAGCCACATCTTTGATGAGTTGTTACCTGTACTGAACAATGTATTAGATTTTTCTACAAGTTTAGAGGATAAGAATAGGGATTTATCCAAAATGGCACTATTTATTTATCTATCTATCAATACACACCGCTCTCTCGGTGTCTATCTATCTATCAATTTATCTACAGTGGGGAGAACAAGTATTTGATACACTGCCGATTTTGCAGGTTTTCCTACTTACAAAGCATGTAGAGGTCTGTAATTCTTATCATAGGTACACTTCAACTGTGAGAGACGGAATCTAAAACAAAAATCCAGAAAATCACATTGTATGATTTTTAAGTAATTAATTTGCATTTTAATGCATGACATAAGTATTTGATACATCAGAAAAGCAGAACTTAATATTTGGTACAGAAACCTTTGTTTGCAATTACAGAGATCATACGTTTCCTATAGTTCTTGACCAGGTTTGCACACACTGCAGCAGGGATTTTGGCCCACTCCTCCATACAGACCTTCTCTAGATCCTTCAGGTTTCGGTGCTGTCGCTGGGCAATACGGACTTTCAGCTCCCTCCAAATATTTTCTATTGGTTTCAGGTCTGGAGACTGGCTAGGCCACTCCAGGAGCTTGAGATGCTTCTTACGGAGCCACTCCTTAGTTGCCCTGGCTGTGTGTTTCGGGTCGTTGTCATGCTGGAAGACCCAGCCACGACCCATCTTCAATGCTCTTACTCAGGAAAGAAGGTTGTTGGCCAAGATCTCGCGATACATGGCCCCATCCATCCTCCCCTCAATACGGTGCAGCCGTCCTGTCCCCTTTGCAGAAAAGCATCCCCAAAGAATGATGTTTCCACCTCCATGCTTCACGGTTGGGTTGGTGTTCTTGGGGTTGTACTCATCCTTCTTCCTCCAAACACGGCGAGTGGAGTTTAGCCCAAAAAGCTCTATTTTTGTCTCATCAGACCACATGACCTTCTCCCATTCCTCCTCTGGATTATCCAGATGGTCATTTGCAAACTTCAGACGGCCCTGGACATGCGTGCGCTGCAGGATTTTAATCCATGACGGCGTAGTGTGTTACTAATGGTTTTCTTTGAGACTGTGGTCCCAGCTCTCTTCAGGTCATTGACCAGGTCCTGCCGTGTAGTTCTGGGCTGATCCCTCACGTTCCTCATGATCATTGATGCCCCACGAGGTGAGATCTTGCATGGAGCCCCAGACAGAAGGTGATTGACCGTCATCTTGAACTTCTTCCATTTTCAAATAATTGCGCCAACAGTTATTGCCTTCTCACCAAGCTGCTTGCCTATTGTCCTGTAGCCCATCCCAGCCTTGTGCAGGTCTACAATTTTATCCCTGATGTCCTTACACAGCTTTCTGATCTTGGCCATTGTGGAGAGGTTGGAGTCTGTTTGATTGAGTGTGTGGACAGGTGTCTTTTATACAGGTAACGAGTTCAAACAGGTGCAGTTAATACAGGTAATGAGTGGAGAGCAGGAGGGCTTCTTAAAGAAAATCTAACAGGTCTGTGAGAGCTGGAATTCTTACTGGTTGGTAGGTGATCAAATACTTATGTAATGCAATAAAATGCAAATGAATTACTTAAAAATCATACAATGTGATTTTCTGGATTTTTGTTTTAGATTCCGTCTCTCACAGTTGAAGTGTACCTATGAAAAAAAATTACAGACCTCTACATGCTTTGTAAGTAGGAAACTCTGCAAAATCGGCAGTGTATCAAATACTTGTTCTCCCCAATGTATCTATACATACCGCTCTCTCTGTGCTATCTATCTATCTATCCATCCATACACTCTCTCTGTGTCTATCTATCTATCTATCCATCCATACATACACTCTCTCTGTGTCTATCTATCTATCTATCTATCCATCCATACATACCGCTCTCTCTGTGTCTATCTATCTATCTATCTATCCATCCATACATGCACTCTCTCTGTGTCTATCTATCTATCTATCTATCTATCTATCTATCTATCTATCTGTCTATCTATCTGTCTATCTATCTATCTATCTATCTATCTATCTATCTATCTATCTATCTATCTATCCATCCATACATACCGCTCTCTCTGTGTCTATCTATCTATCTATCTATCTGTCTATCTATCTATCTATCTATCTATATCCATACATACACTCTCTCTGTGTCTATCTATCTATCTATCCATACATACATGCACTCTCTCTGTGTCTATCTATCTATCTATCTATCTATCCATACATACACTCTCTCTGTGTCTATCTATCTATCCATACATACATGCACTCTCTCTGTGTCTATCTATCTCTGTCTATCTATCTATCTATCTATCCATACATGCACTCTCTCTGTTTCTATCTCTCTTTCTCTATATATACACTACCATTCAAAGGTTTGGGGTCACTTAGAAATGCCATTGGTTTTGAAAGAAAAGCAATTTGTGTCCATTAAAATAACGTCAAATTGATCAGAAATACAGTGTAGACATTGTTAATGTGGTAAATGACTATTGTAGCTGGAAACGGCAGATTTTGAATGTAATATCTACATAGGCGTCCAGAGGCCCATTATCAGCAACCATCAGTCCTTTGTTCCACTGGCACGTTGTGTTAGCTAATCCAAGTTTATAATTAAGGCTAATTGATCATTAGAAAACCCTTTTGCAATTATTTTAGCACAGCTGAAAACTATTGTCCTAATTAAAAAAGCAACAAAACTGGCCTTCTTTAGACTAGTTGAGTATCTGGAGCATCAGCATTTGTGGTTTCGATTACAGGCTCAAAATGGCCAGAAACAAATACCTTTCTTCTGAAACTCGTCAGTCTATTCTTGTTCTGAGAAATGAAGGCTATTCCATGCGAGAAATTGCCAAGAAACTGAAGATCTCGTGCAACTTTCTGGAATATTCCAAGCTGTTTAAAGGCACAGTCAATGTAGTGTATGTAAACTTCTGACCCACTGGAATTGTGATACAGTGAATTATAAGTGAAATAATCTGTCTGTAAACAATTGTTGGAAAAATGACTTGTGTCATGCACAAAGTAGATCTCCTAACCGACTTGCCAAAACTATAGTGTTTTAACAAGACATTTGTGGAGTGGTTGAAAAATGAGTTTTAATGACTTCAACCTAAGTGTATGTAAACTTCCGACTTCAACTGTATCTCAGATAGGGGGGGGGGGGGCTAAGAGCGTTTCATAAATAACCATCAACCACTGGGTCTTGCGACGGGCATACAGAGATGACCAGTTTACAGAGGAGTATAGAGTGCAGTGATGTGTCATATAAGGAGCATTGGTGGTAAATCTGATGGTGAAATGGTGAAGAACATCTATGTGTAGTGTCATACCTAAGAACACTTGAGGATGGAATCGCTGCCCAAAGGTGCTTCCACAAAGTACTGAGTAAAGGATCTGAATACTTATGTAAAAGTGATATTTCAGTGTTTTATTTTTTAATAAATTAGCAAATATTTCAACAAAAAAATGTTTAAATGTTAAAGCTGTTTTTGCTTTGTCATTATGGGTTATTGTGTGTAGATTGAATTTTTATTTTATTTTTATCCATTTTTGAATAAGGGATAATAACATTTGGAAAAAGTCAAAGGGATCTGAATACTTTCCGAAGGCACTGTAGAAAGTGGATTCGGCTATTTCAGTCACACCCGTTGATGACAGGTATATAAACTCCAGCACACAGCCAATGCAATCTCCATAGACAAACAGTGGCAGTAGAATGGCCCGTACTGAAGAGCTCAGTGACTTTCAATGTGGTACCGTCATAGGATGCCACCTTTCCAACAAGTCAGTTCGTCAAATTTCTGCTCTGCAAGAGCTGCTCCCGGTCAACTGTAAGTGCTGTTCTTGTGAAGTGGAAACGTCTAGGAGCAACAACGGCTCAGCCGCAAACCGATGTTTAGCCGACACCCACATGGTTTTGGCGGAGACGGAGGTGGACCTACGTTAGAGCTGTCAAATCCACAAGTAGCTCCCGGCTTTATACCTAAAGCATCAACAGAAATTACATTAACAGTGAGAAGTTAATCTACACCTCCATTAGGATGATAAAAGTCCTGATTTTTTTGTGTTAAAAAAAGAAGAAGATTACGTTCACTTTCTCGATGTGAACTTCTAACGTGAGTGGGCCGAATTTGGTTTCGTGACAATGATCGCAAGAGCAACTGCTCACCAACGCAGTTCCACCATCCGACACAGCCAAAACATTGTCTATGAGGTACTAGTTAGTTAGTTTGTTGTTGATGTGGACACCAAGGAACTTGAAGCTCTCAACTTGCTCCACTGCATCCCTGTCGATGAGAATGGGGGCGTGCTCGGTCCTCTTTTTCCTGTAGTCCACAATTAACTCCATTGTCTTAATCAAATTGAGGGAGAGGTTGTTGTCCTGGCACCACACGGACAGGTCTCTGACCTCCTCCCTATCGGCCGTCTCGTTGTTGTCGGTTATCAGGCCTACCACTGTTGTATCATCTGCTAATTTAATGATGGTGTTGGAGTCGTGCCTGGCCGTGCAGTGAACAGGGAGCGCAGTAGGGGGCTTAGCACGCACCCCTGAGGGGCCCCTGTGTTGAGGATCAGTGTGGCAGATGTGTGTGTTACCTACCCTTACCTGGGGGCGGCCCGTCAGGAAACCCAGGATCCAGTTGCAGAGGGAGGTGTTTAGTCCCAGGGTCCTTAGCTTAGTGATGAGCTTTGTGGGCACTATGGTGTTGAACACTGAGCTGTAGTCAATGAAAAGCATTCTCACATAGGTGTTCCTTTTGTCCAGTTGGGAAAGGGCCGTGTGGACTGCAATAGAGATTGCATCATCTGTCGATCTGTTGGGGCGGTATGCAAATTGGAGTGGGTCTAGGGTTTCTGGGGTGATGGTGTTGATGTGAGCCATGACCAGCCTTTCAAAACACTTCATGGCTACAGACATGAGTACTACGGGTCTGTAGTCATTTAGGCAGGTTACCTTAGTGTTCTTGGGCACAGGGACTATGGTGGTCTGCTTGAAACATGTTGGTATTACAGACTTGGTCAGGGACAGGTTGAAAATGTCAGTAAAGACACTTGCCGGTGTACACTTGATCGGAGTACACGTCCTGGTAATCCGTCTGGCCCTGCTGCCTTGTGAATGTTGACCTGTCTAAAGGTCTAACTCACATCGGCTGCGGAGAGCGTGATCACACAGTCGTGCGGAACAGCTGATGCTCTCATGCATGTTTCAGTGTTATTTGCCTCGAAGCGAGCATAGAAGTAGTTTAGCTCGTCTGGTAGGCTCGTGTCCCTGGGCAGCTCTCGGCTGTGCTTCCCTTTGTAGTCTGTAATGGTTTGCAAGCCCTGCAACATCCGACAAGTGTCAGAGCTGGTGTAGTACGACTCGATCTTAGTCCAGTATTGACGCTTTGTGTGTTTGATGGTTCGTCGGAGGGCATAGCGGGATTTCTTCTAAGCTTCCGGGTTAGAGTCCCGCTCCTTGAAAGCGGCAGCTCTAGCCTTTAGCTCAGTGTGGATGCTGCCTGTAATCCATGGCTTCTGGTTGAGGTATGTACATACGGTCACAGTGGGGATGACATCATCAATGCACTTATTGATGAAGCCAATGACAGATGTGGTGTACTCCTCAATGTCATCGGAGGAATCCCGGAACATATTCCAGTCTGCCAGCAAAACAGTCCTGTAGTTTAGCTTCCGCTTCATCTGACCACCGTTTTTATTGATCTAGTCACTGGTGCTTCCTGCTCTAATCTTTGCTTGTAAGAAGAAATCAAGAGGATGGAATTATGGTCAGATTTGCCAAATGGAGGACGAGGGAGAGCTTTGTATGCACCTCTGTGTGTGGAGTATAGGTGGTCCAGAGTTATTTTCCCTCTGGTTGCACATTTAATATGCTGATAGAAATTTGGTAAAACTGATTTAAATTTCTCTGCATTAAAGTCCCGGCTACTAGGAGCACCGCCTCTGGGTGAGCGTTTTCTTGTTTGCTTATGGCGGAATATAACTCATTCAATGCTAGGTGATATGTAAACAGCTACGAAGAATACAGATGAGATCTCTCTCCGTAGGGGTTAGGGGTTAGGTTTAAGGTTTGGGTTACAATTAGGGTTAGGGTAAGTGGTTGGTGGTTAGGTTTAGGGTTAGGAGTTAGGTTTAGGGTTTGGGTAATGGGTTAAGGTTAGGGTTATGTTTTAAAATGGCCTTAACAGTTTTTGGGGCTCTAATTCTGCTCATGTAATTTGAGATAACGAGATGACACATGGTTGTAAGAGATACTAATGTGTTTGTTATTTCTCAACCAACATTATGCAAAATATGGCCTAAAAAAATAGTGTCCTATGTAACCGGTAACCGGTGTGAAATGGCTAGCTATTTAGCGGTGCGTGCTAGTAGCGTTTCAATCAGTGAGGTCACTCGCTCTTAAAACATTTATGCACGCAAGTAGTTGTTTCCCTTGCTCTGTAAGGGCCGCTGCTTCTGTGCGGCGATAGGTAACGATGCTTCGAGGGTGACAATGTTATGCATTTGTTATAACTGTGTTAAGGGTTAGAACTGTTATTGTTTCATTTGGGGGAAAGGAAACAATGTTGTTCCTGGTGATTTGTTGGTGGGGAAACATTATTGCACAGGGACTGTCAGGATCATAGGCTTATAACAAATAATAAAATACACACATCTTGAATCCAAATGGTTTGAAGCCACAGTACCACACTAAAACAGCGACACAGACAATAGTTAATTTCTGTCACAAGTTGTGAATGCATTGGAAAAGTGCTGCTGTGGACACATGGATATGACCAACCTTTTTTTTGGTATTACAGTGGCAGCAGACGGTCCACAGGTAGTTGAGAGATCTCCAGAGCAGAATGATGAAGAGACCCCCAAAGAACGTAACCATGGAGGAGGCAAGGAAAGCCCACCACATGCGCTGCCCGTTGCTATCACAGGGCACATCTGGGGAGAACGGGATGATCACATCCATCTTGGATATGCGGATAGAGGGAGAGTCCGGATAGTGACTATGTTTACCTTTAGGCATTATTCTGAGCCTACCGATGCCCAGGGATATGTTGCCATGTTCTATAACTAGCATCCAGACTCTTTGAGTAGTTCCAGACAGTGTCCCCTACCCCACAATTCAGCCATATTGCTTAAACTAACTACCTTCTTCTTCCTCTACTCTGCCCGGTTCGTTTTCATCAGTCCTTCTTCTATGTAAATGTTGTGTTCTCAGCGACCTGTTACGCACAAACTTCACTTCAAATGACAGGATGTGTTCGTTCCATATACAGCAGTCATTCACGCATCGTTACAGAAGACATATCTAAATGCGAATTGTGTGTAAAAAAAATCTGATATTTCTTTAAAACTCTTTCATTTAATTCCATATAGGAAATCCAATTACTGTTATTCTTTGCTTGTTTGTTCTGGTGTAACGGTTTAATACTTCCAGAAAAGGCAGCTCTTATCTTCGCGCAACCTGTCGATCAGGTTCCTGCATCTGGTAACCGAATAGCGTAAAGCGCAATCGATGGGTAGCCCTCGCTCACAAAACTCCACCTTGTTGAGAACCAGATCCGTTACTTCTGGTACATTTAGCGCTCTCGCTAGCTGTTGAAGACTACTTCCTCTCTTTATAACCGCGATTATCTAATTTATTCCCTTTCAGAAAAGATTTGCGATAACGCTTTCCATAGGTTTGTTGTCCTCTTCTTGCTTCAGCGGCGGCCAGCTGATATGCGGCTACCGGGTCAGATCTGTTTGGAAGATGGCTAGGGAGATGTACAGGTAACAGGGGTGGAGCCATCAACAACATCTGACCGACTCATATGTTTCGGTGGTCCTCAAACATTATCCTGTCAGTGATTCTACGGCGACGTCACTTCTCATTCGATTCGTAGTTATTTTGTAAATATATTTATGAGCACTTTCTACAGGCTATTAAGATAGCAAGATAATGGATACACACACTGTTTTTATTTATCTGCGCATCGGCGTAATTTTCCAATGGATTATATAATACTATTATTATTGATTATTTAGAATAGCCTACATGTCTTGCTTCGAATGCGCACAAAAATATGCACAAAACCCATTATTTTAAAAGCGTTTCGTGTCTGAGGGAGGATGAGGAGAGGATGCATTACAACAGGACCATGCTGTCCACACCTCGGCCTTGAATAGGACCTGTTGATTAGTCACGCTAAGCAATCTGTTACTCTTTTTGTTGTTGTCAAGAAAACAATTCGGCCACCTATAATTTCCGTGGTAATAGCTGTTCCACATGTAAACTAAAATAATGGTCATACAGCATGTTTAATTTAAAGCATGATTCAATTTATTAATTTTAAAGATGTACTAGGATGATATAATGAAGCAAATATGCAATTAAATCAATTCATAGCTCGGGGAAAGTATGCTGTTACACTTGTAGTTTTAAATATATAAATAAAGCGTTTTTATTTTGCACTTTT
Source organism: Oncorhynchus nerka (assembly GCF_034236695.1). Classification (NCBI taxonomy): domain Eukaryota; kingdom Metazoa; phylum Chordata; class Actinopteri; order Salmoniformes; family Salmonidae; genus Oncorhynchus; species Oncorhynchus nerka. The sequence continues at coordinate 41,553,801 of NC_088411.1, forward strand.
AGTCCCAAAAAATGTATATGGAATTTACAAATCTATGAACCGGAGATTTTGCTCTCCCTGGTGGTCACACATTGCATCTATTGCCTCATCTTTGGATTCATGAGCCTGCTGCGGCAGAGAAGACATGCACGCCTCGATTCAAATTCCCAATGGATTGGATCGGGAAATAGGACAGAACATTTACGCACACATCCAAAGTACAGTTTCACGTGGCGTCTCTTCTACGTCTTTAAAGAAGAAACCATAGAAGAAGAAAAACAACATGATTCAAAAGGAGACTATAGAAAGATGCAGATACTAGATGGTATGTCTGTTGGTACAGTTAGACTATTCATTTAAATCAATCACATTCATTTTATAGAGCCCTTTTTACAACAGCAGTTGTCACAAAGTGCTCTACAGATACCCAGTCTGAAACCACAGAGCTTTACAGATACCCAGTCTAAAACCACAAAGTGCTCTACAGATACCCAGTCTAAAACCACAAAGAGCTTTACAGATACCCAGTCTAAAACCAAAGAGCTTTACAGATACCCAGTCTAAAACCACAAAGTGCTCTACAGATACCCAGTCTAAAACCACAAAGTGCTCTACAGAAACCCAGTCTAAAACCACAAAGCTTTACAGATACCCAGTCTAAAACCACAAAGTGCTCTACAGATACCCAGTCTAAAACCACAAAGAGCTTTACAGATACCCAGTCTAAAACCAAAGAGCTTTACAGATACCCAGTCTAAAACCACAAAGTGCTCTACAGATACCCAGTCTAAAACCAAAAAGAGCAAGGAATGAAGAGGCAGAAAAAAAACTCAGTAGAAAGGCAGGAACCTAGGAAGAAACCTACAGAGGAACCGGGCTCCGAGGGGTGGCCAGTCCTCTTATGGCTGTACCAGGTAGAGAGGAACCAGGCTCCGAGGGGTGGCCAGTCCTCTTCTATCTGTACCAGGTAGAGAGGAACCAGGCTCCTAGGGGTGGCCAGTCCTCTTATGGCTGTACCAGGTAGAGAGGAACCAGGCAGGCTCCTAGGGGTGGCCAGTCCTCTTATGGCTGTACCGTGTGTAAAAGAGACATAACATTAACATACAGACATGATGGGCCTAAAGTATATGACATCACATCCTGTATGGACACATTGGCTTCTTCTATAGACCAGTCCAAATACACCAGTACCAAAGGAGACAGAGTGTACGTCAGATGAGGAGTGGGATGTCTTGGACTGTTCCTCCTGTGGCCAGACCTCCATCTGAGTGTTCATCAATCTTGGTCCTCAACACCGTGATCCCTCCTGCACACTCACTCGACACCGTGATCCCTCCTGCACACTCACTCAACACCGTGACCCCTCCTGCACACTCACTCAACACCGTGACTCCTCCTGCACACTCACTCAACACCGTGACTCCTCCTGCACACTCACTCAACACCGTGACCCCTCCTGCACACTCACTCGACACCGTGACCCCACCTATAAGAATACAAATCCGGAGGTGAGTGGAAACACCAATTACACTATACAGAGCTAAAAGAGACAATATCTTTCAGTCCATGACAAATGTTGTGATAAAAATATGCACGTTTTGTATTATATGATCTCCAAATGTGCCCAGTTCACATTTTGTAGGTGTGTCCCCGCGTCTCAGGGCCTAAAGTATATGACATCACATCCTGTATGGACACATTGGCTTCTTCTATAGACCAGTCCAAATACACCAGTACCAAAGGGGACAGAGTGTAAGTCAGATGAGGAGTGGGATGTCTTGGACTGTTACTCCTGTGGCCAGACCTCCATCTGAGTGTTCACTCTTGGTCCTCAACTCTTGGTCCTCAACACTCTTGGTCCTTTACATTGTACCATTGTACAATATAAATGCTAATTACAATTAAAACGAATCAAATTAACTTTCATAACATAAATAGTAGAATTTCATTGAGAAGTGAGAAGATGAAATGTTGTAATAAAAATTTTAAAAAGTAAAATATTGTACCAGCATACCTCTGTCTATGTATGTAAAGCCTACATTCTTCAATGAGTTGATCTTCTTCTAGTTTGGTGAATTCAAACCCCTTAAATTAAAACATATTCTCAATTTCTGGTAATAAAAAGATGCCAATAAAGGCAACAAATTAATTAAATGTTAGGAACATTGAACAACACAAACGTCTACATTTTCTTATGGTGAAACTATCGTACCGACGGTTAAAAATTATTGGATCTGAAAGTCCACGGATAACTGGTGCCAAACAATGGTGCCAAACAATGGTGCCAAACAATGGTGCCAAACAAACGTGTTTATTTTGACCCAACGTACAGAAGGAAACATTGAGAACTAGGGAATAGGGTGCTATTTCTGATGTAACCTCAGAGTTTATTAGCAAACAGTGTTGTTGTTATATTATTGACCAGGGGCCTGTTGCACAAAAGTAGAATTAAGACATCCGGGATAAATGACTCAGCTGAGCTCAATGAAGCCAAAACATGTGCGTCCAGGCTTAATTGGTTGCACAAAGACCAAGCCAGGATGAGCAGACACGGATTCATTAAGCCAGGTGAAACCAATCCTGGATAGGTGCGCGCTCACGGCTCACTCAAATAGACCCCGCCACAGATCACAGATTAACTGATTTACCATGGCAACTAGAGCCGCGTACTTTTCCCCGTCGGAAGCACAAATCCTCATGGAGGCATACGAGGAGGTAAAAGATATAATTAAGAAGAAAGGCAACACCGCCACAGTGATAAAGCAAAGAGAAAAAGCGTGGCAAAGTATTGCAGACCGCCTGAATGCGTAAGTAGTGCACAATTACACACTCACCACTCCGCTGAAACATCACAATTACAATTCAAATATTTAATTCACATCTCCAAAAATGCAGTTGTACTGTAATTATGAAACGGTTAAATTTTTAATTGAAATGCACTGCAGATATGAGTGAAATTGTGTAAAGTAACTCCATCACACTGTATAAAGCTATGATAAATGTTTTGATATTTTTACTGAAAACAAGACAAAAATACCAAGTAATTTTTTGCAGTGTGACTCCATTAAATGTGTGTGTGTGTGTGTGTGTGTGTGTGTGTAGATTAAACATGAACGGGCCAAAACGGACATGGCAGCAGGTCAAAATCAAATACAAGAACATTCTGCAGAATGGTATGGTCCCTGACTAATATTTAACAAAGCACAAGCATATATTGTACCCAGAAGGTGCCTGCTCACACATTGTCTGTACTGTTTTAGCAGTGAAAAAGAATACCCACAGACAAGGCACGGGTGGTGGGTCACCAAAGGCTGACCTTACCCCAGCAGAGGACATGGCCTTGGAGCTAAATAAAGGCAGGCCCGTCTTAGAGGGGATCCCTGGGGGGAAAGAGACGAGCATAGGTTCCTCCCAAGATGCCACCCGCTTCATTCAAGGTATGTCCTTCCATCTCTACATGGGATACAACCACATTCATATTGAATCAATTTGGACTGTCTGACTTTGGTTTACCTATTGCCTTGCAGTGCCTGGCAGCACTGTGTTCCTGTTAGAGCCACCAGCACAAGCACCAGACGATGCTGATCCAGTGAGTACTCCATCAAAGGCATACTGTAGGCCTGGCATGTCTTGTCTACTAGCTTCAATATGAATCCGATTAAATGTGATAGGGTGAAGGCCCCAGTGCAGCAGCAACAGCACATGATGGAGACGATGATGAGGAGGAGACCATCTCTCTGGATTCCAGAAGGCATGAGGTATCATGTTAAGACTGTGAAAGTACTATTTACTCTACAATTGTGAGGAGTCCTCATCAAAATCAAAAAATCTAATTTATTTTACAGGACCCAGATGCTATACAGTGGGAAAACCAGCCTGGCAACATAGTGCGTATTAATAAAAGGACACCACATCCTGCCAAATTCCAGCTGCGCTAATTGTATTGTGTTCACAGAGCTCACAAGCTATCAGAAAGTTGTATGGCAACCACCTCCGGCGCCAAATAGAACTGGCAGACATAGACATTCAGTACAAGAAGAAAAAGATGGAAAATCTTGCACTGGAGTCCGAAATAAGAGGACAATTAGGAAACTGGACCTTGAAATAAAAAAACTTGAGAGGGAGGTGAGATATGCCTTCAATGTACACTGTATGCTAACTGTAACACAAATGTATTAATCATTATTTTCTTTCCTCCCCAGCTCCAAGAAGATGACACAGCTCAAAATAAAAATTAGGTATATTCTCGTAAAGTCAAGTGAGCCATGACATATGAGCTCTTATTGTGAGCACACAGGACGGTGGCATCTTTCTAAGGTTTTTTTTATTTTCCCAGCAATCAGTACAACCAAGTCATCGTTATAAGGCATCGCCCTCTTTTGCCCACCCCCCCAGCACCAGGTGTGGCCACTAGCCTATATGAAGGCCCAAAATTGTGTGTTCCTTTCTGCTCTGACAATGGCATGCCCATTCGTGCGAGATGTGGTGGATGAAGAAGCACTTGTGCTGAGGAGAGCCTTCAGGCGAGAAAGGGTCTTCAGGGACCGGTTGGACCCACTGGCCTTCCCTGATGACCATCTATATGAAAGATACAGGTTTTCTGCAGATGGCATCAGGTATCTATGCAGACTACTGGGTCCCAGGATTAAGCACCGCACTGCACGGAGCCATGCACTGAGTGTGGAGCAAATGGTTTGTGTGGCCTTGCGCTTTTTGCTAGTGGAGCCTTCCTGTACTCAGTGGGGGATGCAGAACAGCTGAACAAGGCCACAATTTGCCGCACAATAAGGAGTGTGTGTCTGGCTATCAAAGCATTAGCAGATGTCTTCATCTCCTTCCCTGGCCACAGAAGACTCTGTGACATCAAAGAGGAGTTCTATAGGATTGCAGGTAAGAGGATCTACAAATTACAGGACAACTGTTAACACATAGTAGGATACTCATTACTTTGTGTGACAGGTTTCCCCAATGTCATTGGTGCAGTGGACTGCACACACATAAGGATAAAAGCCCCCTCAGGTGCCCATGAGGCCGATTTTGTGAATAGGAAATCCTTTCACAGCATTAATGTTCAGGTGAACATAACTTTTTGATATTGTCCATTGACGAACACTCTGCATTGCCAGTGATGTGCATTGATTGGTGTAATATTCCTCATCTTATGATTTCAGATGGTCTGCAATGCTGACTGTGTGATCAGCAATGTTGTGGCAAAATGGCCTGGCTCAGTCCATGACTCCAGAATCTTTCGGGCCTCTGAAATCTATCAGTGCCTATCAGCCACACAACCCCTATTTATAACCATCATGGCTGTGTCAAGAATATCACTGTGTTTATGAGGTAGTAATGATGAGATTTTGTGTTGACAGGTGAATTCTCTGGTGTGTTGCTGGGAGACAGGGGGTATGGCTGCCAGCCTTTTCTCCTGACACCTTTCACAGACCCCCAGGAAGCACAGCAGGCCTACAACCATGCCCATGCCAGGACCAGGGCCAGAGTTGAAATGACCTTTGGCCTCCTGAAGGCACGCTTTCACTGCCTTCACAAATTAAGGGTCAGCCCTGTTAGGGCATGTGATATTACTGTGGCTTGTGCTGTCCTCCACAATGTGGCCTGCCTGAGGAAGGAGAGGGCCCCCAGAGTGCCACCAGCCATGGACTGGGACAATCCGGCAATCTTCCCTGATGACGACAGTGGTCGGCTGCTGAGGGACCAATATGTGTTGAATTATTTTAGTTAGTATGTGTGCTTTCAATTTTGGTTAAATATGTCCTGCGGTGGCAGAGGAATTTGGTTTTTTTTTTGGGTTAGTTTTTGACTAATTTGGCCTCTTATGATGTTTGTGCGGTATACTGTGTGTAATACAAGGCTGCAGGGAGGCTACTGCATCCATTCATTTGTCTGTTCAGTTGATGTGTATGGATTTGTCCTGCATTTATTTTAGTGTGCAGACATGCAGGGTGTGTTATATACAGACCTTTGAATGTGTATGTATCATTTTGTATAATATGCTTGGATTCTGTGCTTTCCATCTTGTAGAGTCACTGTGACTTCAGTTTTGAAAGGAGCTGATGGTTTACCTGCTTTGTTTTGTCCTTATTCAATAAAGGAACATAATGTTACACATTGTGTTTTTATATTCAGAGTACTAGGGCCACACTGAAGAAAAAGGATAAAGTCATAAATTTATGAGGCTGGTTCTTTCTGCAGAAAAGCTACATATTGTTTTTACAGTTTTGATACTTATGACAATGTGATACTTAATATTCTGGCACATCAGCATGTCTTTGTTTATGAAACCATACTGAAGTACAATTTCACGAAATGCCCCACATCTGTCATTTTAACAACTGTCCTTTAAAACAACTGGTTACAATATTATGACTTGTGTTTTTTTCCCCTCTGTGGCCCTAATATTCTATCATTTTATATATAGCCTTATAGTCTATGGGAAACTGTCAATTATCTAATGATAGCAACATCATCTAAAAATAATTTTTTATCCAAAATCATTGAAATTAATGATCACAAACGTTTAAATAATAACAGTGGGTCTAGTTATATGTGATAACAATGTATAGTGAGCAGTGAAATAACTATTGGTTTCCATTTGTGGTGACTGCTGACTGACATTAGGGATGAGATGAAATAGATCCTGGAATTTAGCCTGGTCTGGAGCAGGCTAGCTCCACAGAATAAATCTCCATGGTAATTTATACCATAACATATCCTCCTGCCCCCTATCCATCTTTAGTGCAACCGGATTACGGATCAATTGAGCCAGGATCACCAAGATATCCTGGCTTAATCCCTTATCCTAGTTTTGTGCAACAGGCCCCAGGTTGGAACACGTACCCATGAATAAGTGTTTCATACGTAACCTTTCCTACGAAGTGTTGACGTGTTATGTAGATAGAAACGACTATGAATCTTCTAGAGAACTCCGTCAAGGAATCCAAAAGGGATTCACTTTGTTCTTGGTCCAATATAGTCATGATCTGTGCAAATGTAGGACAGGCTTCCTCCTTGGACGATACCTGCAATACAAAAAGATGGTTTGAAAATCTGGACCGTAAAGTGTCTCAGTGTAAAGTGATCTATGATCAGGTCCACCTCTGTCTATGTTATCTTAATCATTATGTTTAGGGATATCTCTATGTAATCTTAATCATTATGATTAGGAATATCTCTATGTAATCTTAATCATTATGTTTAGGGATATCTCTATGTAATCTTAATCATTATGTTTAGGGATATCTCTATGTAATCTTAATCATTATGTTTAGGGATATCTCTATGTAATCTTAATCATTATGATTAGGTCCCTGTGCTTTGGTTTTGTTTAGTGACTGAACTAAGATCAGTTTAGCCTTTTAGATTATAAGTAGGGCCCTACAGTATGTTTTGGTTAATCATGTCACATGGTTTAACCATCCATCCCCATACAAATACTTTTATGCTTTAAAAGGTGGTTATGGTGATGGTTATGTTATGATGGTTATGTTGATGGTTGTGTTATGGTGGTTATGTTGATGTTTATGTTATGATGGTTATGTTGATGGTTATGTTGATGGTTATGTTGATGGTTGTGTTATGGTGGTTATGTTGATGGTTATGTTGATGGTTATGTTATGATGGTTATGTTGATGGTTATGTTGATGTTTTGGTTATGTTATGATGTTTATGTTGATGGTTATGTTGATGTTTGTGTTGATGGTTATGTTGATGTTTGTGTTGATGTGTTGATGTTTGTGTTGATGTTTGTGTTGATGGTTATGTTGATGGTTGATGGTTATGTTATGATGGTTATGTTGATGGTTATGTTGATGTTTGTGTTGATGGTTATGTTGATGTTTGTGTTGATGGTTGATGTTTGTGTTGATGTTTGTGTTGATGTTTGTGTTGATGGTTATGTTGATGTTTATGTTGATGGTTATGTTATGATGGTTATGTTATGATGGTTGTGTTGATGGTTATGTTGATAGTTATGTTGATGGTTATGTTGATGGTTATGGTGATGGTTGTGTTGATGTTTATGTTATGATGGTTTTGTTGATGTTTGTGTTGATGTTTGTGTTGATGTTTATGTTGATGTTTGTGTTGATGTTTGTGTTGATGGTTATGTTGATGGTTATGTTGATGTTTATGTTATGATGGTTTTGTTGATGTTTGTGTTGATGTTTATGTTGATGTTTATGTTGATGTTTATGTTGATGTTTGTGTTGATGTTTATGTTGATGTTTGTGTTGATGTTTGTGTTGATGTTTGTGTTGATGTTTATGTTGATGTTTGTGTTGATGTTTGTGTTGATGTTTGTGTTGATGTTTGTGTTGATGTTTGTGTTGATGGTTATGTTGATGTTTATGTTATGATGGTTTTGTTGATGTTTGTGTTGATGTTTGTGTTGATGTTTGTGTTGATGGTTCACAGTGAAGCTGTTGTTATTCTCTGTATTATTATTATATATGTTTTACCTCGGTTAAATAAATGAAGCAAAGATTGATCACTTTTTTTTCTAATTTGGCACACGGTGTGCTTGGTCAAAGAATTATGGCACCGATTGGCCTGGCGCTGTTATAAGCAGTCTCATTTAAACCCTTCTACCCTTTGTTTGTTATTACACACAATTGATTGAGACTGAAGTGCATGTGTACTAGTAAAACATAGTTTGAAAATGAGGCTATGAAAATGTAGACAGCTTGAGGCTATGAAAATGTAGACAGCTTGAGGCTATGAAAATGTAGACAGCTTGAGGCTATGAACATGTAGACAGTTTGAGACTGTAAATGTAGACAGTTTGAGGCTGTGAACATGTAGACAGCTTGAGGCTATGAAAATGTAGACAGTTTGAGGCTATGAACATGTAGACAGTTTGAGACTGTAAATGTAGACAGTTTGAGGCTATGAACATGTAGACACTGCATCTCAGTGCAAGAGGTGTCACTGCTGTTCCTGGTTCGAATACAAGCTGCATACCATCCGGCTCTGCTTGGGAATCCCATGCGCCGGCGCACAGTTGGCCCAGCGTCGTCCGGGTTTTGCTGGGGTAGGCTGTCAATGTGAATAAGAATTTGTTCTTAACTGACTTGCCTACTTAAATAAATAAAAAATAATTTTGTGTTATACAGTAGATAAAACGTTCACACAGGGGTGGTAATTTTGAACTCAGTTGAACTCAGTCTTCTCCAGACAGAATGCAGGTGGATGTTCTATTTAAAAACGTTTGAACTCAGTCTTCTCCAGACAGAATGCAGGTGGATGTTCTATTTAAAAACGTTCTACCCATCAGGCATGTTAGCAGTTGATGTTATTCTTCAATAACACAGACCCCAAAGCAAATCCGGAGGAGGAAAATAGGTTTATTTAAATTGAAAAAAGCATGTGGAGAGGTACGTATATCAGGGGAGATGTTCATTCTCCCCTGTCCTCAGTGATTCTCTCCAGTGATTCTCTTCCACAGAACAAAGCGACAGGATGTATTTTTATTACCCAGCCCTAGCCTGTGGTTGACCAATTAGAATTCTTTGCAATAAAACTGGGCCAATGGCCAAATAACAAGTATCCGATTTCAGATTCAATGTCTAAACAATTTGGACCAATGAGAACTTGCCATGTAGCTATGAGTCCTGGACTGACATTCCTAACAGATTCTAAACAGATGTTGAACTGAAAAACAACTATTTCCATTGATCGTTAATTCTAGTCGTCTTGTCCTCTGCGTCCTTATGTATTCTGAGGAAATGTTCACATGGTATATGTAAAATAAATCATCTATGATATTTCTCTGTCCGCTTTTTATATATTTTGTACATAATCTAGATCATGCATTCTATTGTATTAGGTACTGATTCATAGATTTTCTGATGTATCTTCTTGCTTGATGTGACATATGCAATTATCCTTGAAATAGAAGCCAGGTGTGTGTGTGCCGATGATTTACACTATGATTTTTGGGGAGGCACCATGATGTTATAATAAACATCTTTATTTTGCATTCAAGACTCAGTTTTGTATTTATTCTTTTTTTTTCGACAGTGTGTGGGTCTCCATCTCTTCACGGATTCTTATTTTGAGTCCTACACACCTGGAACAGACACTATTCACTAGTGAGGATCTATGAGGTTGGAATAATACTGTGAAATTGTGAAAATTATGATCATCCTTTTTGTTGTCGTTGAGAGCTGTTTGAATAGACCGCCTGAAACGTCAGCCTGTTTTGACGGGATGGATTTTCGGCCTGTTTGGTGACATCACCAGGTGGTACATCAGTTAATAGACCAGCAAGAAAGACTTCCAAACGACTCTGCCAATAACAGCAATTTTTCGGTTTTCCCCTCCTCACCCCAACCACTCCCAGACAGTCCTAGAAAAATTATTGCCTGAGGAATTGCTTCTTTGCTCAGAAGGTAATTTTGTTTTCACTTAAAATTGTCAAAAAGAAACAATCACAGGAAGGTACTTAATTGTTACCCAGAAATGAGTTGATGTTGAGTTAAAAACGGCTCCATTAGACCTTTATAGGCGCAGTGCAGTGAAAAACCTGTTATTTTTAATGATATTTCCACACTCTGAGCTCTAAATAATAATAATTTAGAAAATGATGACCATGCCCTTTTTGTGTAAGAGCTACTTTTTTTTTAAGGGCCTGGAATTTCAGCCTGTTCAGGTGGGTTGGTTACATGTTCTGGAGAGGTAGCTAGTTATGCACGGCCAAAAGCAAGAGAGATTGTTCGGTATACTGGCTGCGAAGGCAGCAGTTGTTTCTTTGCACTGTTTTCTATCAGAACAATCACTTCATCTGATTTGGCAAATGCACAGCACTTTTTGGCAGTGGATTTGCTAGCAGCGTCACCCATCCTGCTCCATCAGGGTTCTGTTCTGGCCCGTACATATTGCATCCGGAACAGTGAGTCCGTGCAACTTATTATGTGACTTGTTAAGTGCATTTTTACTTCTGAATTTATTAAGGCCATAACAAAAAGGGGTTGAATACTTATTGACTCAAGACATTTTCAAGCTATTTGTTTTTAATTAATTAAACATAATTCCACATTGACATTATGGGGTATTGTGTAATTCCACATTGACATTATGGGGTATTGTGTAATTCCACATTGACATTATGGGGTATTGTGTAATTCCACATTGACATTCTGGGGTATTGTGTAATTCCACATTGACATTATGGGGTATTGTGTAATTCCACATTGACATTATGGGGTATTGTGTAATTCCACATTGACATTCTGGGGTATTGTGTAATTCCACATTGACATTCTGGGGTATTGTGTAATTCCACATTGACATTATGGGGTATTGTGTAATTCCACATTGACATTATGGGGTATTGTGTAATTCCACATTGACATTATGGGGTATTGTGTAATTCCACATTGACATTATGGGGTATTGTGTAATTCCACATTGACATTCTGGGGTATTGTGTAATTCCACATTGACATTATGGGGTATTGTGTAATTCCACATTGACATTATGGGGTATTGTGTAATTCCACATTGACATTATGGGCTATTGTGTAATTCCACATTGACATTATGGGGTATTGTGTAATTCCACATTGACATTATGGGGTATTGTGTAATTCCACATTGACATTATGGGGTATTGGGGCGGTGAGCTACCCCGAAGTAACAGGGCTCTGCTACTTCGAGGTATCTCACCGCCAGAGCTCTGTTACTTCGGGGTATCTCACGGCCAGAGCTCTGCTACTTCGGGGTAGCTCACCGCCAGAGCAATGCGGTGAGAGCTCGCCAGATCTCCGGCGGTGAGCTACCCCGAAGTAGCAGAGCTCTGGCGGTGAGATACCCCGAAGTAACAGAGCTCTGGCGGTGAGATACCCCGAAGTAACAGATCTCCGGCGGTGAGCTACCCCGAAGGAGCATATCCTAGACAACATATTGCATGTATGGTAATCTTTCTAAAAAATGATTAATGGCGTTTCCTGTCTGAAATACCATTCCTGTGTTTAAAACAACATCTTTGGCTAACTGCTGGTAACGTACTGTAAGGCCCAGCCTTCAGCCTTTCCTCTCGGAGCTGGTAGCATACTATAAGGCCCAGCCTTTCCTCTCGGAGCTGGTAGCGTACTATAAGGCCCATCCTCCAGCCTTTCCTCTCGGAACTGGTAACGTACTGTAAGGCCCAGCCTCCAGCCTTTCCTCTCGGAGCTGGTAGCGTACTATAAGGCCCATCCTCCAGCCTTTCCTCTCGGAGCTGGTAACGTACTGTAAGGCCCAGCCTCCAGCCTTTCCTCTCAGAGCTGGTAGCGTACTATAAGGCCCATCCTCCAGCCTTTCCTCTCTGAGCTGGTAGCGTACTATAAGGCCCATTCTCTAGCCTTTCCTCTCGGAGCTGGTAGCGTACTATAAGGCCCAGCCTCCAGCCTTTCCTCTCGGAGCTGGTAGCGTACTATAAGGCCCATTCTCCAGCCTTTCCTCTCTGAGCTGGTAACGTACTATAAGGCCCAGCCTTTCCTCTCGGAGCTGGTAGCGTACTATAAGGCTCAGCCTCCAGCCTTTCCTCTCTGAGCTGGTAGCGTACTATAAGGCTCAGTCTTTCCTCTCGGAGCTGGTAGCGTACTATAAGGCTCAGCCTCCAGCCTTTCCTCTCGGATCTGGTAGCGTACTATAAGGCTCAGCCTTTCCTCTCGGAGCTGGTAGCGTACCATAAGGCTCAGCCTCAACCCCTTCCAAGGACAGCTGGCACTCAGCTGAGGACAGACGAGGCTTAGCTTCAATCAGACCCTCTCCATGTTCACCACCGTGTTGCATGTGTGTGTGTTTTGTGTGTGTATGTGTGTATGTGTGAGAGAGAGAGAGCGTGTGTGTGTGCGTGCATGCATGCGTGTCTGTGCCTGAGTTTGTGTTTGTGTGAGCGAGAGTGCTGGGTTCAGCAGACTTAATCTTCCCCTCCGATTACAAAAGAAAATGCAGAGGTCGCCTTCAGTGGAACACAATTATCCTGCGTCGTCTAGCGCAGTGTTTAGTTTAATTCATGTTTGATCCCTTTATTAATCCGTTTTGGAAAGTGTCTGTGATAGGGCCCTTACGGAAAAAATACATAATATCACATGTGGAAAATCACGATTTCACATGACATTTCCACAAGTTTTCCACAAGTTTCAAATGTGGATTTTCACGTAATCACATAACCTTTCAGGTGTGGATTCCAATTTTCACATGATTTTGACACACATGACTACATTGTGTATGTGTATTTACACAGTAATTATTACCTGCGTTTTGGTGCCAAGCCACCATGTCTGTGTCAGTACCGGACCTGCATTTTGGACTTTATTATATTTGTCATAGTAATTCAGGAGTGATATTAAAACAGAATATTCCCACACTGTACGTAAGTACATTTAAAACCAGATACTTTTAGACTTTTAAGTATTATTTTACTGGGTGACTTCAGCTTTTACTTGAGTTGTTTTCTATTAAGGTATCTTTACTTTTACTCAAGTATGACAACCGACTACTTTTTCCACCTCTGATCTCAAGTGGGAACATATTTTATCTAAACAGCAATAACACCTGTACATTTGAAAACATGTGATCACAAGTGAAGTGTTTCAAAAACACGTGTTCTCAGGGATGGTAAATGCGCTTCCCACTAGTAATTACCAGTTGGAGGTCCGTTCAAGTGGATTTTTCACTGTCTTATGTGGTAAATTCCCACTTCCCACTTGGTTACGAATGCAGCATTAGGTACATTCATTACTGCACTTTGAAATGTAGGTGGAGTCAATTGTCTAGTGGGGGATCATTAGCATATTTGGGGGAGAGATTTAAAATATGTTTTATTTGTGCCAACCGTCAGTGTAAATGTTGTACCAGTTTGTCGTTTTATGATTACGTTGATTAAGGTTGAGCATGTTTTTTGACGTTGTTAATTGTGCAATCTTTATAAGAATTTGTGACAATCAAGAGCTGGACTGTTAAGAGGTTAATGTGCATTTTGCAGTAACTTAATGTTAGCTGGTTCACATAAAGTTGACATGTAATTTTCGATGACCTACTGACAACTCGTTACAAGTGGGTTATTGTAAAATCCACAGTAATTTAACAACTTACACTGCTACAACACTTCCACTGATGGTTGGCACCAATACACAGTGGTGATTTTAGCATGTCAATCTTGGTGGGGCAAACTCCCCCCCCCCAAAATGTGATGCATGCAAGCAAAGCCACTGCACAACACAATACTAAACAATTCATTAATTGCACTAAAACAGTGACAAACGGTGCCCACAAACTGTTAGGACCTACATAAAGCTGTCCCAACAGCAGAGCTTTCTTTTCAGCACCATGGAGTGAATCCTTACCTGGCTACACCTGGCTGTCAGCAGAGCCTTGTCTGGCAGCGAAAACAGTTCATTCAGCAGCGACCCATCATAGCCCTGTTTTGAGCCCCATCTGTTTAACAAAAATAAAATGTTTTAATTACAATATATTTTTTTGTTGTTGCCTGTTTTGCATGTTATTTTGGCATTAATGTGTCACATATCAGTTTGCAATCAATGTATAAAAAAATATTGAGTTTATAAAAGCCTCATACAAACATGGTCTCTTTTTTGCTTTCTTAATTAAGGCAGCTCCAAAAACCAGGTGTTTCAGCTCAATTCTTTCTGTGGTGGAGAGGCAGCCAGTGGAAAATCCTTTGAGCCTCCTTTGAATTCCATGCTGTCACAGTTACCAGCCCTTTCAAGCTTAACATCCTTATCATTTATCGCCCTCCAGGTTCCCTCGGAGAGTTCATCAATGAGCTTGATGCCTTGATAAGCTCCTTTCCTGAGGACGGCTCACCTCTCACAGTTCTGGGCGACTTTAACCTTCCCACGTCTACCTTTGACTCATTCCTCTCTGCCTCCTTCTTTCCACTCCTCTCCTCTTTTGACCTCACCCTCTCACCTTCCCCCTTTACTCACAAGGCAGGCAATACGCTCGACCTCATCTTTACTAGATGCTGTTCTTCCACTAACCTCACTGCAACTCCCCTCCAAGTCTCCGACCACTACCTTGTATCCTTTTCCCTCTTGCTCTCATCCAACACTTCCCACACTGCCCCTGCTCGGATGGTATCGCGCCGTCCCAATCTTCGCTCTCTCTCCCCCGCTACTCTCTCCTCTTCCATCCTATCATCTCTTCCCTCTGCTCAAACCTTCTCCAACCTATCTCCTGATTCTGCCTCCTCAACCCTCCTCTCCTCCCTTTCTGCATCCCTTGATTCTCTATGTCCCCTATCCTCCAGGCCGGCTCGGTCCTTCCCTCCTGCTCCGTGGCTCGACGACTCATTGCGAGCTCACAGAACAGGGCTCCGGGCAGCCGAGCGGAAATGGAGGAAAACTCGCCTCCCTGCGGACCTGGCATCCTTTCACTCCCTCCTCTCTACATTTTCCTCTTCTGTCTCTGCTGCTAAAGCCACTTTCTACCACTCTAAAGTCCAAGCATCTGCCTCTAACCCTAGGAAGCTCTTTGCCACCTTCTCCTCCCTCCTGAATCCTCCTCCCCCCCCCCTCCTCCCTCTCTGCAGATGACTTCGTCAACCATTTTGAAAAGAAGGTCGACGACATCCGATCCTCGTTTGCTAAGTCAAACGACACCGCTGGTTCTGCTCACACTGCCCTACCCTGTGCTCTGACCTCTTTCTCCCCTCTCTCTCCAGATGAAATCTCGCGTCTTGTGACGGCCGGCCGCCCAACAACCTGCCCGCTTGACCCTATTCCCTCCTCTCTTCTCCAGACCATTTCCGGAGACCTTCTCCCTTACCTCACCTCGCTCATCAACTCATCCCTGACCGCTGGCTACGTCCCTTCTGTCTTCAAGAGAGCGAGAGTTGCACCCCTTCTGAAAAACCTACACTCGATCCCTCCGATGTCAACAACTACAGACCAGTATCCCTTCTTTCTTTTCTCTCCAAAACTCTTGAACGTGCCGTCCTTGGCCAGCTCTCCCGCTATCTCTCTCAGAATGACCTTCTTGATCCAAATCAGTCAGGTTTCAAGACTAGTCATTCAACTGAGACTGCTCTTCTCTGTATCACGGAGGCCCTCCGCACTGCTAAAGCTAACTCTCTCTCCTCTGCTCTCATCCTTCTAGACCTATCGGCTGCCTTCGATACTGTGAACCATCAGATCCTCCTCTCCACCCTCTCCGAGTTGGGCATCTCCGGCGCGGCCCACGCTTGGATTGCGTCCTACCTGACAGGTCGCTCCTACCAGGTGGCGTGGCGAGAATCTGTCTCCTCACCACGCGCTCTCACCACTGGCGTCCCCAGGGCTCTGTTCTAGGCCCTCTCCTATTCTCGCTATACACCAAGTCACTTGGCTCTGTCATAACCTCACATGGTCTCTCCTATCATTGCTATGCAGACGACACACAATTAATCTTCTCCTTTCCCCTTCTGATGACCAGGTGGCGAATCGCATCTCTGCATGTCTGGCAGACATATCAGTGTGGATGACGGATCACCACCTCAAGCTGAACCTCGGCAAGACGGAGCTGCTCTTCCTCCCGGGAAGGACTGCCCGTTCCATGATCTCGCCATCACGGTTGACAACTCCATTGTGTCCTCCTCCCAGAGCGCTAAGAACCTTGGCGTGATCCTGGACAACACCCTGTCGTTCTCAACTAACATCAAGGCGGTGGCCCGTTCTTGTAGGTTCATGCTCTACAACATCCGCAGAGTACGACCCTGCCTCACACAGGAAGCAGCGCAGGTCCTAATCCAGGCACTTGTCATCTCCCGTCTGGATTACTGCAACTCGCTGTTGGCTGGGCTCCCTGCCTGTGCCATTAAACCCCTACAACTCATCCAGAACGCCGCAGCCCGTCTGGTGTTCAACCTTCCCAAGTTCTCTCACGTCACCCCGCTCCTCCGCTCTCTCCACTGGCTTCCAGTTGAAGCTCGCATCCGCTACAAGACCATGGTGCTTGCCTACGGAGCTGTGAGGGGAACGGCACCTCAGTACCTCCAGGCTCTGATCAGGCCCTACACCCAAACAAGGGCACTGCGTTCATCCACCTCTGGCCTGCTCGCCTCCCTACCACTGAGGAAGTACAGTTCCCGCGCAGCCCAGTCAAAACTGTTCGCTGCTCTGGCCCCCCAATGGTGGAACAAACTCCCTCACGACGCCAGGACAGCGGAGTCAATCACCACCTTCCGGAGACACCTGAAACCCCACCTCTTTCAGGAATACCTAGGATAGGATAAAGTAATCCTTCTCACCCCCTCCTTAAAAGATTTAGATGCACTATTGTAAAGTGGCTGTTCCACTGGATGTCTTAAGGTGAACGCACCAATTTGTAAGTCGCTCTGGATAAGAGCGTCTGCTAAATGACTTAAATGTAAATGTAAATGTAATGTAAATGAAAATACAGAGCGTAGGGGTTGGTAATCTTCTGTAGTTAAAACTGCTGTGATTGGCTCAGTGTTCTGTCACTCATGGGGACACTATGTCGCTGCAAAAAATCTATATGGAGCGCTAGAAAGTTCAAGCCCCTTAGAAGTGCCTATCCAAGAAGCCTCAAGGTCATTGGCCACAGATAAAACAAAGTCAAATCGCATTATATCTACCATACCTTTGATTGGGCTCATCATGTCAACATGATCATGATGCTCATTGGTCATTGGACATAAACATTACACAAAGGTTAGAAATCCCAAATTCAACAATGAATGTTTTGGAAGGAATCAGTGGCCAACTGCGAGGGTTTAAGGGTCTCTTTACCAAACTTAAAAGGATAAACATTCACATGCAACACCATGGGCCTGAAAAGGTTGAATACATTGGTCGTGCTGTCAATCCAGCATGACTTCTGGTGCATTCAAAACTACTGGGAACTCGGAACTGGGAAATCTCAGACTTCAGTGAGTTCAAGACATTTGGGAACTAAAAAAAAAAGAGCTCCACCTGGGAAAATAGGTTTTGAAAGGCCATCTGACTCAGAATTCCAAGTCATGAACTTGGGCCTCTTTCTAAAGCTCCGACCTGCAGATCACTGACGTCATGATTCAACCTTGTTTTTTTTCTCCAGAATTCCTAGTTGTGTTGAAAGCATCATACAGTGGTGGCCAAACGTTTTGAGAATGACACAAATATTAATTTTCACAGTCTGCTGCCTCAGTTTGTATGATGGCAATTTGCATATACTCCAGAATGTTAAAAATAATTGCAAAGTCCCTCTTTGCCATGCAAATGAACTGAATCCCCCAAAAACATTTCCACTAGATTTCAGCCCTTCCACAAAAGGACCATGACATCATGTTAGTGATTCTCTCATTAACACAGGTGTGAGTGTTGACGAGGACAAGGCTGGAGATCACTCTGTCATGCTGATTGAGTTTGAATAACAGACTGGAAGCTTCAAAAGGAGGGTGGTGCTTGGAATCATTGTTCTTTCTCTGTCAATCATGGTTACCTGCAAGGAAACATGTGCCGTCATCATTACTTTGCACAAAAAGGGCTTCACAGGCAAGGATATTGCTGCCAGTAAGATTGCACCTCAATCAACCATTTATCGGATCATCAAGAACTTCAAGGAGAGCGGTTCAATTGTTGTGAAGAAGGCTTCAGGGCACCCAAGAAAGTCCAGCAAGTGCCAGGACCGTCTCCTAAAGTTGATTCAGCTGCGGGATCGGGGCACCACCAGTACAGAGCTTGCTCAGGAATAGCAGCAGGCAGGTGTGAGTGCATCTGCACGCACAGTGAGGAAAATACTTTTGGAGGATGGCCTGGTGTCATGAAGGCCAGCAAAGAAGCCACTTCTCTCCAGACAAAACATCAGGGACAGACTGATATTCTGCAAAAGGTACAGGGATTGGACTGCTGAGGACTGGGGTAAAGTCATTTTCTCTGATGAATCCCCTTTCTGATTCTTTGGGGCATCCGGAAAAAAGCTTGTCCGGAGAAGACAAGGTGAGCGCTACCGTCAGTCCTGTGTCATGCCAATAGTAAAGCATCCTGAGACCATTCATGTGTGGTGTTGCTTCTCAGCCAAGGGAGTGGGCTCACTCACAATTTTGCCTAAGAACACAACCATGAATAAAGAATGGTACAAACACATCCTCCGAGAGCAACTTCTCCCAACCATCCAGAAACAGTTTGGTGACAAACAATGCCTTTTTAAGCCTGATGGAGCACCTTGCCATAAGGCAAAAGTGTTAACTAAGTGGCTCGGGGAACAAAACATCAATATTTTGGGTCCATGACCAGGAAACTCCCCAGACCTTAATCCCATTGAGAAGTTGTGGTCAATCCTCAAGTGGCGGGTGGACAAACAAACCCCACAAATTCTGACAAACTCCAAGCATTGATTATGCAAGAATGGGCTGCCATCAGTCAGGATGTGGCCCAGAAGTTAATTGACAGCATGCCATCAGTCAGGATGTGGCCCAGAAGTTAATTGACAGCATGCCATCAGTCAGGATGTGGCCCAGAAGTTAATTGACAGCATGCCATCAGTCAGGATGTGGCCCAGAAGTTAATTGACAGCATGCCATCAGTCAGGATGTGGCCCAGAAGTTCATTGACAGCATGCCATCAGTCAGGATGTGGCCCAGAAGTTAATTGACAGCATGCCATCAGTCAGGATGTGGCCCAGAAGTTAATTGACAGCATGCCATCAGTCAGGATGTGGCCCAGAAGTTAATTGACAGCATGCCATCAGTCAGGATGTGGCCCAGAAGTTAATTACATTTACATTACATTTAAGTCATTTAGCAGACGCTCTTATCCAGAGCGACTTACAAATTGGTGCATTCACCTTATGACATCCAGTGGAGCAGCCACTTTACAATAGTGCATCTAAATCTTTTAAGGGGGGGGGGTGAGAAGGATTACTTTATCCTATCCTAGGTATTCCTTAAAGAGGTGGCGTTTCAGGTGTCTCCGGAAGGTGGTGATTGACTCCGCTGTCCTGGCGTCGTGAGGGAGTTTGATGGCATGCTGTCATGACAGCATGCCATCAGTCAGGATGTGGCCCAGAAGTTAATTGACAGCATGCCAGGGCGGATTGCAGAGGTCTTGAAAAAGAAGGGTCAACACTGCAAGTATTGACTCTTTGCATCAACTTCATGTAATTGCCAATAAAAGCATTTGACACTTATGAAATGCTTGTAATTATACTTCAGTATTCCATAGTAACATCTGACAACAAATATCTAAAGACACTGAAGCAGCAAACTATGTGGAAATTAATATTTGTGTAATTCTCGAAACTTTTGGCTACGACTGTACATCCAGAGAATGCCCGTGTTTGTTGACAAAGTTTGATGACAAAATCTGCACACAAGAAGGACCGCGGCGCCACCTTCCTGCTCATGTGAGCACAACACAACGGAGGGTCCAAAAATGTATTGTATGCTGCTGTCTAAATTATGTAAAATCGTAGTGTGAAAAAGTAGATTTTCAGCCCGGGTTTAATATTCTAAGAGTTTATTTGGTTTGGACCGGCACGGGTTTATGGTTTGCGCAACATTGTAACATATGTTTGAGACCAACGTGTGGCCGTGGCTGTGTGAGAAGCGCGCCAGTATCCAGTTTCACTTTCTATGATCACTCTCTGTTCGGATAGACATGAGCCTGCAACTCTCATCTCTCCAGCGTTGCACTTTGTCAATGATTTCCTTACAGAATCATAACCGCGCAAAGGGGTCTGAAGAAACTGCAGCACCCCTACATTGAATTGTGCATTTGCCCAATTTATGGAATTACTGCTGTGTGTTCATAAATAAATGAAATCAGAATAGCCTCCTACACCATGAGAAGGCCTATAATTTAGCCTCGGAGGATCAATAGCTTCTTCTTCTTTTAATTGCCTAGCTGTGGATTGTAGCCCAATAACAAGGTAGAACCTAGTCGGGAATGCGCGGAAAATCTGTCAGTGGAAAAAAACAGCATGCAGACAAAACAGGCCTTTCGCGATATTTCAAATACAATCAAGGGAAAACACAGGTTGTAAAGCAAATGGCTGCTGCTGAAAATAGAACACTATGCCGTACCAAAATATCAGATCGACATCCAAATGTTGTTTTACAAAAAAAGAGTGAGATAGGGTTTTGAAATGAGCGGATCGGCCATCACCAGCAAGTGAGTTGCGCATCATTGGGTTAGTCAGTGAAACTGGAAAGCATATTTAGGACTATAATTTAGTCCTCATATTGTAGCCTACAATATGTCTCCACACACCTAGATATATTGATGGATTCAAGACAAGGTCGTTTTTGTTGATCTCAGATTCTCAGTGTCAAAGTTGCCTGCCATTTCGATCATTTGTGCTGTATTAATAAATGCATTTATAAAAGGCCACATTTTCCCGAGCCCTAGGCTACTAAAAAGTCTCTCCATGTGTACAACTTCTGTAAGTGCCTCTACTCTACTGCTCTATGCCACAACGCAAATGCGATGGTATGCATGCAACGCTTTCTTATAGAAAGGTTGGGAAACACTGGGTGGCTGCTGACTAGCACATAGTTATTGACTACGTCCGTTTTAGCTCGCTCGTTAAATGTCTTCATCGAAATGACGGGTTTCCTCCTATCCGCTCATCTGTCCCTTATGCCATAATCAGTAGAAAGTAGAAACCACATTTCTTTAAGCAAGCAAGCCCCCTCCCCTCAGGGCACTTGAAAGCGCAAACAGACTAGCACTCAGGCTATGATAATCAATGTTATGAAGCACAACAATCTCATTATCGAAACAGAAAATCATTGCCAGTCAAAATATTTTATTTTGACAGGAAGGACACCATTATAAGCCTGTGGGTGAACATTACAACAACCAAATGATTGTAAACGTTAGTTACTACATGATAACGGCAGCCTTTGGGCCATTGTGATAAGTTACAAATGTGGTATTAGCATATATTTATATCATTTTCCAATTACAATGCCTCAGTGGATCCATTGTGTTCAAACTGCCGTTTACTGGCATGAAATTATACTATACAGTATGTGTGCTGGCTATACAGTATATACCTATGCAATGAATAAATCCTGAAACAATATTGACAACAAATAATTAAATTTTTAAGTATTGGCAAATAGTTGTACAACGACTCTACATTGAATATTTATTAGAAATAGCAGTGAAAGATGAAATGAAAAAACAGAAATATTGACTTGCATGGAACTAAACAGCCTTCAAAACAGATGGTAAAACATGGAAAGAGTTGCATGCCATAGTGGCTTTGGGTCTGCAGCGTAAAATAAGGCAACATTGTGTTTATATCTAGGAAACAAGCAATGGAAAATGGCCGACATTATTAGAAGGTGTCAATGAGAAGAAACACCAGCGTTGTGTGGTGATATTTAATTATCATTGGCTTTCATTCGAAATGAAACAAGTTGCTAATTTGCATAGAATATAGCAGTCAGCAATATAAAGCTATAAAACCAACTTTTTTTTATTTTTATATCTTAAGTATCTAAATATCCTAAAATATTTGCACGTATTGACACAAACCCAGAAATATTCATATACATTTAGTATTTGGCAGTTAGCTAATATAATAATTTGTCAATTATAGTACTGCATTGTTTTTAAATGTCATTATCCTGATCGTATGAAATATGATTACACATATCACGATAAAATAAAAACCTTTGAAAATGAATCAAGACTATATAATAACAATAACGTATTGCATATGCAGCAAATAAAGTCATTATCCTACATACATCACCCAGCACATTATGGAGCGAGACACAAATTTGGCAAAAAAAACTACATACATCACAGGTTGATATAGGATCCTGTCTGTTACATTCTCATGGACTACTACACTTATAGAATTAAAATGAGTAGAACGGCCATAGCACTTATGATTCTATGGTTCTCATTCTGATTCTATGGTTCTCATTCTGATTCTATGGTTCTCATTCTGATTCTATGGTTCTCATTCTGATTCTATGGTTCTCATTCTATGGCGTCACTGTCCTGATTGATATATGGGATTCTTTCATATCTCTCTAATCACTTCCTCCACACAGCTTCAGCAGCAGCTTCTGGTAGTCCCCAGAGGTATCACCCTATCAGATGAAAAAGTTTTTAAAAATTTAAAAGCACATACAAGTAACAGCATGTTAAAAACAGACTCATTTTCCATCAGACAAACCAAGAAATTAACATCATTTACTTGTGAATTATTATTCAATAATTGACATAATTTTGGCAGCAATCTACCTCCATAGCATAAAAGCAGGGGATTGATTCCAACAATAGAATTTTAGCATAGTGATTATTTGTGTCAGGTACATACAGAGATGGCGGTGTACAGTGATTTCCCGTAGGTCTTCTGGTATGCCTGTCTGATGTCCAGCATGTCTACCTCGGAGCGAGTCACCATGACCCGAATCAGAGTCCTGTCCTTGGTCCCAGCCCCCTAGGGACAACACATAGCACAGACTGGTTAGTCATCAGTAAGTGCTAAGCATGAAACATGGCTTGTGGTTGCCGTCACTTTGGTGTCTAAATGTGTGTGTGTGTGTGTCAAAATACAATATGTCTAAAACACTATAGTGCTAGAAACTACAGGACATGTCTCAGGGCTACACTTAAACATGGTTAGACATTTCCATCAGCGGAGTCAGAGTGTGTGGAGTGCGTAGGGTAAGAGTGTCCGCGGTCAGAGTGTGTGGAGTGCGTAGGGTAAGAGTGTCCGCGGTCAGAGTGTGTGGAGTGCGTAGGGTAAGAGTGTCCGCGTCAGAGTGTGGAGTGCGTAGGGTAAGAGTGTCCGCGGTCAGAGTGTGTGGAGTGCGTAGGGTAAGAGTGTCCGCGGTCAGAGTGTGTGTGGAGTGCGTAGGGTAAGAGTGTCCGCGTCAGAGTAAGAGCACAGTGTGTGGAGTGCGTAGGGTAAGAGTGTCCGCGTCAGAGTGTCAGAGTGTGTGGCGTAGGGTAAGAGTGTCCGCGTCAGAGTAAGAGCACAGTCAGAGTGTGTGGAGTGCGTAGGGTAAGAGTGTCCGCACAGTCAGAGTGTGTGGAGTGCGTAGGGTAAGAGTGTCCGCGGTCAGAGTGTGTGGAGTGCGTAGGGTAAGAGTGTCCGCGGTCAGAGTAAGAGCACAGTCAGAGTGTGTGGAGTGCGTAGGGTAAGAGTGTCCGCGTCAGAGTAAGAGCACAGTCAGAGTGTGTGGAGTGCCTCTCTGCAAAGTATTCAGGAGTGTTCCTGATGCATTTCACTGGAACATAACAAGACAAGGCTTTAGCTCATGGAGAAGAAACAGGACTAACCTTACTAAATCGCGTCAGAGTCACAAAGAGCACAGTCAGAGAGTGTGGATCCTGGGCAAAAGTAGTGGATAAGAAAGGGTGCCATTTGGGATGCAGACATTGTCATATCAAACCACAAATCAGATCCTCAAATCACCTGGATGCAAATCAGGGTCAAAGAGTGTCTAAACATTCAGAGTGTGGATCTCAGGGTAAGAGTGAACTTTCATAAGTCACACAGAGTGACACAGACACTGTGCTCTCCTTGGAGTGACCGTGGGGTAAGAGCGCCCGCTTGGTCACAGCTGGTTATTCAGATCCCAAAAGTGATAGTTACACTAATAAGTGTCCTTGCAGTGACCACAGTCAGAGTGTCCTTGCAGTGACCAGCTGGTTATTAGACACTGCCTCTCCTTGCAGTCAGAGTAACCAGCACAGTCAGTGACCAGCTGTTATTAGACACTGTGCTCTCCTTGCAGTGACCAGCTGGTTATTACTGTTTCTTCCTTACCGCCATGGACTTGTGAAGCCTCTCTGCAAAGTATTCAGGAGTGTTCCTGATGCATTTCACTGGAACATAACAAGACAAGGCTTTAGCTCATGGAGAAGAAACAGGACTAACCTTACTAAATCGGTTGAGTCACAAATGCCGCCCCGTTCCCTGTATAGAGCCCTATGGATCCTAGGCAAAAGTAGTGCACTTGATAAGAAATGGGGTGCCATTTGGGATGCAGACATTGTCATATCAAACCAATTCAAATCAGATCCTCAAATCACCTGATTCAAATCAGATCCTCAAATCACCTGATTATAAACATTCAACAGCTATGGGATCTCAGATCCCAAAAGTGATAGTTACTAACTTTAGGCAGGGTAATCGGTTAATCACATAAATAAAGCTAATTAAATATGTTTGTAGACAATAGTGTTGAGATTACAGTTCTCTCCTTGCAGTGACCAGCTGGTTATTACAGACACTGTGCTCTCCTTGCAGTGACCAGCTGGTTATTACAGACACTGTGCTCTCCTTGCAGTGACCAGCTGGTTATTACAGACACTGTGCTCTCCTTGCAGTGACCAGCTGGTTATTAGACACTGTGCTCTCCTTGCAGTGACCAGCTGGTTATTAGACACTGTGCTCTCCTTGCAGTGACCAGCTGGTTATTCAGGTAACACAGTATGATAACCTACCTGCAGTGACTCAGGTAACACAGTATGATAAACTACCTGCTCTCCTTGCAGTGACCAGCTGGTTATTACTGAACTTACCCACAGCCACCATGCCATCCTCCACGTTTCCAGACATCTCCCTGCCGATGCTCTTCGCAATGTCTCTACCACTCATCTGCTGGTACTCATTGAACACTAGCAGAAACAAGAACCATAGGGCAGGGGTTGTTATAACCTCGTCATAAGGTTGTTATAACATGCTAACGAAACCACAGGCAATGTTGTTATAACCACATGGTAAGGTTATAACTATAGGCAGTATTATAACCACAGGTAAAGGTATGATAACCTATGCTCTCAGGTAACACATGATTATACCTGCTCTCACTATAGGCAGGGGTTGATTACCTACCTGCTCTCAGGTATACTAACAGTATGATTACCTACCTGCTCTCAGGTACACAGTTATAACCTATAGCTCTCAGGTAACACAGTTATAACCTACTGCTCTCAGGTAACACAGTATGATAACCTACACATGCTCTCAGGTAACACAGTATGGTTATAACTATAGGTAACAGGGTTGTTATAACCACAGGTGGTATGATAACTACCTGCTCTCAGGTAACACAGTAATGATTACTATTATAGGCAGGGTTGTTATAAACACGTAATATAGGTTATAATACACTAATGAGCCATAGGCAGGGTTGTTATAACCACATGGTGAGGTTATAACTACAGTATGTTATAACCTACCTGCTCTATCAGGTTATAACACAGTTATAATTATAGGCAGGGCTCTTATAAACACGTAATATGAGGTTATAATACCTATGCCATCAGGTAACAGGGTTGTTATAACCTACATGCTTCATAACACAGTTATGTCTTCGGTTAATCACATAAATAAAGCTAATTAAATATGTTTGTAGAAATAGTGTTGAGATAATATAGACATATACTGTACTGTCATAACATTATACTAGTATAAGGAACTACAACCCTTTGAGAGAAACAGAACTGACTTGGTAATATAAACACAGTGCAGTATGATTACCTACCTGCTCTCAGGTAACACAGTATGATAACCTACCTGCTCTCAGGTAACACAGTATGATTTACCTACCTGCTCTCAGGTAACACAGTATGATAACCTACCTGCTCTCAGGTAACACAGTATGATAACCTACCTGCTCTCAGGTAACACAGTATGATAACCTACCTGCTCTCAGGTAACACAGTATGATAACCTACCTGCTCTCAGGTAACACAGTATGATAACCTACCTGCTCTCAGGTAACACAGTATGATAACCTACCTGCTCTCAGGTAACACAGTATGATAACCTACCTGCTCTCAGGTAACACAGTATGATAACCTACCTGCTCTCAGGTAACACAGTATGATTACCTACCTGCTCTCAGGTAACACAGTATGATAACCTACCTGCTCTCAGGTAACACAGTATGATAACCTACCTGCTCTCAGGTAACACAGTATGATAACCTACCTGCTCTCAGGTAACACAGTATGATAACCTACCTGCTCTCAGGTAACACAGTATGATAACCTACCTGCTCTCAGGTAACACAGTATGATAACCTACCTGCTCTCAGGTAACACAGTATGATTACTACTGGAACTGTGGGAGCAAATATAACACATAGACAAATGCATAAGATGTATAGGATAGCTGGACATACCAAGGCCAGAGGGATATACAAAGGAGGAGGTCAGTCAAATGACTTAACTGATGACCAATAGACATAGTTCGCATATTTTTAGGACGTAGAGATGCAGAAGGAATGACAGAGAAGACACATAGTCTGTTGCTCTGAGATAAAGACACACATACAAAATAGCATATTGAGCTAAGTGCAGAGCCAAAGCATAGGGCTGTAAAATAGAGGAATGTATAGTATTTTTAGTATAGCTGGACACGCTAGAAACTGAGGAGACACATAGTCTGCTGATCCTAGATAATACACAAACAAAAGAATGCATTTAGCTAAGTGCAGGAACAAAGCAAGGGTCTTGTCATCATTATAATCTGATGGAAAGCAGGTATGGGCGTTATTGAGCTGAACAAGCAGGATGCACGGATTGGAATGTAACTTAATTTGCATGTGGGATGGGCTCATATGCAATATGTGGATAAATACTGGAGCCAGGGCTCTGGAAAAGGTGTGTGTTCCGCGGAGCACTCCGGCTTGCTATACTCTTGTATTAAAAGTCTATAATTGAATTCAAAGTTCTTGATTGTGTCATATTTGAACTGATTTTCTACCACAGAACACAGTATGATTACTACTGGAACACAGTATGATAACCTACCTGCTCTCAGGTAACACAGTATGCTTACCTACCTGCTCTCAGGTAACACAGTATGATAACCTACCTGCTCTCAGGTAACACAGTATGCTTACCTACCTGCTCTCAGGTAACACAGTATGCTTACCTACCTGCTCTCAGGTAACACAGTATGATAACCTACCTGCTCTCAGGTAACACAGTATGATAACCTACCTGCTCTCAGGTAACACAGTATGCTTACCTACCTGCTCTCAGGTAACACACTATGATTACTACTGGAACACAGTATGATTACCTACCTGCTCTCAGGTGGGGTCTGCTCCTGGAACACAGTATGGCGTTGAACTGGGACTCATCCGTCCCCACTTTGTTCTCCCCGGCAGCATACAGTTTCTAACACACAACATAAAATGATCAGTTTCTAACACAAAGATAAAAGATCATAGATAATGCCCACTTTCCTGTTATCCTACACCCTACGGGGTATATAAACAGTATTGTGGCATCAGATACATCTTTAAAACAGTAACATTTCTATGATATTACCAGAACAAGAAACAGTGTTCACCTGAGCATCCTGTTTGGCCATGTTGATGTCCACTTGTTCCCTTTCGTCTCGATTTCCCTACAAACAGGAAGTGAAGAATTGGTTTACAACAAAAAGGATTGGATGAGTCTCAAATAAAACCCTATATAGTGCACTACGTTTGACCAGAGCCTTGGGATGAGTCTCATAACACCCTATATAGTGCACTACGTTTGACCAGAGCCTTGGGATGAGTCTCATAACACCCTATATAGAGCACTACGTTTGACCAGAGCCTTGGGATGAGTCTCATAACACCCTATATAGTGCACTACGTTTGACCAGAGCCTTGGGACGAGTCTCAATTAACACCCTATATAGTGCACTACGTTTGACCAGAGCCTTGGGACGAGTCTCTAATAACACCCTATATAGTGCACTACGTTTGACCAGAGCCTTGGGACAAGTCTCTAATAACACCCTATATAGTGCACTACGTTTGACCAGAGCCTTGGGACGAGTCTCTAATAACACCCTATATAGTGCACTACGTTTGACCAGAGCCTTGGGATGCAGATTATATTATTCCGTGAGGGGGGGGGGGTATTCTGGATGCAGATTATATTATTCCGTGGGGGGGGGGGGGGGGTATTCTGGAAAACCCTTCCAAATGATTAACAGCAGAGTACTGGTATCTTGGAAGGAATTTGAGGCAAGGAAACTGTAAACTTATCCTCCCCAATTGGTGTAATTTCTTCCATAAAACTCTAAATGGTATCTTTATAGTAGTTCTTACTTCCTGACTCAAGAGTGTACGTCTCAATTGGCACCCTATTCCCGGGGTCCATAGGGCTCTGGTCAAAAGTAGTGCACTATGTAGGGAATAGGTTGCCATTTGGGACGTATTCTCAGAAAGGAAGTGGCTACAGTAGATGTTTATCTTGAGGGCGATAGCAGTTTAATACAAGTATTTCAGAATTGTTAACGATACTTAAAGGATAATAATATTTGCAGCCAACAGATATCCAATGGAAATTGCAAGAGCACCAACTATGTTGAGTACTGGGGAAGGTGCCCTAATTAAAATCAGCTTTAGCCTTCACTTTCAAAGCTCAATGATAACGATTAATAACATATCAAATCAACATATTAAAAACCATTAACACATCAACAGTTACCTGACAGAGGGAGACGAGGAGTCTACGGAAGTGTCCTGATGTGTCATTAATGATGGCATCCTCCAGTTTCTTACCATACTCTGAAACACAGCATTTACATGATACCCTGAATGAACCAACATTTCAACCCTACCCTGAATGAACCAACATTTGAGCCCTACCCTGAATGAACCAACATTTGAGCCCTACCCTGAATGAACCAACATTTCAACCCTACCCTGAATGAACCAACATTTGAGCCCTACCCTGAATGAACCAACATTTGAGCCCTACCCTGAATGAACCAACATTTGAGCCCTACCCTGAATGAACCAACATTTGAGCCCTACCCTGAATGAACCAACATTTGAGCCCTACCCTGAATGAACCAACATTTGAGCCCTACCCTGAAACAAACTGCATTTCAGCCCTACCCTGAAACAAACTGCATTTCAGCCCTACCCTGAAAAAAACTGCATTTCAGCCCTACCCTGAAACACAAAGCATTTCAGCCCTACCCTGAAACACAAAGCATTTCAGCCCTACCCTGAAACACAAAGCATTTCAGCCCTACCCTGAAACAAACTGCATTTCAGCCCTACCCTGAAACAAACTGCATTTCAGCCATACCCTGAAACAAACTGCATTTCAGCCCTACCCTGAAACAAACTGCATTTCAGCCCTACCCTGAAACAAACTGCATTTCAGCCCTACCGTGAAACACAAAGCATTTCAGCCCTACCCTGAAACAAACTGCATTTCAGCCCTACCCTGAAACACTGAAACAAACTGCATTTCAGCCCTACCCTGAAACACAAAGCATTTCAGCCCTACCCTGAAACAAACTGCATTTGAGCCCTACCCTGAATGAACCAACATTTGAGCCCTACCCTGAATGAACCAACATTTGAGCCCTACCCTGAATGAACCAACATTTGAGCCTGAATGAACCAACATTTACCCTGAATGAACCAACATTTTTGAAGAACCAACATTTGAGCCCTACCCTGAATGAACCAACATTTGAGCCCTACCCTGAATGAACCAACATTTGAGCCCTACCCTGAATGAACCAACATTTGAGCCCTACCCTGAATGAACCAACATTTGAGCCCTACCCTGAATGAACCAACATTTGAGCCCTACCCTGAATGAACCAACATTTCAGCCCTACCCTGAAACAAACTGCATTTCAGCCCTACCCTGAAACAAACTGCATTTCAGCCCTACCCTGAAACACAAAGCATTTCAGCCCTACCCTGAAACACAAAGCATTTCAGCCCTACCCTGAAACACAAAGCATTTCAGCCCTACCCTGAAACACAAAGCATTTCAGCCCTACCCTGAAACAAACTGCATTTCAGCCCTACCCTGAAACAAACTGCATTTCAGCCCTACCCTGAAACACAAAGCATTTCAGCCCTACCCTGAAACAAACTGCATTTCAGCCCTACCCTGAAACAAACTGCATTTCAGCCCTACCCTGAAACAAACTGCATTTCAGCCCTACCGTGAAACACAAAGCATTTCAGCCCTACCCTGAAACAAACTGCATTTCAGCCCTACCCTGAAACACAAAGCATTTCAGCCCTACCGTGAAACACAAAGCATTTCAGCCCTACCCTGAAACAAACTGCATTTCAACCCTACCCTGAAACAAATGAACCTGAAACAAACTGCATTTCAGCCCTACCCTGAATGAACACAAAGCATTTCAGCCCTACCCTGAATGAACCAACATTTCAGCCCTACCCTGAATGAACCAACATTTCAGCCCTACCCTGAATGAACCAACATTTCAACCCTACCCTGAATGAACCAACATTTTGAGCCCTACCCTGAAACCTGAATGAACCAACATTTGAGCCCTACCCTGAATGAACCAACATTTGAGCCCTACCCTGAATGAACCAACATTTGAGCCCTACCCTGAATGAACCAACATTTGAGCCCTACCCTGAATGAACCAACATTTGAGCCCTACCCTGAATGAACCAACATTTCAGCCCTACCCTGAATGAACCAACATTTCAGCCCTACCCTGAAACAAACTGCATTTCAACCCTACCCTGAAACAAACCAACATTTCAGCCCTACCCTGAAACAAACAACATTTCAGCCCTACCCTGAAAACAAACTGCATTTCAGCCCTACCCTGAAAACACAAAGCATTTCAGCCCTACCCTGAAAACAAACATTTCAGCCCTACCCTGAATGAACACAAACATTTCAGCCCTACCCTGAAAACAAAGCATTTCAGCCCTACCCTGAAACAAACTGCATTTCAGCCCTACCCTGAAACAAACTGCATTTCAGCCCTACCCTGAAACACAAAGCATTTCAGCCCTACCCTGAAACAAACTGCATTTCAGCCCTACCCTGAAACAAACTGCATTTCAGCCCTACCCTGAAACAAACTGCATTTCAGCCCTACCGTGAAACACAAAGCATTTCAGCCCTACCCTGAAACAAACTGCATTTCAGCCCTACCCTGAAACAAACTGCATTTCAGCCCTACCCTGAAACACAAAGCATTTCAGCCCTACCCTGAAACACAAAGCATTTCAGCCCTACCCTGAAACAAACTGCATTTCAGCCCTACCCTGAAACAAACTGCATTTCAGCCCTAGCCTGAAACACAAAGCATTTCAGCCCTACCCTGAAACAAACTGCATTTCAGCCCTACCCTGAAACACAAAGCATTTCAGCCCTACCCTGAAACACAAAGCATTTCAGCCCTACCCTGAAACACAAAGCATTTCAGCCCTACCCTGAAACAAACTGCATTTCAGCCCTACCCTGAAACACAAATCATTTCAGCCCTACCCTGAAACAAACTGCATTTCAGCCCTACCCTGAAACAAACTGCATTTCAGCCCTACCCTGAAACAAACTGCATTTCAGCCCTACCCTGAAACAAACTGCATTTCAGCCCTACCGTGAAACACAAAGCATTTCAGCCCTACCCTGAAACAAACTGCATTTCAGCCCTACCCTGAAACACAAAGCATTTCAGCCCTACCCTGAAACACAAAGCATTTCAGCCCTACCCTGAAACAAACTGTATTTCAGCCCTACCCTGAATGAACCAACATTTCAACCCTACCCTGAATGAACCAACATTTGAGCCCTACCCTGAATGAACCAACATTTGAGCCCTACCCTGAATGAACCAACATTTGAGCCCTACCCTGAATGAACCAACATTTCAGCCCTACCCTGAATGAACCAACATTTCAACCCTACCCTGAATGAACCAACATTTGAGCCCTACCCTGAATGAACCAACATTTGAGCCCTACCCTGAATGAACCAACATTTGAGCCCTACCCTGAATGAACCAACATTTGAGCCCTACCCTGAATGAACCAACATTTGAGCCCTACCCTGAATGAACCAACATTTGAGCCCTACCCTGAATGAACCAACATTTCAGCCCTACCCTGAATGAACCAACATTTCAGCCCTACCCTGAAACAAACTGCATTTCAGCCCTACCCTGAAACAAACTGCATTTCAGCCCTACCCTGAAACAAACTGCATTTCAGCCCTACCCTGAAACAAACTGCATTTCAGCCCTACCCTGAAACACAAAGCATTTCAGCCCTACCCTGAAACACAAAGCATTTCAGCCCTACCCTGAAACAAACTGCATTTCAGCCCTACCCTGAAACAAACTGCATTTCAGCCCTACCCTGAAACACAAAGCATTTCAGCCCTACCCTGAAACACAAAGCATTTCAGCCCTACCCTGAAACAAACTGCATTTCAGCCCTACCCTGAAACAAACTGCATTTCAGCCCTACCGTGAAACACAAAGCATTTCAGCCCTACCCTGAAACAAACTGCATTTCAGCCCTACCCTGAAACACAAAGCATTTCAGCCCTACCCTGAAACACAAAGCAACTACCCTGCATTTCAGCCCTACCCTGAAACAAACTGCATTTCAGCCCTACCCTGAAACACAAAGCATTTCAGCCCTACCCTGAAACACAAATCATTTCAGCCCTACCCTGAAACACAACTGCATTTCAGCCCTACCCTGAAACACAACTCATTTCAGCCCTACCCTGAAACAAACTGCATTTCAGCCCTACCCTGAAACACAAATCATTTCAGCCCTACCCTGAAACACAAATCATTTCAGCCCTACCCTGAAACACAAATCATTTCAGCCCTACCCTGAAACAAACTGCATTTCAGCCCTACCCTGAAACACAAAGCATTTCAGCCCTACCCTGAAACACAAATCATTTCAGCCCTACCCTGAAACACAAAGCATTTCAGCCCTACCCTGAAACACAAAGCATTTCAGCCCTACCCTGAAACACAAAGCATTTCAGCCCTACCCTGAAACACAAAGCATTTCAGATCATCATAAAAGTAAATGTGTCTTGCTGCCTTCCCAACACACAACCCGGTCAAGATGTATCAACATAGCTATGACACATTTACTTGTATGACGAACTGGCAATGCTTTGCGTCTCACGAGTATCAATTGAAAATGCTGTGTGTTTCAGAATATGGATGAAATACTGTGCGTTTCGGGAGTAGGCCAGACACTTACCGTTTTTGTAAATTTGATTAATTTCTCTGATTTCTGCATTGGAGCGAGACGATAGGATCTCAATCAGACAGGCTTCATCAGTACCGGCACCCTGTCCAGAGAACAAAAACAGGTTATACATGTTACACATGGGGCGGCGGGGTAGCCTAGTGGTTAGAGTGGAGGGGCGGCAGGGTAGCCTAGTGGTTAGAGTGGCGGGACGGCAGGGTAGCCTAGTGGTTAGAGTGGAGGGGTGGCAGGGTAGCCTAGTGGTTAGAGTGGAGGGGCGGCAGGGTAGCCTAGTGGTTAGAGTGGAGGGGCGGCAGGGTAGCCTAGTGGTTAGAGTGGAGGGGCGGCAGGGTAGCCTAGTGGTTAGAGTGGAGGGGCGGCAGGGTAGCCTAGTGGTTAGAGTGGAGGGGCGGCAGGGTAGCCTAGTGGTTAGAGTGGAGGGACGGCAGGGTAGCCTAGTGGTTAGAGTGTTGGACTAGTAACCGAAAGGTTGCAAGTTCAAATCCCCGAGCTGACAAGGTACAAGTCTGTCGTTCTGTCCCTGAACAGGCAGTTAACCCACTGTTCCCAGGCCGTCATTGAAAATAAGAATTTGTTCTTAACTGACTTGCCTGGTTAAATAAACACATATACATGTTACAAGTAAAAACATTTACTAAAATCGAATGACTACGAATCATCTTGAAGATAAGAACATTTATTGTTCAAGTACACAACGATCAAAAGCAACATGTTCTTCAGTAACTACGGCTATATTGTACAATGTATGATGAGCAATGAACAAATCACGCCTCCAACATGTCTGACTTTTGTGTTAAAAAAAAAAAAATGGAGCTTTTCTTTCTGTTCCTTACTGAGATGACTCACTAAAAGAGACCCCCAAGAAAAGGTGCTATAAAGACAATCTGGGTTGTGTTCAGTAGGAAGAAAACCTAATAAAATGTAAAAAGTCCTAAGTGGGGCGGTTACGATCAGAACTTGTCCAATAATATAAGAACTTCTACCCCCCCCCCGGTGTAGAGAAGAATGAATAAAAGCCCAACGAACCACTATGGCTTCTTTGAGTTGAGATGTATCAAACCTGGCTGGCGTCTGCAACATGGCAATAGCCAGCTTCTCAAAGTTCCCAGTCAGCTCAGACTTTAGATCGTGGAATAAATCCTGTGAAATAGAAGATTGCGTAAGAGGTCTCACTCAAGATACAGTGTGTGTATATGTGCCCTAAAAATGTCCCTTTATAGTGCACTGCTTTTAACCAGAGCCTTGAGCAAGGCACTTCCACAACAACTGCTCCACGGCGCCCAGTGTGGCAGTCCACTGCTATATCCTGAACACATAAATATATACAATACCGTTCAATTTTTTGGGGGGTCACTTAGAAATGTCCTCGTTTTTGAAAGAAAAGCAAACATTTTTGTCCATTAAAATAACATCAAATTGATCAGAAATACAGTGTAGACATTGTTAATGTGGTAAATGACTATTGTAGCTGGAAACGGCAGATTTTGAATGGAATATCTACATCGGTGAACAGAGGCCCATTATCAGCAACCATCACTCCTGTGTTCCAATGGCACGTTGTGTTAGCTAATCCAAGTTTATCATTTTAAAATGCTAATTGATCTTTAGAAAACCATTTTGAAATTATGTTAGCACAGCTGAAAACTATTGTTCTGATTAAAGAAGAAATAAAACTGGCCTTCTTTAGACTAGTTGAGTATCTGGAGAATTAGCATTTTGGGTTCAATTGCAAGCTCAAAATGTCCAGAAACAAAGAACTTTCTTCTGAAACTCATCAGTCTATTCTTGTTCTGAGAAATTAAGACTATTCCATACAAGAAACTGCCAAGAAACTGAAGATCTCGTACAATGCTGTGTACTACTCCCTTCACAGAACAGCACAAACTGGCTCAAACCAGAATAGAAAGAGGAGTGAGAGGCCCCGGTGCACAACTGAGCAAGAGGACAAGTACATTAGAGTGTCTAGTTTGAAAAACAGACACCTCACAAGTCCTCAACTGGCAGCTTCATTAAATTGTACCAGTCTCAACGTCAACAGTGAAGAGGCGACTCCGGGATGCTGGCCTTCTAGGCAGAGTTCCTCTGTCCAGTCTCAACGTCAACAGTGAAGAGGCGACTCCGGGATGCTGGCCTTCTAGGCAGAGTTCCTCTGTCCAGTCTCAACGTCAACAGTGAAGAGGCGACTCCGGGATGCTGTCCTTCTAGGCAGAGTTCCTCTGTCCAGTCTCAACGTCAACAGTGAAGAGGCGACTCCGGGATGCTGTCCTTCTAGGCAGAGTTCCTCTGTCCAGTCTCAACGTCAACAGTGAAGAGGCGACTCCGGGATGCTGGTCTTCTAGACAGAGTTCCTCTGTCCAGTCTCAACGTCAACAGTGAAGAGGCGACTCCGGGATGCTGTCCTTCTAGGCAGAGTTCCTCTGTCCAGTCTCAACGTCAACAGTGAAGAGGCGACTCCGGGATGCTGGTCTTCTAGACAGAGTTCCTCTGTCCAGTCTCAACGTCAACAGTGAAGAGGCGACTCCGGGATGCTGTCCTTCTAGGCAGAGTTCCTCTGTCCAGTCTCAACGTCAACAGTGAAGAGGCGACTCCGGGATGCTGGCCTTCTAGGCAGAGTTCCTCTGTCCAGTCTCAACGTCAACAGTGAAGAGGCGACTCCCGGGATGCTGTCCTTCTAGGCAGAGTTCCTCTGTCCAGTCTCAACGTCAACAGTGAAGAGGCGACTCCGGGATGCTGGCCTTCTAGGCAGAGTTCCTCTGTCCAGTCTCAACGTCAACAGTGAAGAGGTGACTCCGGGATGCTGGTCTTCTAGGCAGAGTTCCTCTGTCCAGTCTCAACGTCAACAGTGAAGAGGCGACTCCGGGATGCTGGCCTTCTAGGCAGAGTTGCAAAGAAAAAGCCGGATCTCAGACTGGCCAATAAAAATAAAATATTAAGATGGGTAAAAGAACACAGACACTGGACAGAGGAACTCAGCCTAGAAGGCCAGCATCCCGGAGTCTCTTCTTCACTGTTGACGTTGAGACTGGACAGAAGAACTCTGCCTAGAAGGCCAGCATCCCGGAGTCGCCTCTTCACTGTTGACGTTGAGACTGGTGTTTTGCGTGTACTATGTAGATATTCTCATTACAAATCATCAGTTCCCAGCTACAATAGTCATTTACAACATTAACAATGTCTACACTGTATTGCTGATCAATTTGATGTTATTTTAAATGGACAACCCCAAAGGTTTGAACGGTAGTGTATGTATGTCTTTCAGAGGGGTTAGGATAAAGCGGAATTTCTTTTGTCCAATTGGATGAATAATAAAGTGGTCTTTATCTGGTGTTTGTTGAACTCCAACAATACAGGAAACCACACAAGGTCATTACTGTAGTGTAAACCTCACCTTCCCATAAGTGGTTTTGTAGGCTGCTACCATTGGAACCCTCTGCTTGTTTGAGCGGCTCCCGAGAATCTCAATTATAGCTGCCTCATCCGTGCCTGTTGAAAATACATCTATTAATATTATTGTTACCAGTTTAATTGAGAGTAAATTGAATGTGTATCACTAAATAATATGTTCTTAAATTGTAGAATATTCTACACATACAAATCTAGCCATAGAAAGTTTTTAAAATTTTTATAGAAGATTTACAGAATCGAATAAAATAACTTTTTTTTTTTCCAGAAGGAAAAACGTGTTATTAGATTTGTACTAAATCTCATTAACTCCTAAGTATATATATACATGATATAAGTGAATGTGTGTCATGATGAAGTACTGACCAAAGCCCTTCATGGCCTTGCGGAGGACTTCCACATCCCTCAGAGGGTCAGCGCCTGGATAGTCCTTAATAACACCCCTATAGCCTCTCTAATGACAAATACAAGCAAATACTGACACTGAAGAATAGAAATACTGAAACTGAAGAATAGAAATACTGAAACAAGGAAACACTTTGTAAAGTATATTAGGAAATAAAAAAACCTATGTACATAAATGTAACACT
The DNA here is from genome assembly GCF_034236695.1 of Oncorhynchus nerka. NCBI lineage: Eukaryota > Metazoa > Chordata > Actinopteri > Salmoniformes > Salmonidae > Oncorhynchus > Oncorhynchus nerka. Next base: position 41,591,748 of record NC_088411.1, read on the forward strand.
GAGTAATTGGTTGAGGATTTCACGTTAAAGACAACAACATATAGAGATTCTCACGTTGATGGCAGGTGAATAAGGAGTAGCAGGAACACCACCTCCATATCCTGGCATGGAAGGGTTGGTGGCTGGGGCACCACCAGGGTAGCCAGGCATGGGCTGCTGTCCTGGGGCAGGACCGCCCGGGTACCCCTGGGGTTGACCTGGGGCAGGACCGCCTGGGTACCCCTGGGGTTGACCTGGGGCAGGACAGCCTGGGTACCCCTGGGACTGACCTGGGGCAGGACAGCCTGGGTACCCCTGGGGCATACCTCCACCTGGCTGGAGGAAAAGGGGAGCTGATTAGCTGGGATCACGTTACTGACTCTGGCATTGTGCACAGATGCCCCATTGTGCCCTATTCCCGACATAGTGCACTACTTTAGACCAGAGGAGTGAGCATGCAGGTACTAGGGACAGAGGAGTGAGCATGCAGGTACTAGGGATAGAGGAGTGAGCATGCAGGTACTAGGGATAGAGGAGTGAGCATGCAGGTACTAGGGATAGAGGAGTGAGCATGCAGGTACTAGGGATAGAGGAGTGAGCATGCAGGTACTAGGGATAGAGGAGTGAGCATGCAGGTACTAGGGATAGAGGAGTGAGCATGCAGGTACTAGGGACAGAGGAGTGAGCATGCAGGTACTAGGGACAGAGGAGTGAGCATGCAGGTACTAGGGACAGAGGAGTGAGCATGAAGGTACTAGGGACAGAGGAGTGAGCATGAAGGTACTAGGGATAGAGGAGTGAGGTACTAGGGATAGAGGAGTGAGGTACTAGGGATAGAGGAGTGAGGTACTAGGGATAGAGGAGTGAGCATGAAGGTACTAGGGATAGAGGAGTGAGCATGAAGGTACTAGGGATAGAGGAGTGAGGTACTAGGGATAGAAGAGTGAGCATGAAGGTACTAGGGATAGAGGAGTGAGCATGCAGGTACTAGGGATAGAGGAGTGAGGTACTAGGGATAGAGGAGTGAGGTACTAGGGATAGAGGAGTGAGGTACTAGGGATAGAGGAGTGAGGTACTAGGGATAGAGGAGTGAGCAGGCAGGTACTAGGGATAGAGGAGTGAGCAGGCAGGTACTAGGGATAGAGGAGTGAGGTACTAGGGATAGAGGAGTGACCAGTGAGGTACTAGGGATAGAGGAGTGAGCATGAAGGTACTAGGGATAGAGGAGTGAGCATGCAGGTACTAGGGATAGAGAGGAGTGAGCATGCAGGTACTAGGGATAGAGAGGAGTGAGCATGAAGGTACTAGGGATAGAGGAGTGAGCATGAAGGTACTAGGGATAGAGGAGTGAGCATGAAGGTACTAGGGATAGAGGAGTGAGCATGAAGGTACTAGGGATAGAGGAGTGAGGTACTAGGGATAGAGGAGTGGGCATGCAGGTACTAGGGATAGAGGAGTGAGCATGAAGGTACTAGGGATAGAGGAGTGAGCATGAAGGTACTAGGGATAGAGGAGTGAGCATGCAGGTACTAGGGATAGAGGAGTGAGCATGAAGGTACTAGGGATAGAGGAGTGAGGTACTAGGGATAGAGGAGTGAGCATGAAGGTACTAGGGATAGAGGAGTGAGCATGAAGGTACTAGGGATAGAGGAGTGAGCAGGCAGGTACTAGGGATAGAGCAGTGAGGTACTAGGGATAGAGAAAAACTGCAAACTTAATTATTATTATTATTTTTTAATTTTAAGAATACGGTGCCATTTGAGACGGATAACAGACAGTTACAGGGAGTGGAGATGACGTGGTAGATGGAGCCAGCTGTTTTAGAGGCTGTCAGTATGTTGGTAATGAATAGCTTGGTGTAAGATAATAAGTTATATTTACCATTCCACCAGCAGGGGCTCCACCCCAACCACCTGGAGAACAAACACAGCGAGTGGAGCATCTTTTATTAGGTTTTAATACAAAAAAACACAGGATAACTTCAAATATGGATCGTTTATCCAGTTCGGTGCTTTTTGGAGAACATTTTGATTTGAACATTCTATAATAAAAAGCACATGTTCAACTTAATGAGAGAAAAAAAATTAACATTTTCCCATCTGAAGAGATTCAATTATATAAAAATAAAAAAATACTATAGTAAATGCCAGATAAATTAACAGGGTTGAACGCAACTTAAATAAGCCATAAATCCAATTGAGACGAGGGGGAATGGAATATTCGTGTGTGCAACAGGGAGTGGCAATCGAATGCAAACTTCACATGTGGAGGCGTTCAAACACTTCTAGCCTGTCTATCTATGGATAACGGGTTTGACGTGTTTTGCTGAAGCCGCTCAGTTTTTCCACCACAAAACACCAGAAAATGACCAAAAATAGAAGAACCAGATCGATCACCTGCTTTTACGCTAGGATTTGACTATTAGATGTTCAATGTTTGTTTTGAAAAAAAATAGTTAAAAAAAAAAAAAAAAGTTTTTTGTTGTTGTACCATATTAACACGAGTCCAGTTCAAGTAACAGGTTTGACCTTAAAGTAAAGGACAGACGTAAAATGATTCACAAATAAATAAATAATCATCTTCAGAAATGAAGAAATAAAAAATAAAATAACTAGGGCTTTACAATGATGGTGAAACTTATTAAAGAGAAAATGTTACGGTCAAAATCTCTCTAGAAATCAAGAGGGACACGTCAAAATGAAAATTGCACACTACGTAACATATGTGCACCTCTCTCTCTCTCTCTCTCTCTCTCCCTCCCCCCTTTGAGTGCATCTTGCTAGCTGTCACTCAAATGATTAGGGGTTGAAGCTCATTGGTTGAACTCTAATTGCTAGGGGGCTGGCCCACGTGAGGGAAAAATGTAGGGAAAATAGCGCAGTACTGATTTCCAGAAAAACAAAGGATTTTGTGGCCAATTGAGGTAAAACAATAATTCTGCTCATACGATTATGCATGCCTCAACACTGAGTAACCTCCAGAGCACTGAGTTACCTCCAGAGCACCGAGTAACCTCCAGAGCACTGAGTAACCGCCACAGTTCCAGAGCACCGAGTAACCTCCAGAGCACCGAGTAACCTCCAGAGCACCGAGTTACCTCCAGAGCACCGAGTAACCTCCAGAGCACTGAGTTACCTCCAGAGCACCGAGTAACCTCCAGAGCACTGAGTAACCGCCACAGTTCCAGAGCACTGAGTAACCTCCAGAGCACCGAGTAAACTCCAGAGCACCGAGTTACCTCCAGAGCACCGAGTAACCTCCAGAGCACTGAGTTACCTCCAGAGCACCGAATAACCTCCAGAGCACCGAGTTACCTCCAGAGCACCGAGTAACCTCCAGAGCACCGAGTAACCTCCAGAGCACCGAGTAACCTCCAGAGCACTGAGTAACCGCCACAGTTCCAGAGCACCGAGTAACCTCCAGAGCACCGAGTAACCTCCAGAGCACCGAGTTACCTCCAGAGCACCGAGTTACCTCCAGAGCACCGAGTAACCTCCAGAGCACCGAGTAACCGCCACAGTTCCAGAGCACCGAGTAACCGCCACAGTTCCAGAGCACCGAGTAACCGCCACAGTCCCAGAGCACCGAGTAACCGCCACAGTTCCAGAGCACCGAGTAACCGCCACAGTTCCAGAGCACCGAGTAACCGCCACAGTTCCAGAGCACCGAGTAACCGCCACAGTTCCAGAGCACCGAGTAACCGCCACAGTTCCAGAGCACCGAGTAACCGCCACAGTTCCAGAGCACCGAGTAACCGCCACAGTTCCAGAGCACCGAGTAACCGCCACAGTTCCAGAGCACCGAGTAACCGCCACAGTTCCAGAGCACCGAGTAACCGCCACAGTTCCAGAGCACCCCACCTCTTTAAGGAATACCTAGGATAGGATAAAGTAATCCCTCTCACCCCCCCTCCCCCTGAAAAGATTTAGATGCACTACTGTTCCACTGGAGGTCATAAGGTGAATGCACCAATTTGTAAGTCGCTCTGGATAAGAGCGTCTGCTAAATGACTTAAATGTAAAAATGTAAATGTAACCGCCACAGTTCCAGAGCACCGAGTAACCGCCACAGTTCCAGAGCACCGAGTAACCGCCACAGTTCCAGAGCACCGAGTAACCGCCACAGTTCCAGAGCACTGAGTAACCGCCACAGTTCCAGAGCACATCTTTAAAAGGCACGTCATTTAACAGGTGTTTAAAATTCAATATGGGTGCAAAATGTTGTATTTAAAATATCAGGGACACGAACGGCACTCTCTTCATAGAACAACACATACTGGACATTTTAATTTTAAAATGTATCCAAAACCAGTGTGTGTCAAGGTCACAGACCAGGGTCTCATCTCAGATTTCCTGTATACTAAAAAAAACAACAAGCACACATTTGCACGACCATGAAAGCAAATAGCAATAGCCTTAGAGTTGAGATGTGCCGGTATTACTTAAAGGAATCTTTGGAATGGGGTCCTTATCTAGGTAATCGGGTAATCCAAAAATGCAATATATTAGAAATACCCTTACCTTGTGCTGGAGGCATGGAAGGATAGCCTCCGGCCTGGGAGGGAAGCCTCCCCCCTGAGGGAAACCTCCACCTGGTTGAGGGTAACCACCAGCCTGCTGGGAAGGATAGCCCCCGGCTTGGGGCGGGTAGCCCCCAGCCTGAGGCGGGTAGCCCCCAGCCTGAGGCGGGTAGCCCCCAGCCTGTGGTGGGTAGCCTCCAGCCTGTGGTGGGTAGCCCCCAGCCTGTGGTGGGTAGCCTCCAGCTTGGGGGGGATATGCACCTGGTTGTGGGGGGTAGCCACCTGTCTGGGTAGGGTAGCCACCGGATGTAGGGTAACCAGGATAACTCATCTTTGGGACTTGGAAGAAAGAAAGCATTAAAAGTTAAGGACTGCAACGGTTTTTCACACTCAACAGCATCCCGTGTGTATCAAGAATGGTCCACCACCCAAAGGACATCCAGACAACTTGACACAACTGTGGGAAGCATTGGAGTCAACATGGGCCAGCATCCCTGTGGAAAACTTTCAACACCTTGTAGAGTTCATGACCAGACGAATTGAGGCTATTTTGAGGGCAAACGGGGGTGCAACTAATGTTTTGTACACTCAGTGTGTGTGTGTGTGTGTGTGTACACACAGTGTACAAATAACATATAGGGCCGGTTTCCCAGACACAGATTGAGCCTAGTCCTGTAGACTCTCCATTAAAGGTGCTTTTTAGTGCTCTTATGGGTAAAAATAAAGACATTTAACTCCTGCTCTTATAGGTAAAAATAAAGACATTTAACTCCTGCTCTTATGGTAAAAATAAAGACATTTAACTCCTGCTCTTATGGTAAAAATAAAGACATTTAACTCCTGCTCTTATGGTAAAAATAAAGACATTTAACTCCTGCTCTTATGGTAAAAATAAAGACATTTAACTCCTGCTCTTATGGTAAAAATAAAGACATTTAACTCCTGCTCTTATGGTAAAAATAAAGACATTTAACTCCTGCTCTTATGGTAAAAATAAAGACATTTAACTCCTGCTCTTATGGTAAAAATAAAGACATTTAACTCCTGCTCTTATAGGTAAAAATAAAGACATTTAACTCCTGCTCTTATAGGTAAAAATAAAGACATTTAACTCCTGCTCTTATAGGTAAAAATAAAGACATTTAACTCCTGCTCTTATGGTAAAAATAAAGACATTTAACTCCTGCTCTTATGGTAAAAATAAAAGCTATGCATGAAGCCTTGAGTCATAACAAGTGTCATAATTGTCATGTTTTGGTCATTGATCTACACAAAATATTCCATCATGTCAAAGTGGAAAGAAAATTCTACAAATTAACATTTAACAACTAAAATATAGTTGGTATTCACCCCCTTCTTTGAGGCAAGAATACATTAGTTCAGATGTAAGATTTGGCTTAACAAACGACAAAGTTATATGGACTCACTGGGTGTGAAATAGTAATAATGATGAATGCCTACCACTTCCTCTGTCCCCCATATATACATATTTCTGTTCCCTCAGTCAAGTAGTGCATTTCTTTTTTTAAATTTGACCCCCCTTTCTCCCCAATTTCGTGGTATCCAATTGTTAGTAGTTACTATTTTGTCTCATCGCTACAACTCCCGTACGGGCTCGGGAGAGAGGAAGGTCGAAAGCCATGCGTCCTCCGAAAGACAACCCAACCAAGCCGCACTGCTTCTTAACACAGCGCGCATCCAACCCGGAAGCCGGCAGCACCAATGTGTCAGAGGAAACACTGTGCACCTATTCACCTGGTTAGCGTGCACTGCGCCCGGCCCGCCACAGGAGTCACTGGTACGCGATGAGACAAGGATATGCCTACCGGCCAAACCCTCCCTAACCCGGACGACGCTAGGCCAATTATGCATCGCCCCACGAACCTCCTGGTCGCGGCCGGCTGTGACAGAGCCTGGGCGCGAACCCAGAGTCTCTGGTGGCACAGCCCTAGACCACTGCCCCACCCGGGAGGCAAGTAGTGCATTTCAAACACCATGTTGTGCTGCTGCCATGTTGTGTTGCTACCATGTGTTGTCATGTTGTGTTGCTACCATGCTGTGTTGTCATGTTGTGTTGCTACCATGCTGTGTTGTCATGTTGTGTTGCTACCATGTGTTGTCATGTTGTGTTGCTACCATGCTGTGTTGTCATGTTGTGTTGCTACCATGCTGTGTTGTCATGCGTTGCTGCCGTGTTATGTTGTCATGTTGTGTTGCTACCATGTGTTGTCATGTTGTGTTGCTACCATGCTGTGTTGTCATGTGTTGCTACCATGTGTTGTCATGTTGTGTTGCTACCATGCTGTGTTGTCATGTTGTGTTGCTACCATGCTGTGTTGTCATGTTGTGTTGCTACCATGCTGTGTTGTCATGCGTTGCTGCCGTGCTGTGTTGTCATGTTGTGTTGCTACCATGTTGTGTTGCTACCATGTGTTGTCATGTTGTGTTGCTTCCATGCTGTGTTGTCATGTTGTGTTGCTACCATGCTGTGTTGTCATGTTGTGTTGCTACCATGCTGTGTTGTCATGTTGTGTTGCTACCATGCTGTGTTGTCATGTTGTGTTGCTACCATGTTGTGTTGCTACCATGTGTTGTCATGTTGTGTTGCTACCATGTGTTGTCATGTTGTGTTGCTACCATGTGTTGTCATGTTGTGTTGCTACCATGTGTTGTCATGTTGTGTTGCTACCATGTGTTGCTACCATGTTGTGTTGCTACCATGTGTTGTCATGTTGTGTTGCTACCATGTTGTGTTGCTACCATGTGTTGTCATGTTGTGTTGCTACCATGTGTTGTCATGTTGTGTTGTGTTGCTACCATGCTGTGTTGTCATGCGTTGCTGCCGTGCTATGTTGTGGTCTTAAGTCTCTCTTTATGTACTGTTGTGTTGTCTATCTTGTTGTGGTGTGTGTTTTGTCCTATATTTTTATTTATTTAATTCATTTGTATTTTTAATCCCAGCCCCCGTCCCCGCAGGAGGCCTTTTGGTAGGCCGTCATTGTAAATAAGAATTTGTTCTTAACTGACTTGCCTAGTTAAATAAAGGTTTAAATAAAAATGACAATAATAACAAATCACACATTGAATATCTCTTTAAGCATGGTCAAGTTAATAATGATGTTGCGGATGATGTATTAAACCACCCAGATGCATCAAAGATGCAGGCGTCCTTCTGAACTGAGCTGCAGGACAGGAAGGAAACTGCTCAGGGATTTCACCATGAGGCCATTGGTCATTGTAAAACAGCTACAGAGTTCAATGTCTGTGATGGGAGAAAACTGAGGATGGATCAACATCGTAGTGACTCCACAAAAAATGAACCTAAATGACAGAGTAAAAAGAAGAAGAAAAATATACAGAAGAAAAATATTCCAAAACACATTTTTTCCCTCCTTTGGTGTGTGTGCTTTATTGCATTTATATTTGGGATATCGCTTTTCAAAAGTAAAAGTTAAATGGCCGGAGGACGTCTTTAACATAATGTTAAAACCTACTCTGAGCTGAGACACTCCTTGGACTGGTTAACCCAGACTGAGCAATTTAACAAGTAACATCCTACAGCACGCCCTCTCGCATCGTCACACATTCCAGCATCTCCATGGAATCTACCCTAAACATCGATTTATCGGAATAAACAGACCAGTACAGCCTAAAGCAAAGATTAAAGGTGCCGTTGCCCTGCTCTGTCATCGACTGACATATTTCTACAACATATGGGGCGTGTTCCTCTGCCCAGGCGTTGCTGATGCCTGACATATTTTACAACGCCTAGATTGGTATTTTACATACCATCTAACCACATTATACGTTAAAACAGTCTGTCGATGACATGGCACACAACAATTGGTTGACGCAAGCAACATCTGAGCAGGGTAACGCAACTACGACATGGTTATGGTGCTTTCACGACAACTGGGAACTTTCGGAGAAAAAAAACGGAAGGAAAGTCAGAGCTCTAGAAATATGCCCAAGTTTTGAATCCCCCCCACCCCAGAGTTCCCAGTTGTTTGAACACACTGAAGTGGGATATTTCCCGAGTTCCCAGTTGTGTTGAACGTGGCATCTGCTAATACCTAAAAATACCTATCCAGGCAGTTGTAAGATCTGTCAGGGTTCAGCAACGCCCCATTAGGACACTCATTGCTCCAGAACTAGTTTCGAACACAAGAAATTGATCCGTCAATAGGCTCATTTGATTTGAACGCTACAAAAGAACACCACAACGCTAGTAATTTCCTACTCCAGTAAAACAACGTAATTAAGGCTACATTATAAGTGCTACAATGTAACCTTCCAGCCAACCAGAATCGGTGGACTCACATGTTTCGTGTGTCCCTTTCACTGCTGAAAAAACATGAATAATAATATAATAATATATATATATATATACTAGGCTACACTGAAGCTGTTACATAATATTACAATCTAGCCTTCCAAGATGTCACATTGTAGCTAATTACACATCCTTGAATTTGAGACAAAATGGCAGTTTGAGATTAAAGTACTTTAGAACGTACTTAAAATCTGGTCGATCTGCCATTAATGCCATTAATGCAGGATAGTAATAATAAGAAAACTATTGTAGACTACTAAATTATAACAATTAAACAGTGACCAATAATAACTAAACCCAGGATCGTTCACAAATAAGAGCGATTTTAAATGGCGATTGTTAGATGTTGTAACGAGATGCGGATATGCGAACGGCTTCGGATACGCTATATAAATAAAGACGTTCAGAAGCTTAAACCTGCACACAATTCTAGGACATGTCGAGTTGGCTTAGATCTGTATAAAACCTAACATTGAAGAATTATAACCCTTTTCAAAGCAAAATAACTTGTGTCTTACTTGTTTCTGACGCTCGGGAATGTTGAAGGGAAGCGATTGAATCAGGAAGAGTTTAAAGATGGTTGCGCAGTGTAGTTGTGGGTGGGTTCTGTTCCTGATTTCAGCCTTGTTTCCACCAGAGGTTTCCACTGTGTTGGCAACAACCTTTGCATAGAACAAACAGTCAAGTCATTCGCTTTGAGTCAAATACAACAACAACAAGAAATGCTTTGAAAGGTTTATAGTCTAATCACAGTCTAGACATGAATCTGTATATAGTCTTCATTTTAATGTATGCCTATAGATGCCTTATGTTTCAGTGTTTTGAAATGTAAATTAATAAGTAGGCCTTGTAGTACAGAAATTGTCAGACACAGTTAGGTCTAATGACCTATGAATTGCATGTATTTTATTTGGGGATTTATAGAAACAAATATGGATATGTCGGTTCACACAGTGACTTAGATAGGTTAATTTAGAAGTAGCCTATTCAAGAAACAGAATACACCATCCTTAGCAAACAACACGTTTTAAGTTGTGATGTTCTACAGTATTGCATTGCAGTGAATGGAGTGGGCGGAGAACGGAGCCACAGGCGCTCCGTATTAAACCAGTTGGCCAGCACAAAATCAATTTAAATTATACAGACTCAGTATGAGTAACTCCAATAACACATGGTATTTATACATTTTATTGGTTAGTATATTTATTTAAATATACACACTAGCTTTTCAACATAACAGTATTTGTTAAAACGTATCATAAATGTACATCCAATTCCCACCGTGGTCAGTCCATGTCAAGCAAAGAGACAGGTGTTCTTAATGTTTTGTCTACTCAGTGTATATTCCCAAAGATTAGCATGTCTTTACAAGTGGAATTATGTTTTGAGGGCGGGAAAAAAATCTGTGATTGTGCTGCCAGCGTAATATCCTCCTGCAAGGAGAATGTTAAATGTCTGGTGTTGTCTTGGTTACCTCTGTACACATAACATTTTATTCGTCAAAAAACGCCAAATACAACAGGTTACACTTTACAGTGAAATGCTTACTTACAAGCCTTTAACCAACAAAGAAGTGTTAACTAAAAAAAAGAAGAAAATAAAAGTAACAAATAATTAAACAGCAGGAGTAACATAACAATAGAGAGGCTATATACAGGTGGTACCGGTACAGAGTCAATGTACAGAGTCAATGTGGAGGCTATATACAGGTGGTACCGGTACAGAGTCAATGTGGAGGTTATATACAGGTGGTACCGGTACAGAGTCAATGTGGAGGCTATATACAGGTGGTACCGGTACAGAGTCAATGTGGAGGCTATATACAGGTGGTACCGGTACAGAGTCAATGTGGAGGTTATATACAGGTGGTACCGGTACAGAGTCAATGTGGAGGCTATATACAGGGGGTACCGGTACAGAGTCAATGTGGAGGTTATATACAGGTGGTACCGGTACAGAGTCAATGTGGAGGCTATATACAGGGGGTACCGGTACAGAGTCAATGTGGAGGCTATATACAGGGGGTACCGGTACAGAGTCAATGTGGAGGCTATATACAGGGGGTACCGGTACAGAGTCAATGTGGAGGCTATATACAGGGGGTACCGGTACAGAGTCAATGTGGAGGTTATATACAGGGGTTACCGGTACAGAGTCAATGTGGAGGCTATATACAGGGGGTACCGGTACAGAGTCAATGTGGAGGCTATATACAGGGGGTACTGGTACAGAGTCAATGTGGAGGCTATATACAGGGGGTACCGGTACAGAGTCAATGTGGAGGCTATATACAGGGGTTACCAGTACAGAGTCAATGTGGAGGCTATATACAGGGGGTACCGGTACAGAGTCAATGTGGAGGCTATATACAGGGGGTACCGGTACAGAGTCAATGTGGAGGCTATATACAGGAGGTACCGGTACCGAGTCAATGTGGGGGATATATACAGGGGGTACCTGTACAGAGTCAATGTGGGGGATATATACAGGGTGTTACGGTACAGAGTCAATGTGGAGGCTATATACAGGGTATTACGGTACAGAGTCAATGTGGAGGCTATATACAGGGGGTACCGGTACAGAGTCAATGTGCGAGGGTACTGGATAGTCGAGGTAATTGAGGTAATATGCACATGTAGGTAGAGTTAAAGTGCCTATGCATAGATAATAAACAGAGAGTAGCAGCAGTGTAAAAAGAGGGGTCTGGGTAGCCCTTTGATAAGTGTGAGGGGAAAAATTATGTATTCACCTTATTTGTTGGATATGTAATAATAATTTACTAAACAACCAGTGAGATATTTCTGTTCTGCTAATGCTGAGTTTTATGGTGTCCACTATAGCTTCCTGCAGCTAGTCTGGATGTCGAGGACATGGATTTTACTAGAGATAAGAAGCTTGAAGCTGACAATAGAATGATTGTCTCGTGATAAAAAAAAATGAAACAGCCACATTCTATGATACATACTGTGCGTCTCCGGTCTGATTGAGCCTGCATTCCATAGACACTATATGGTGTATGTTTAGCCAGGATAGAAGAGTAGAACAAAGGCCTCAATGGTCCTTAGATATCCTGGCATCTGGGAAATTAGGCCAGGGTGGGGGGTTAAGATATAGAGTTCAGTGTGTCAAATCAGAGGGCCTGTTGTCCGGTCCTCTGGCAGTCTCTATGGGGGTGCCACAGGGTTCAATTCTTGGACCAACTCTCTTCTCTGTATACATCAATGATGTCGCTCTTGCTGCTGCTTCTCTGATCCACCTCTACGCAGACGACACCATTCTGTATACTTCTGGCCCTTCTTTGGACTCGGTGTTAACAACCCTCCAGACGAGCTTCAATGCCATACAACTCTCCTTCCATGGCCTCCAATTGCTCTTAAATACAAGTAAAACTAAATGCATGCTCTTCAACCGATCGCTGCCTGCACCTGCCCGCCTGTCCAGCATCACTACTCTGGAAGGTTCTGTCTTAGAATATGTGGACAACTACAAATACCTAGGTGTCTGGTTAGACTGTAAACTCTCCTTCCAGACCCATATCAAACATCTCCAATCCAAAGTTAAATATAGAATTGGCTTCCTATTTCGCAACAAAGCCTCCTTCACTCATGCTGCCAAACATACCCTTGTAAAACTGACCATCCTACCTGTCCTCGACTTCGGCGACGCCATTTACAAAATAGCCTCCAATACCCTACTCAACAAATTGGATACAGTCTATCACAGTGCCATCCGTTTTGTCACCAAAGCCCCATATACTACCCACCCCTGCGACCTGTATGCTCTCGTTGGCTGGCACTCGCTTCATACTCGTCGCCAAACCCACTGGCTCCAGGTCATCTATAAGACCCTGCTAGGTAAAGTCCCCCCTTATCTCACCTCGCTGGTCACCATAGCAGCACCCACCTGTAGCACGCGCTCCAGCAGGTATATCTCTCTGGTCACCCTCAAAACCAATTCTTCCTTTGGCCGCCTCGCCTTCCAGTTCTCTGCTGCCAATGACTGGAACGAACTGCAAAAATCTCTGAAACTGGAAACACTTATCCCCCTCACTAGCTTTAAGCACCAGCTGTCAGAGCAGCTCACAGATTACTGCACATGTACATAGCCCATCTAAAATTTAGCCCAAACAACTACCTCTCCCCCAACTGTATTTAATTATTTAGCTCCTCTGCACCCCCATTATTTCTATCTCTACTTTGCACATTCTTCCACTGCAAATCTACCATTCCAGTGTTTATTTTTTATTTTATTTTTTACTTGCTATATTGTAGGTACTTTGCCACCATGGCCTTTTTTTTGCCTTTACCTCCCTTATCTCACCTCATTTGCTCACATTGTATATAGACTTATTTTTCGACTATATTACTGACTGTATGTTTGTTTTACTCCACGTGTAACTCTGTGTTGTTGTATGTGTCGAACTGCTTTGCTTTATCTTGGCCAGGTCGCAATTGTAAATGAGAACTTGTTCTCAACTTGCCTACCTGGTTAAATAAAGGTGAAATAAAATAAATAAATAAAAGGTAACGCCAGGTGCAGATAGACAGGTTGAGCCCAAAGTGGCTTATAGTACCCCCCAATCTATATGTTAAGGGTGGAATCAAGCATTCTGGGTATTAGCTAAATAAACTGTGCATTGTCTGTAAAGGGAAGGCTCTCATCCTTTACATTAAATGTAAATGTAATCCTAACAGTCAGTCAAGACTGTTGGGCTGACGGTTTCATTATTACAATAATTAATCGATATTAAATAATGATTGTTTGAAGAAATGACCAAGTCCCTCTCAGCACTGAATGTCCACAATATTAGATGTTCGGGAGTCTTATGGCTTGGGGGTAGAAGCTGTTAAGAAGTCCTTTGGACCTAGACTTGGCGCTCCAGTACCGCATGCCATGCGGTAGCAGAGAGAACAATCTATGACTTGGGTGAAGTCTTTGACCATTTTTAGGGCCTTCCTCTGACGTACTGGTCCGTACACGCACTACCCTCTGTAGTGCCTTGCGGTCGGAGGCCGAGCAGTTGCCAGGCAGTGATACAGCCAGGATGCAACCCGTCAGGATGCTCTCGATGGTGCAGCTGTAGAACCTTATGAGGATCTGAGGACCCATGCTAAATGTTTTCAGTCTCCTGAGGGGGAATAGGCTTTGTCGTGCCCTCTTCACGACTGTCTTGGTATGCTTGGACCATGTTAGTTTGTTGATGATGTGGAGTCCAAGAAACTTGAAGCTCTCAACCTGCTCCACTACAGCCCCATCGATGAGAATGGGGGCATGCTCGGTCCTCCTTTTCCTGTAGTCCACAATCATCTACTTTGTCTTGATCACGTTGAGGGAGAGGTTGTTGTCCTTGCACCACACGGTCAGGTCTCTGACCTCCTCCCTATAGGCTGTCTCATCGTTGTTGGTGATCAGTCTGTTCCGATGACACAACAAACTTAATGATGGTGTTAGAGTCATGCCTGGCCATGCAGTCATGAGTGGACAGGGAGTACAAGAGGGGACTGAGCACGCTCCCCTGAGGGGCCACCGTGTTGAGGATCAGCGTAGCAGATGTATTGTTACCTACCCTTACCACCTGGGGGCAGTCCGTCAGGAAGTCCTGGATCCAGTTGCAGAGGGAGGTGTTTAATCCCAGGGACCTTAGCTTAGTGATGAGCTTTGAGGGCACTATGGTGTTGAACTCTGAGCTGTAGTCAATGAATAGCATTCTCACATTGGTGTTCCTTTTGTCCAGGCGGGAAAGGGCAATGTTGAGTGTAATAGAGATTGCATCATCTGTGGATCTGTTGAGGCGGTATGCAAATTGGAGTGGGTCTATGGATTCTGGGATAATGGTGTGGATGTGAGCCATGACCCGCCTTTCCAAGCACTTCATGGCTACAGACGTGAGTGCTACGAGTCAGTAGTCATTTAGCCAGTTTACCTTACGCTTCGATCACACCGACAGTCATTGCATTTTAGTACACCAGAATTACATTAATTTCCAATCAGCATTGTGTTGCAGGGGCAGTTGCAGTGCTTTCAGTTGGATTTTACCGAACATATGCGTCAAACTGTATGGCCAGACGGCAGAAGGTGAATGTTGAACTTTTGTAAAATACATATCCAGATGACGCTGCGTTATATTTTGCGCAGGAGTGCTGTCAATATGATTGAATCGTTAAAGATCTTGGGCGCAGGGACTACGGTGGTCTGCTTGAAACATGTTGGTATTACAGACTCAGTCAGGGACAGGTTGAAAATGTCAGTGACAAGACACTTGCCAGTTGGTCAGCGCATGCTCGGAGTACACGTCCTGGTATGTTGACCTGTTTAAAAGGGCTTACCCACATCGGCTATGGATAGCACCGATGGAGTCGGTGTAGTACGATTCTATCTTAGTCCTGTATTGATGCTATGCCTGTTTGATGGTTCGTTGGAGGGCATAGTGGGATTTCTTATAAGCTGCAGGGTTAGAGACCCGCTCCTTGAATGTGGCAGCTCTAGCCTTTAGCTCAGCCTTTAGCTCAGTGTGGATGTTGCCTGTAATCTATGGTTTCTGGTTGGGGTATGTACGTACGGTCACTGTGGGTACGATGTCATCGATGCACTTATTGATGAAGCCAGTGACTGATGTGGTGTACCCAATGCCATCGGAAGAATCCCGGAACATATTCCACTCTGTGCTCGCTAAACAGTCCTGTAGCTTAGCATCTGCTTCATCTGACCACCTTTTAATTGACCAAGTCACTGGTGCCTCCTGCTTTAATTTTTTACTTGTAAGCAGGAATCAGAAGGATATAATTATGGTCAGATTTGCTAAATGGAGGGTGAGGGAGAGCTTTGTATAGTTGGTCTGGAGTTTTTCCTCCTCAGGTTGCATGTGTAACATGCTGGTAGAAATGAGGTAAAACGGATTTAAGTTTCCCTGCATTAAAGTCCCCGGCCACTAAAGGGAGATTACCCACTCGCCGTCGGATCTTTACAAGGCACCCAGAACTTCGTCTCTGATATCGGTCTCTTTCTTCTGTGAATGAAGAGGGCCTTGTCGGGTGTCTGAAGTAAATCCTTCCAGTCCGACTTGTTAAATAAAAAGTATTCCTCCAGTATGGGGTGAGTAATCGCTGTCCTGATATCTAGAAGCTCTTTTTCGGTCATAAAACAAGGTGGCAGAAACATTATCAAAATCGGTCACATACACATGGTTAGCAGATGATAATGAGAGTGTAGCGAAATGCTTGTAGATGTATAAAATAAGGTACAAATAATGTGGAAAAAACACAATAGCACAATAGGTTAGGGGATCGTAGAACAGCAACCATCTCCTCCGGCACCATTACATATTATATAGCTTAAGTTATTTATTAATATCTAAACTGCATGGGTAGGCAAAGCCAATACTGAAGTGTAATTTCCCATTTTTAGCATCATGTGCTATTTGCTAACTTCAGGTTAGTGCCTCCCATGGAGTATATTATACAGAACACAAATATAAATTCAACAATTCAGCATGCAAATTACAAGCTTCCTCAAACTTGAGACATCTGCGGCATCGTGTTGTGTGATAAAACTGCCCTATAGTCCCAAGCACAAGGTGCACCTGTGTAATGATCATGCTGTTTAAAATCAGCTTCAAATTGAGAGACAAGCTTTTTGTGCCGCTGGAACATTTTGGGGGAACTTTTATTTCAGTTCATGAAACCAACACTATAATTTAGTTCAGTGTATAATAATCGAGGAGGGCGTGAAGCTGGCCCGCATGGCCACCACCCAGATTGGCAGTCTGCCCACACGCGAGCGCCTCACTGCATATCCTGGGTCCTGTTCAATAAGAAAACATTTTGAAACTGAGTGCTACCGGAGTAATCTGTCAAATTAAACATCTGCCCGGCCCTCTGGATTCTTTCGTATGTTTTCTACATTCCCAGTTTGTTACTCATGGGTGGGGGTGGGGTGGGTTGTCGCAGAATGCTTGGTCAACAAGTTAGCCAGCTAACTTTCCAAAACTGCTTTTAGTCTTAAGAAATCTCAACTTTAAAATTGAAAACAACTAATATACAAACTTTTTTTTAACCTGATAAAAACAGCCCACATATCACTTGACTATCAGTTAGCTGGGCCATGTAATAATCCTGCTATCTGGAACACATCCGTGGTTTGTTACATCAATCCTTGGTTTAAAAAAATAATCATCATCAACAACAGGTACAATCACGAGTCATATCACAATAGCTACATTGTAGTTTTATTCTTTATCAAATTCATAGATGTTATGTTGGCAGCCAACTACTGTATAACACAGTACTGAAGGAGGCACTCAACGTATTGCATCCGTCCTGTGTACCATAACTTTTCCCCCCATCATTCATCCAACCAGTTACAAAAGACACAAAGTTGCACCCTATCTTCTCTCTATATAGTACACTTCTTTTGACCAGGGCCCTTAAGGTTTCCCTATAGTGCTCTGGTCAAAAGTAGTGTTCAATATAGGAGAATAGGGTGCACAAAGTAATTGCACAGGTTGATGTACGTTTAACACAAAACAAAAACACGCACAATCGTTCTCCCTTTTAACACTGTGGACTCTGGGGAGGGAGATTTCATTGTGACTGTAAGGTAGCGTAGGTTAGCTCTAGTCCAGGGCGTTAGTGTGGTCAATATCGATACAGGGCATAGTGGAGTAACGCGCACTAATGCCCTGGACCAGAGCTAGTCTTATGTATAACTTCCGACATGGCCAGAATCGTTGATGAATGTATGTTGGTCTTCACTGTTCTGCTTGCAGCGTAGTATCTTTTTCTCCTCATCCGAGATCAACGTTCTGCTTGCAGCCGTAGTATCTTTTTTCTCCTCAATGCAGCAACCGATCAGTCGTTCCACGAAATGAGTGAGTTTTGCATCCCTTTGACATTTTCAGTATGAATCCTACACCCATATTGAATTTTAAAAGCCTGTTATAATGTCAATGAAACACCCTTTAGTAGACCACTTAGTAAATCTTTGTTGTATGAATAAGAATTGCTGAAGTGCTAAAACTCAGCATTTTCCACCACAAAACACCAGAAAATGCTCTTGTTCATACGACAAAAATGTACTCAGTGGTCTACTAAAACGGAGTTGGTTGAGCAAAACCCGTGATCCATATATAGACAGGTTAGGTATGGTTTCACACTTTCATTCTTCCCCCCTCAATTGCCCCTCCCTGTTGCACATAACAAGGTTCCAGTCCCCCGTCACAAAGGTTGATTTAAGATGAAAACAGTCCAAACCCCCGTCACAGTCAACTCTGTCACAGTCAACTCTGTCACAGTCAAACCCAGTTTACTTTATTTGGCACTTTGTTATTTATTTAACACCGAGATGGGAAAACATTTTTATTGTGTTGAACATGTTCTCTTTATGACAGAACGAAAGAAAAAATATCCCCCCCATCAAGTTACACATTTGATAAGGCACCGAATTGGTGGAACGACCCAGAAAGATTCTGAGCCGGTTTTCCCCAGACACATTAAGCCTAGTCCCTGGCTAACACGTTTCTTGAAGGGAGATTCTCCACTGAGCATGTATTTCAGTTCCGGAAGAGGTTTAAATCAGCGTCCGGGAAACTGGCCCTTTGATTTTTTTTAAATATTTTTTTATAGGAGTTGCAGCAATCAACTACTACAGTACAAGAACTAATAGTTTTGGAATGCATAACTATGATAATCATGTTTAAGTGTCACGTCTTCAGTCTCTTACACAGATGTTCCTTCCTTCAGTCCTGAACTCTCTTCCTGAAAGACAGAAACACAAATATTTACAACCACACCCAATCAGTTAATTCATCAAATCAATCATTGATGGACATGACAACAACAACAAAAATGTTTTAAAAAATAATTACATAACTAGGGCTGTGGCGGCCATGAAATTGTCAGACAGTGATTGTCAAACATAATTAACGGTTAATTACCATGAGGCATTTAAACACGTTTAGCATCTCCTGGCTTCCACGCACAGCCTACAAGCCACTGATGCAGACCTTTGGAATGTCTACATTTGAAAAAGTCTAATAAATCCATGTAATATAACCTACACAATACATCATTTATTTTAGACAGGTCTAAAGAAACATGATATGTGTGAGAAATAAATATTCCTAACAGTCTGGGACCGTTGTGGGATGCGATAGATCTCAAATTAATACAACAAATCACATGAAAAAAAAAAAAAACTGTTTAAAAGCAAAATGAGGCTGATGCAACAGATCAGAACGTTGAGCTTAAAATATTAGGCTATTTATTCACATTATAAGCACAGAAATGTGCACCTGACAGTAGGATATAAGCGCGAATGTTCCAGAATGCGATCAACTAGCGGGAAAACATGCCAGTTAGGCTCAACACCGAGTGTAAAGCGGGTTAATGTGCTTAACTTTTTAAAATAAAGTTATTTGGCTACTTTAGTTGTGCTACAAAGGCCTATGGGCTAGGCTACATGAGGTGTGCGACTATGATTTGAATAAGTTGCAAAAGTGATTGGCTAATATTGTCACCCATCAGACTATTCTTAAAGTTGTCTTCATATATACTAAAATCACACAGTGAATTTATTTTTATTTTTATGTGGAATGGACCATTATCATGCACCTGTATTGAAACAGGGGCAGCGGGAACAAAAGACACGTCATCTATGCACTGAAATAGCAACTGGAGGAGGCTTTTCCCCCATGTGTGGTTCATTTTCACCCCAGCCAGATTGCTTCTCTTTACGACAGGAGTATAGCCAATGTGCTTAATATTAGGACATTTGAGAAAGAAAGTATGCCTAGCCTATAGAAAGCTGATGGGATCCTCCTCTTATTAAGAAGCCATCACTTCTGTTCTCTCTCGCAATTTCTCTCGCTATAGAAATGTTACGCAACATGAGCTCTCATGACGAGTTAGATTTTCTAAAACATTTGCATTGATGTCAGAGTGATTAGAGGAACAATAGAGTGCCGACTACCAAGGCAACTATCAAGTTTGGTAGGCTACTAATGACCATCAGCAGCATCAGAGCTTGGAGAAGCCTAGTTACCGTCACGTGGAATTCGACTGCGGTCATGACTCATGACCGCCGTTGTGTAACAGCCCTACAACCACACCCATGCAGCAGTTAAACAGTATTAGGTGTAGTCATTCAAGCGAAGGTATTCCACTAAGCATACACATTCATTCAGAGCGACTTTCAGTACAGCGAGTGCATATTTTTAGTATGTTTCTGTGATCCCTGTGGGAATTGAACCCACAACCTTGGCGTAATAAAGCAGGGACGGATTGGCCTCATTAGAGCAGTCCTGTAGAGTGTTGTGGTTATTCTGCTCCAGAGTGAACTTTAAGAGCTGCTGGAGTTGTGGTGGCTGCTTGGCCCAGGTCTTTGTTTTGGTTTTTTTCACATCATTTGTAATTCATTTTGTACATAATGTTGCAGCTACCGTCTCTTATGAACGAATAGAGCTTCTGAACATCAGAACAGCGATTACACACCTCGAACTGGACAAAGATTTTCTATTTAACGTGTCTGACGCAAAGGGTATACTGCTTTGTCATGACAAGACCAAATCCCTGTCATCGGCGTGAAGAAAAAACAGAGGGCGGGGTGCCTTGTCAGAATTCGCTGACGACTAGCTAAATCACCACTACCCAACGTTCAATCATTGGAAAACAAAATTGGACAATCTATGATGAAGACTATCCAACCAACGTTCAATCATTGGAAAACAAATCGGACGATCTATGATGAAGACTATCCAACCAACGGGACATTGAAAACTGTAATAACTTGTGTTTCACAGAGACGGGGCTGAAAGACGACACGGATAACTTAGAGCTGGACTGGTTTCTCCGTGCATCGGCAGGGCACTTACATCTGGTAAGACGAGGGGATGTGTCCATCTGTCAAAACCTGCGGGTGCGCGATGTCTAATATTAAAGAAGTCTCGAGGTATTGCTTGCCTGAGGTAGAATACCTCATGATAAGCTGTAGACCACACTATCTACCAAGAGAGTTCTCGTCTATAATATTTGTAGCCATCTCTTTACCACCACAAACCGATGCTGCCACTAAGACCGCACTCAACGAGCTGTATAAGGCCATAAGCAAACAAGAAAAATGCTCAACCAGAAGCGGCGCTCCTAGTGGCTGGGGACTTTAATGCAGGCAAACTTAAATCAATTTGACCTCCTTTCTACCAGCATGTCACATGTGCAACCAGAAAAACAATTCCAGACAATTTTACACCACATAAAGAGATGCAAACAAAGCTCTCCCTCCATTTGGCAAATCTGACCATAATTCTATCCTCTTGATTCCGCGCGGCAAAACAGATTAAAGGCAAGCAACACTGATTCATGCACGAGTTCACCAGCTGTTTTGGATGACTGTGTGATAACGCTCTCGGTAGCTGATGTGAACAAAACCTTTAAAACAGGTCAATATTCACAAAGCCGCTGGGCCAGATAGATTACCAGGACGTGTACTCAAAGCATGGACGGACCATCTGGAAAGTGTCTTCACTGACATTTCAACCTCTCCCTGACCGAGTCTAATAGCTACATGTTTCAAACAGACTACCATAGTCCCTGTGCCCAAGAAGTTAACCTGCCTAAATGATTAGTGTCCCGTAGCACTCATATCGGTAGCCTTGAAGTGCTTTGAAACACTGGTCGTGGCTCACAACACCATCATGCTGTAAACCCTAGACCCACTCCAATTTGCATACCGCCCCCAACAGATGCAATCGCACTCCATACTACCCTTTCCCACCTGGACAAAAGGAACACCTATGTGAGAATGCTGTTCTTTGACTACAGCTCAGCGTTCAACACCATAGTGCCCACAAAGCTCATCACTAAGCTAAGGACCCTGGGACTAAACACCTCCCTCTGCAACTGGACCCTGGACTTCCTGACGGGCTGCCCCCAGGTGGTAAGGGTAGGTAACAAACACATCCGCCACACTGATCCTCAACACGGGGGCCTCTCAGGGGTGCGTGCTTAGTCCTCTCCTGTACCTCCTGTCCACTCACGACTACACGGACAGGCACGACTCCAACACCATCATTAAGTTTGCTAACGACAAACGTTGCAGTAGTCCTGATCACCGACAACGATAAGACAGCCTCCAGGGAGGAGGTCAGAGACCTGGCAGTGTGTTGCCAGGACAACAACTTCTCCCTCAATGTGAGAAAGACGAAGGAGATGATGGTGGATTATAGGAAAAGGAGGGCCGAACAGGCGCCCATCAACATCGAAGGGGCTGAGGTGGAGCGGGTCTAGAGTTACTTGGTGTCCACATCACCAAACTATCATAGTCCAAAAACACCAAGACAGTTGTGAAGAGGAGCACGATAACCAAGACAGTTGTGAAGAGGAGCACGTTGCATCACTGCCTGGTATGAAAACTGCTCTGCATTTGGTTAAATGTAAGGCGCTACAGAGGGTAATGCAAACGGCCCAGTACATCACTCGGGCCAAGCATCCTGCCATCCAGGACCTATATACTAGCCGGTGTCAGAGGAAGGACCTAAAAAATGTCAAAGACTCCATCCACCCTAGTCATAGACTGTTCTCTCTGCTACCGCACGGCAAGCGGTACCGGAGCACCAAGTCTAGGACCAAAAGGCTCCGTAACAGCTTCTACCCCCAAGACAAAAGACTGCTGAACAATTAACCAAAATGGCCACCCGGACTATTTACATTGACCCCCCACCCCCTGTTTTTACAAAGCTGCTACCCACTGTTTATTATTTATACATACCGTAATCTCCGGACTATAAGCCACTACTTTATTCCCACGCTTTTAACCTCGCGGTTTATACAATGACGCGGCTAATTTATGGATTTTTCCCGCTTTCACAAGATTCATGCCGCCAAAAAACTGAGCACCGTCACATAATGTGACGTAAGTCGAGCGCGCTCAAACTTCCCATCATTCTGATTACGGTAGTCATTTTGTCACCCTCATCATGGCAAAGACACGGAGAAATGCATATGATGCAGCTTTCAAGTTGAAGGCGATCGATCTGGCTGTTGGAAAAGGAAATAGAGCTGCTGACAGCGTGGAGCTTTGTCAAAAAATCCACTATCATCAACGGGTTTCGAAAGGCTGGACTGCTGCGTGTTGAAGAGGGCAGCGATCCAACATCGGATGAAGCAATTCTGAGGCTATTCAACTCCGACACCGAAGGAGATGACTTCAGTGGTTTCAGGGCACAGGAGGAGGAAGATAGTGACCAATGACTTTCTTGGTAGGCTACCGTTTACTGCTATTTTTTTTTTTTGTTACAAGCCGTGTTTAGTTTAAAAGCCTATTTATTTTTGTTACAAGCCGTGTTTCGTTTAAAGGCTGTGTAAAGTTAATTTGTTTTAATGTACCGGTAGGCACCTGCGGCTTAGACATGTGCAGCTTATTTATGTACAAAATACATATTTTTAAAAATTCAGTGGGTTTATATTCAGGTGCGCTTAATAGTCCAGAAATTACAGTAGTCATTTTCTCTCAACTAACCTGTGCCCCCGCACATCGACTCCCCCTGTATACAGCCTCGTTATTGTTGCCCTTTTATTCAGTAATTATTTTGCTTCAAACTGCATTGTTAAGGGCTTGTAAGTAAGTATTGTAAGGTTAAGGTTGTATTCAGTGCATGTGACAAATAAAATTGTATTTGATTTGAACATTCCGCTGAATGTGGCCCACGGTCATGTACCTTTAGCTGGGCTACGTCCTCTGTGTCAGCCTGTGGGGAGTCTCCTGCCTCTTTCAGAATGTCCAGCTGAGCCTGGAGTTCTACAGTCTTCTGAGCCTGGAGTTCTACAGTCTTCTGAGCCTGGAGTTCTACAGTCTTCTGAGCCTGGAGTTCTACAGTCTTCTGAGCCTGGAGTTCTACAGTCTTCTGAGCCTGGAGTTCTACAGTCTTCTGAGCCTGGGGGGGGGTCAAGATCACGTAAAATAAAAAAACACAAGTCAGTCAAATAACCAGTCACACAGACAGTCATACTGACAAGTCGCTGTCTAACTAAACAGTTTGTAAGCCAATGTCAAAGTTCTGCCGTCTTCCGATTGGCTGTTGCACGTACCTGTTCAAACTCCTCCGTGGTTTTACTCAACTGGGACTGGACCTTGAGACGCACAAAACATTAGGATATAATGCATTACACACAGTGTCAGAAGATGAAGAAGTGGCTGGACACAGATGTGTCCCCCCCTTGCCACAGACACAAATAGATAAAAGCATTAAAGAGCTTGTAATGACTTGCGCACCAGCAGACAGCCACCCACCCACACATGCAGACAGCCACCCACCCACGCAGACAGCCTTCCACGCAGGCAGACACCCACCCACGCAGGCACACACCCACGCAGGCACACACCACTCTGTGCCATGTCAATGCATCACTCCACACCAAGCAATAAGAAGCATCACTTAAAAAAATATAAAAAAATGGCTCTACAGTGGACAACTAAATCCAAGCAGTGAGTGATCATGCTTAGAATAGAGAGTGAGCCAAGCTGTGGTTCGGGCAGCTGATAGTCAACACACTGGGTGGTTAAAACAAACGCAGCTGCTGTGTACGGAGAGAACTGGACAGACTGGACACACCGCCTATAATAATACATTAATAACTACACCGACAAAGTCAAGACACTGGCCTCACAACATTCTTGAACTTGAGAAACAACCCAGGTTGACAGTGACACACCCAAGTCTGAAGCATAGGAATAACCATGTTGCTAGGCCGCTCTCGTGTGTTCGTTAGTTCGGCATATATCACACACACAGTATCAGTTAAAAGTTTGGGCACACCTACTCATGGGTTTCTTTATTTTTTTCTATTTTCTACATTGTAGAATAATAGTGAAGACATCGAAACTATGAAATAACCAATATAGAATCATGTTGTAACACACACACACACAAAAAGAAGAGTTAAAACAAAATACATTTTATATTTGGGATTCTTCAAAGTACCTACCCTTTGCTTTAATGACAGCTTTGCACACTCTTGGAATTCTGTCAACCAGCTTCACGAGGAATGATTTTCCAGTCTTGAAGGAGTTCCCACATATGCTGAGCACTTGTTGGCTGCTTTTCCTTCACTCTGCGGTCCAACTCATCCCAAACCATCTCCATTGGATTAAGATCGGGTGATGGTGGAGGCCAAGTCATCTGATGCAGCACTCAACCACTCTCTTTCTTGGATAAAACCATTTAACAGGATTTTTTTTTTTTTTTTTTTTAACCAAATAGGGCTATCTTCTGTATACCACCCCTACCTTATTCACAACAACTGATTGCCTCAAACGCATTAACATTAAGGAAAGAAAATCCACAAATGAACTAGGCACACCTGTTAATTGAAATGCATTCCAGGTGACTACCTCATGAAGCTGGTTGAGAGAACACCAAGTGTGCAAAAAGTTGTCAAGGCAACGGGTGGCTACTTTGAAGAATCTCAAATATAAAATACATTGAGTTACATATGGAATCATATAGTGTTATTTCATAGTTTTGATGTCTTCACTACTTTTCTACAATGTAGAAAATAGTAAAAATAAAGAAAAACCCTGGAATGAGTAGGTGTCCAAACATTCGACTGGTACTGTACACAAAACAAAAATCACACACACAGCCTTGTTTAGCTCTGTAGCTCCTCTAACAGCCGGTTGCTGCTGCTGGAGTGAAACACGTTTTTATAAGCCCAGCCCATTGCGCAACAAAACAGAGTTTATGGGCCAAAAAATTTTAACATTAAAAACAAATCTTTTTTTTTTAAAGGATCCCATGTTTTCTATTTCTACTATTTGTATTTTTCAAATCCAGATTGAAGTGCTCATCCTCATTTCACCCATTTTAATGGATAGGGAATACAGTAGGCAGGCTATCAGCGCATCACCCACCACCTTGCAATCTAAGCTGGAGACGGTGTGCATTTTGAAATCATATATTTAAATTGTTGGAAACCTGGGAGATTTAAAAAAAAACTTCATATGATGAGAAATGTCTCACCTTTTGCTAAAAAAGTCAAAAATCAAAAAAAAAGCATAGAAACGTGGAGGCAATTATTTGTATTTTATAAAGCCGTTGAAACCAGGATTTGTCTCCTCTTCTACTGGTTTTCATAATTAAGTTGAAGTTTTAAAGGCACCAGCCGGGTCATATTAACGACCCAGCCGGGTCATATTAACGACCCAGCCGGGTCATATTAACGACCCAGCCGGGTCATATTAACGAGGCAAGCCAGTTAAGAACAAATTCTTATTTTCAATGACGGCCTAGAAACAGTGGGTTAACTGTCTGTTCAGGGGCAGAACGACAGATTTTTACCTTGTCAGCTCGAGGTTTTGAACTTGCAACCTTCCGGTTACTAGTCCAACGCTCTAACCACTAGGCTACCCTGCCACCCAGTCTAGTTGTTGCATCTTTAGATTCCCCCTCCATGTTTTTTAACAGAGATGTTTTTTAAAATTATTTTTTATCTCAGTCACATGAAACCGCTAACATCGCAAGTTATTTTTCCCGAACAGTATTTTCCCACAAATGTCCTTTTCTTTGGCTGCTTCATTACAGTAGTTGTTATAGTTGTTATAGCCTTTTAGTTGTGTGGACGATAGGCTTGCTATTGTTTCACATTTCAATTAATCTCTTAATAAACATTTTAAAAGCCCATTCTGTGTATGCATGCATAATCATTTCTATTGGTCACATCATTTTTACAATTTGGAACAAAATGTAGCCGGCAGCAGAATTGACTGAAATGTTCATCCATTTCATAAACCTTCCTAATTAGACTGTTCTGATGACTATATTATTGTGGTGGCGACCAGTTTTCAGGACCCTCCAGCAGAGCAGACCGGCAGTAAAAGAATGCCCCATGACCTCCGATGCATCCTGACCTCGGGCTCCGATTGTCCGTTCTGTGCCCCGGCCTCAGGGACCGCCTTTTGGCTCTGAGCGTGCTCCGTCGCCTCACTCAGCTGACCTCTGACCTGGAACAGGAAGCTCCAGGGGTTAGGGACAAGAGGAAGAGAACTGGGATACACAAACTGATACACACACTAAGTTGACCTCAACAGGCGACCCGCTGATGTTCCGGTCAGGACCACAGGAAACAGGTGCGCACTCACACTTACCGTAGCCAGCTCTTCCCTGTGCGTCTGGGCCTGCGTCTGGGCCTGCGTCTGGGCCGACTCCAGCTGGCTCTGAGACTCTGACAGCAGCTTCTTCAACTGGAGAACAGACACACAGAACAGACAGACTCCGTAATGTATTACATTCTATGGTCACTCACTATCAGCCACACACACAAAACAGCCTTGTCATATCGGATTATGTTTTTCCAGTGTACCGGTGACCGTTTCTACTATATGAATGTTGATGTGTATAACTAGTGTACCCATCTATGGTCTATATAATAATACGTTTGGTGGGTGCCTGTATGTGTCCTATTTCACTCACACACACACACACAGGAAAATGTTTTTTTTTTTGCATATCCCAACACCCTGAGCGACACCATCGGAGAGTGGGGTTAGGGTCTGCCATCATCAACGGTGACCCTGGAGCAATTAGGGTTAAGTGCCTTGCTCAAGTTCACATTGACATAATTTCCACCTGGTCGGCTCGGGGATTTGGACAAGCTGCCGGGCCGTAACGAATGTAGATGTGTACCTGTGCCATTTCCTCCTCCGTCTCAGACTGTTTCTCCAACTGGGCTTCCAGAAGCATCACCTGCTCCTTCAGCTGCAGAGAGAGAGAAAGAGTGAGGAGTCCATTACTAAAAAACAGCATCAGTCACTACACCAGACCTGATAATAAAACATCCAGACAGTCACTACACCAGACCTGATAATAAAACATCCAGACAGTCACTACACCAGACCTGATACTAAAACATCCAGACAGTCATCACACCAGACCTGATAATAAAACATCCAGACAGTCACTACACCAGACCTGATAATAAAACATCCAGACAGTCACTACACCAGACCTGATAATTAAACATCCATCAGACAGTCACTACACCAGACCTGATACTAAAACATCCAGACAGTCACTACACCAGACCTGATAATTAAACATCCATCAGACAGTCACTACACCAGACCTGATACTAAAACATCCAGACAGTCACTACACCAGACCTGATAATTAAACATCCATCAGACAGTCACTACACCAGACCTGATAATTAAACACCCATCAGACAGTCACTACACCAGACCTGATAATTAAACACCCATCAGACAGTCACTACACCAGACCTGATAATTAAACACCCATCAGATAGTCACTACACCAGACCTGATAATTAAACATCCATCAGACAGTCACTACACCAGACCTGATAATTAAACATCCATCAGACAGTCACTACACCAGACCTGATAATTAAACACCCATCAGATAGTCACTACACCAGACCTGATAATTAAACATCCATCAGACAGTCACTACACCAGACCTGATAATTAAACATCCATCAGACAGTCACTACACCAGACCTGATAATTAAACACCCATCAGACAGTCACTACATCAGACCTGATAATTAAAAATCCAGACAGTCACTACACCAGACCTGATAATTAAACATCCAGACAGTCACTACACCAGACCTGATAATTAAACATCCAGACAGTCACTACACCAGACCTGATAATTAAACATCCAGACAGTCACTACACCAGACCTGATACTAAAACATCCAGACAGTCACTACACCAGACCTGATAATTAAACATCCATCAGACAGTCACTACACCAGACCTGATAATAAAACATCCAGACAGTCACTACACCAGACCTGATAATTAAACATCCATCAGACAGTCACTACACCAGACCTGATAATAAAACATCCAGACAGTCGCTACACCAGACCTGATAATTAAACATCCATCAGACAGTCACTACACCAGACCTGATACTAAAACATCCAGACAGTCACTACACCAGACCTGATAATAAAACATCCAGACAGTCACTACACCAGACCTGATAATAAAACATCCAGACAGTCGCTACACCAGACCTGATAATAAACATATCACACCAAGCATTATGATAAACCCCTTCAGGTGAACATGAATTAATTTATTAAACCTGTTCTATGCTTTGGTTTCCTGTCTTCAAGCTCTCTGCAGTCTCCTCCAGAGCATGCACTTGTTCCAGGGCCTAGTGTGAGTAGAAAGGGTGTGGTTTAGAACAGGGCCACAGACGGAGACAATTCTACAGCCATGCCCAATGATTACAGAAGAGAGGAGATATAAAAAATGTTAAAATTTAAACACTGCTACTTCACCTTCTTCAACTGGTCCTCAGAGTCGGCCATCTTGGACTTCCACACCAGCTCCTCCCCCTCAACACACTTCTGAAGGTTCGTCAGCATTCCTTCCTGTGGTTGGAGAAAGATCCATGACTTGGAGACCACAACTCGCTCTCTCACACGTGTGTTTTTATGCAAGGAGGAGGTTTTGTTTCACATCTTTATCGATGCAGGCGTTGGGGGATAAGTTCAGCACATCTATTTCCCATCCACACCTCGGTCTCTCTCAAACACGCTATTGTCTTTATTTGTAAAAAAGGCTGTAGGCCCAATTTCTAGTTTATTTAGAGATGCGGGTGACTGTAGACGAATTGGGCATGTTGTATCATTGTAAGTCCTTACCGTTTCAGCCAGGATTGTCCTGTACTGGTCACACTGTGCCTGCAGTGTCCCGTGGTTGTCCTCTGCCTCCTTCAGTTTCTCCAACAGCTCCTGGAGTCAAAACACCACAGACAGAATCAATAAGAAAGTCAATGGACTTTTGATTAAAAATGTTATATTTGTCTTCGGTGGTCTGGTTTACAGGTAAAGGGTAAAAACCAGACACTACACAGACTGCATTATACATTGTTAACATATTACATAACCATAACGTCTGTCAGACCAGACCAATCAATCAATAATAATTTATTATGGCTCAGTCTTACCGGAAGCTCTGTGCTCGGCTGGGACTCTTGGCTCTGCTGGACCTGAGCGAGGATCTCCTGTACCTTCTGTGATTGGTCCCTGGCTTCCATTAGCTCCTCTCGTAGTGATTTCATCATGGCTTCTCTCTCTGCCAGACTAATGAAGAACCAAAGGGACAGAAACAGTTTAGTTTCCTTTTTCTATAGAAGAGCCAGAAACCCATATTGCTTCATTTGTATTGTTTCACTGTAAAGTGTGTATAGCCATTTTGAAGAGACTTTGAATCGCGTTTGTTTCTGATATTCCATAAAAGGAAAGAAACATTTCAAAATAATAAGTGTGTTTGGTGATGAGCAACGTTCCACGTACCTGGTTTGTAGCGAGGCCAGTTCTGCTGTGTTGTGTGACTGCTGAAACAACAAAACAGATCCTTCACTGATACAGACCACGTTGCTAGACAAGCAAGGAAACTATAGCCTGGTCACCAGATCGGTTTGTGCCGTCTTGCCAAAATCCTAATGGTCATTGTCATACCGAACGCCAATAGGAGTTGGCTATACAGCACAAACAGGCCTGGGACCAGGCTAATGTGACTGTAGGAGAGGAAAGGGGAACGTACAATGGTGCTGCTCTGGGCCTGTTCAGATTGTTCTTTGAGTTGAATCCCTTCCTCTTCTAGTGTTACTTCCTGGCTCTCACTCTTCTCCAGACTGGATGGAAGAGCACATGGTTAACCAGCGTTAGACAATGGAGTGTTTTACTGTAATACAGATGTATGGAATTGATAGTTTTTGTTTTGTAGAGTTGTGCGCAAGACATAGGACTAGAACTACTATAACTGACAGTCCTATTCGAGTCACTGTTCTGTCCCCTGGTCAATGTATTACTGTGAAACAAGGCAATGTTCTGTCCCCTGGTCAATGTATTACTGTGAAACAAGTCAATGTTCTGTCCCCTGGTCAATGTATTACTGTGAAACAAGGCAATGTTCTGTCCCCTGGTCAATGTATTACTGTGAAACAAGGCAATGTTCTGTCCCCTGGTCAATGTATTACTGTGAAACAAGTCAATGTTCTGTCCCCTGGTCAATGTATTACTGTGAAACAAGTCAATGTTCTGTCCCCTGGTCAATGTTCTGTCCCCTGGTCAATGTATTACTGTGAAACAAGGCAATGTTCTGTCCCCTGGTCAATGTTCTGTCCCCTGGTCAATGTTCTGTCCCCTGGTCAATCCATTTCCCTGGAACAAGCCAATGTTCTGTCCCCTGGTGAATCCATTTCCCTGGAACAAGCCAATGTTCTGTCCCCTGGTGAATCTATTAATGTGGAACAAGCCATCAATAAAATGATAACATACCCATTGAGTAGCTGATCAGACTCTCCTGAGACATCAGCCTGGTAAAAAAAAAAAAAATCTATATTAAGATGACTTTATTGGTCTGCTTTATCCCAAACCCTCTGGAAAAAAAAAACACACACACACGTTGGAGCAAGGGACTGCCACACTGGGCGCCATGGATCAGTTGTGGTGGGAAGGTAAAGTGCCTTGCTCAAGGGCATAACGGCAGGCAAAGGCATCTAGGATTTGATATAGGCAACCCGTTGGTTGCCAGATATATATTTTTGTTGCAGACTCACTTCTCTAACCACTAGGCTATATGTCAACCCAAGTTAACCACGAGAACATGTCAATATTCATAATGGAAATAAACTGTTGTGTAAATATAGAAATGGTACCGATTTTAGCGCAAAACTTTGGGGCGCTACGGGAGAGTTTAGTAGTTGTTCCATCTCTTCTTTAAGCCGTTTCAGTTCTTCCTGAAGGGACACCACCAGGCATCTGTCCTCACTAAAATAAAAGAGATACATATGAGAATGTTCCGGTACGTAATCAAACGGATGATTTTAAACAGGTAGAGGGGGGAGGGGACGACTACTAGACGTACCTGTTAGGTGCCTGCTCGGTCTCAGCTGTAATGACCTCCTGTCGCAACAGAGTGAGAAGATCATAAGAAAGACCAAATCTATAGTTTTCTCAATACCCTTCTTTGGAAACAAGAGGGCTCTTTCCAATGGATACAATTCTGCCTAGACATGTCTAAATAAATACATGTAAATATTCTAAACAGCTAGCGACTCGAGAGAAATGTCCGATTCCGCTAGCGACTCGAGAGAAATGTCCGATTCCGCTAGCGACTCGAGAGAAATGTCCGATTCCGCTAGCGACTCGAGAGAAATGTCCGATTCCGCTAGCGACTCGAGAGAAATGTCCGATTCCGCTAGCGACTCGAGAGAAATATCCGATTCCGCTAGCGACTTCGAGAGAAATGTCCGATTCCGCTAGCGACTCAATAGAGAAATAACCGATTCCGCTAGTGACTCGAGAGAAATATCTGATTCCGCTAGCGACTCAATAGAGAAATAACCGATTCCGCTAGCGACTCAATAGAGAAATAACAGATTCCGCTAGTGACTCGAGAGAAATATCCGATTCCGCTAGCGACTCAATAGAGAAATAACCGATTCCGCTAGCGACTCAATAGAGAAATAACCGATTCAGCTAGTGACTCAATAGAGAAATAACCGATTCCGCTAGCCAAAGTTCATGGCCATCCCACTAGCACAGTGACAACAGAACAGAGACGGTCTGAGAGTTGAGATACATACGGTAGTCATCGCTGCCTCCTGTTTCATTTCTTTGAGCTGCTTCAGCTCCTCTTGGAGTGACGCCAGCTGAACGTCTCGGTCTTGAAGACTAGAAGAGAAATGATTGGTGTTGTTGAGAAAAGACCAACTCCACATCTATATAGAGAGAGAATTATGGAGGGACAGATCAGAAAGTACCTGATCTTTAGCCGTTCCAACTCAGTGGAGTTATCCTACAACACATAAACAAACATCTTTAGAAGTGGATCAAGAAGAACAGTGGATAACATGGTTTCCACCTCCACGCCATCTCGGGACAAGATAATGCTTACTAGCCCCAGAGAGGTTTGGAAACAGACACTCCACACTTGGGGATTACTTCCTGCAAATACTTTGAATGAATTTGCCACTCTCCCATTGACGGTGCTCCGAGTCTTCATCGTGGATGTTTACAGGAAGTAAATGCATGTTGAGTCTATGGGTTTTAAAACTCTCTGGCACTACTAAGGACTGGCTCGCGCAGTGTGCAAGTGCTGGTTGGGAGCAGTCTAGGCTCCTACCTAAACGATAATATCATATTAATCTAATAACTCACCTCCAAGTCCTCATTCTCGTCTCTGTTCTGGCTGGCCTCGAGAAGTACATTAATGGATCCCACCTGGTCCTCCAGCTGTCCCTTCTCCAGCTCAGCCTGCTCCAGCTGGGCTGTGAGGGCCTCCAGCTGGGCCCCACGTTCCTTCAGATCATCCTCTACACTGCCCAGATGGACCTGGAGATCTATGAACATTGTTTTTAATCAATAGTCAAAAAATACCTTATTTCACCTGCAATTTTAAAGAATAAAATACATGTAGGCAGTGAAAAATAAACGTGACTATAGGTGCTCTGATTTGTTATTAAGTCATCCCAAATACATTAAGGTCGAACTTGAGGTAAGTTTCAGCACGAGTTTACATGGACTTCAATGGAGCACTTTCGTTTCATGTCCCGTTAGTCCACTGGAATTTGAAGAAACGTGAATAATACTCTACCTGAAAGGGTGGTAGCATCCTGCTGGGCTTTCTCCAGGGTCCTCTGAGAACTCCTCAGCTCCTCACTGACCTCCTCCAGCCTCCTCTGCAGCTCCTGTTCACTCTCGGCATGAGTGGCCTGATCGACATAGATAGTATTCTGTAATACCCTGAGCATGCTGTCACATCCATCCATCTTATGCCATTTAGCTGAACACTAGATCCAAAGCAACTTAGTCACGCGTGAATAAATTTTTACACATGGGTGGTCCCATTGGGAATTGAATCAACGACCCTTGGCGTTGCCGATCTGTACCGACTGGGCCTCTACTTATTATGGTCTCGCTACTGTATCTGCATGGCCTGCCTGATTATGGAAGGAGGGTGCACACCTTACTCACCAACAGAGGGCAGCAGAGGATAAATACAATATCTCTACTACATTGTCCAGCTACAGAGTTAATAGGAACTATAAAACTGACGAGCAAAAGAGAGCGAGCGCAAAACAGATGGATAAGGATACAGGCATGGCGTAAAGGGTATGGAGTGTATAAATTCACTGATAGGCTCTTTAATTACATAACATTCTGATGATAAACTTCAGGGCTGGTACAAGAAGAGATCATAGTTAAAATGATTAAATATTAAGTCTTGACCATCAAGTAAAAGACTCCACACATTATGATAAACAGCATTCCATTAGGATGTAGCTAATGTACCCATGATAAACAGCATTCCATTAGGATGTAGCTAATGTACCCATGATAAACAGCATTCCATTAGGATGTAGCTAATGTACCCATGATAAACAGCATTCCATTAGGATGTAGCTAATGTACCCACGATAAACAGCATTCCACTAGGATGTAGCTAATGTACCCACGATAAACAGCATTCCACTAGGATGTAGCTAATGTACCCATGATAAACAGCATTCCATTAGGATGTAGCTAATGTACCCATGATAAACAGCATTCCATTAGGATGTAGCTAATGTACCCATGATAAACAGCATTCCATTAGGATGTAGCTAATGTACCCATGATAAACAGCATTCCACTAGGATGTAGCTAATGTACCCATGATAAACAGCATTCCATTAGGATGTAGCTAATGTACCCATGATAAACAGCATTCCATTAGGATGTAGCTAATGTACCCATGATAAACAGCATTCCATTAGGATGTAGCTAATGTACCCATGATAAACAGCATTCCATTAGGAAGCTAATGTACCCATGATAAACAGCATTCCACTAGGATGTAGCTAATGTACCCATGATAAACAGCATTCCATTAGGATGTAGCTAATGTACCCATGATAAACAGCATTCCACTAGGATGTAGCTAATGTACCCATGATAAACATCATTCCATTAGGATGTAGCTAATGTACCCATGATAAACAGCATTCCAGCATTACCCATGATAAACAGCATTCCACTAGGATGTAGCTAATGTACCCATGATAAACAATTCCAGCTAATGTACCCATGATAAACAGCATTCCACTAGGATGTAGCTAATGTACCCATGATAAACATCATTCCATTAGGATGTAGCTAATGTACCCATGATAAACAGCATTCCACTAGGATGTAGCTAATGTACCCATGATAAACAGCATTCCATTAGGAAGCTAATGTACCCATGATAAACAGCATTCCACTAGGATGTAGCTAATGTACCCATGATAAACAGCATTCCATTAGGATGTAGCTAATGTACCCATGATAAACAGCATTCCACTAGGATGTAGCTAATGTACCCATGATAAACAACATTCCATTAGGATGTAGCTAATGTACCCATGATAAACAGCATTCCACTAGGATGTAGTTAATGTACCCATGATAAACAACATTCCATTAGGATGTAGCTAATGTACCCATGATAAACAGCATTCCACTAGGATGTAGCTAATGTACCCATGATAAACAGCATTCCATTTGTAGCCATGATAAACAGGATGTAGCTAATGTACCCATGATAAACAGCATTCCATTAGGATGTAGCTAATGTACCCATGATAAACAGCATTCCACTAGGATGTAGCTAATGTACCCATGATAAACATCATTCCATTAGGATGTAGCTAATGTACCCATGATAAACAGCATTCCACTAGGATGTAGCTAATGTACCCATGATAAACAGCATTCCATTAGGATGTAGCTAATGTACCCATGATAAACAGCATTCCACTAGGATGTAGCTAATGTACCCATGATAAACAGCATTCCATTAGGATGTAGCTAATGTACCCATGATAAACAGCATTCCACTAGGATGTAGCTAATGTACCCATGATGATTCCATTAAAGCTAATGTACCCATTAAACAGCATTCCACTAGGATGTAGTTAATGTACCCATGATAAACAACATTCCATTAGGATGTAGCTAATGTACCCATGATAAACAGCATTCCACTAGGATGTAGCTAATGTACCCATGATAAACAGCATTCCATTAGGATGTAGCTAATGTACCCATGATAAACAGCATTCCACTAGGATGTAGCTAATGTACCCATGATAAACAGCATTCCATTAGGATGTAGCTAATGTACCCATGATAAACAGCATTCCACTAGGATGTAGCTAATGTACCCATGATAAACAGCATTCCATTAGGATGTAGCTAATGTACCCATGATAAACAGCATTCCACTAGGATGTAGCTAATGTACCCATGATAAACAGCATTCCACTAGGATGTAGCTAATGTACCCATGATAAACAGCATTCCACTAGGATGTAGCTAATGTACCCATGATAAACAGCATTCCATTAGGATGTAGCTAATATACCCATGATAAACAGCATTCCACTAGGATGTAGCTAATGTACCCATGATAAACAGCATTCCATTAGGATGTAGCTAATGTACCCATGATAAACAGCATTCCACTAGGATGTAGCTAATGTACCCATGATAAACAACATTTCATTAGGATGTAGCTAATGTACCCATGATAAACAGCATTCCATTAGGATGTAGCTAATGTACCCATGATAAACAGCATTCCACTAGGATGTAGCTAATGTACCCATGATAAACAGCATTCCATTAGGATGTAGCTAATGTACCCATGATAAACAGCATTTCATTAGGATGTAGCTAATGTACTAAACACAGTTGGGTTGGATGGATCCCATAATAAACAGCATTTCATTAGGACAGGGGAGGGCAAACCTTTTGGCTTCAAGGCCACATTGGGGGGCTGCATTTTTTTTTAGGGGACCAATTGTTAAAATCAATATGCGGGAGCCTCCAGAGTGGCGCAGCGGTCTACGGACCCAGGCTTGAGGCATCACTACAGACCTAGGTTCGATCCCAGGCTGTGTCACAGCTGGCCATGATTGGGAGACCCATGAGGCGGCGCACAATTGGCCCAGCGTCATCTAGGTTAGGAGAGGGTTTGGCAGGACGGGATTTCCTTGTTCCATTGCGCACTAGCAACTCCTGTTGCTGGCCGGGGGCAGTGACACAGCCTGGGGTCGCCAGGTGCACAGTGTTTCCTCTGACACATTGTTGCGGCTGGCTTCCGGGTTAAGCGGGCATTGTGTCAAGAAGCAGTGCTGCTTGGCTGGGTCGTGTTTGAGGACGCACAGCTCTCGACCGTCGCCTCTGCCGAGTCCATACTGGAGTTGCAGCGATAGGACAAGACTAACTACCAATTGGATACCACAAAATTGGGGAGATTATATATATATATATATTTTTTTATGTATCGGGGGCCGGATACAGCCCGTGGGCTATACTTTTCTCCCCCTTACATTAGGATGTAGCTTATGTACTAAACACAGCTGGGTGTGCTAGCGTTTTAAACTGCTGGTCAGCCTTAATAATAAGGGAGTCAATTTCACGCGATATGTATTTAATTCAAAATAAAATAAATCGTGAACGTGAAATAATGGATGTTGAAATCAAAAAACAAATAATTGAAGGCAAAATGTATAGAATTCTAAACTAAAATAAGACATCAAAAGATTGCGGCGAAGAACATGGCTGACTTCTTACATTCTCCCAAACAATTGTGCAATTTTGTTCGTTTTTTGGGGTAACTTATTATTATAATTTTTTTTACTTATTGTGTACATAATGTTGCTGCTACCGTCTCTTATGACCAAAAGGAACTTCTGGACATCAGAACCACGATTACTCACCACGGACTGGAAGAAACGTTCCTTTAACGAGGCCGACGAGAAGGATATCCTGCTTTCACTGAACAGGCTTAGAGCCACGCCTTTTGAGTGAAGAAAAGACTCAGATCGGGCAGCCTTTGAGAATCCGTAGGCGAGCGAAGAAAATGCAGACCCAGAAGCGCGCTCCTAGTGGCCAGGGACCTTAATTTAAGGGGGGGGGGGGGTCCTAGACCACCTTTACTCCACACACTGGAGGAAAGCAATACTGAAGCAAGCAACACTGAAGCATGCACGAGAGCACCAGCTGTTCTGGATGACTGTGTGATCACTCTCTCCGTAGCCGATGTGAACAAAACCTTTAAAAACAGGTCAACATTCAAAGCCACTGGGCCAGACGGATTACCAGAATGTGTACTCCAAGCATGCGCAGACCAACTGTCAAGTGTCTTCACTGACATTTCAACCTCTCCCTGACCGAGTCTAATACCTACATGTTTCAAACAGACTACCTTAGGCCCTGTATCCAAGAAAGTGTCGGTAACCTTCCTAAATGATTAGTGCCCCGTAGCACTCACGTCGGTAGCCATGAAGTGCTTTGAAAAGGCTGGTCATGGCTCACATCAACAGCATCCTCCCGGACAACCTAGATCCACTCCAATTTGCATCCCACCCCAACAGATCCACAGATGATGCAATCTCAAATCGCACTCCACACTGCCCTTTCTCACCTGGACAAAAGGAACACCGGTGTGAGAATGACGTTCATTGACTACAGCTCAATGATGAGACAGCCTATAGGTGGTCAGAGAACTGGCAGTGTGGTGCCAGGACAACAACCTCTCCCTCAATGTGAGCAAGACAAAGGAGCTGATCGTAGACTACAGGAAAAGGTGGGCCGAACAGGCCCCCGTTAACATCGACATTTGGCATGGGTCCCCAGATCCTCAAAAGGTTCTACAGCTGCACCAGAGAGCATCCTGACCGGTTGCATCACAGCCTGGTATGACAACTGCTCAGCCTCTGACCGTAAGGCGCTACAGAGGGTAGTGCGTACAGCCCAGTACATCACTGTGGCCAGGCTTCCTGCCATCCAGGACCTACAGTTGAGGTCAGAAGATTACAGACACCTTAGCCAAATACATTTAAACTCAGTTTTCCACAATTCCTGACATTTAATCCTAGTAAAAATTCCCTGTCTTGGGTCAGTTAGGATCACCACTTTATTTTGAGAATGTGAAAAGTCAGAATAATAGTAGAGAATTATTTGTTTCAGCTGTTATTTCTTTCATCATATTCCCAGTGGGTCAGAAGTTTACATACACTCAATTAGTATTTAATAGC
The DNA here is from genome assembly GCF_034236695.1 of Oncorhynchus nerka. Lineage (NCBI taxonomy): Eukaryota > Metazoa > Chordata > Actinopteri > Salmoniformes > Salmonidae > Oncorhynchus > Oncorhynchus nerka. Next base: position 41,630,682 of record NC_088411.1, read on the forward strand.
ATTGCCTTTAAATTGTTTAACTTGGGTCAAACATTTCTGGTAGCCTTCAACAAGCTTCCCTCAATAAGTTGGGTGAATTTTGGCCCATTCCTCCTGACAGAGCTGGTGTAACGGAGTCAGGTTTATAGGCCTCCTTGCTTGCACACGCTTTTTCAGTTCTGCCCACAAATTCTCTATAGGATTGAGGTCAGGGCTTTGTGATGGCCACTCCAATACCTGGACTTCGTTCTCCTTAAGCCATTTTGACACAACTTTGGAAGTATGCTTGGGGTCATTGTCCATTTGGATAACCTATTTGCAACCAAGCTTTAACTTCCTGACTGATGTCTTGAGATGTGGATATATTGAAGCAACAATGTTCCTGCCTCATGATGCCATCTATTTTGTGAAGTGCACCAGTCCCTCCCGCAGCAAAGCACCCCCACAATATGATGCGGCCACCCCCGTGCTTCACGGTTGGGATGGTGTACTTCGGCTTGCAAGCCTCCCCCTTTTTCCTCCAAACATAATGGTCATTATGGCCAAACAATTCTATTTTTGTTTCATCAGACAGGACTGCTCTCCAAAAAGTACAATCTTTATCCCCATGTGCAGTTGCAAACTGTAGTCTGGCTTTTTTTTTAATGGCGATTTTGGAGCAGTGGCTTCTTCCTTGCTGAGCGGCCTTTCAGTTTATGTCGATATAGGACTTGTTTTACTGTGGATATAGATACTTTTGTACCGGTTTCCTCCAGCATCTTCACAAGGTCCTTTGCTGTTGTTCTGGGATTGATTTGCACTTTTCTCACCAAAGTACGTTCATCTCTAGGAGACAGAATGAGTCTCCTTCCTGAACGGTATGACGGCTGCGTGGTCCCATGGTGTTTATACTTGCGTATTATTGTTTGTACAGATGAACGTGGTACCTTCAGGCGTTTGGAAATTGCTCCCAAGGATGAACCAGACTTGGAGGTCTACAATTTTTTTTTCCTGAGGTCTTGGATGATTTTTGATTTTCTCATAATGTCAAGCTGAGGCACTAAGTTTGAAGGTAGGCCTTGAAGTACATCCACAGGTACACCTCCAATTGACTCAAATTATGTCAATTAGCCTATCAGAAGCTTCTAAAGCCATGACATCCTTTTCTGGAATTTTCCAAGCTGTTGAAAGGCACAGTCAACTTAGTGTATGTAAACTTCTGACCCACTGGAATCGTGATACATTGAATTATAAGTTAAATAATCTGTCTGTAAACAAATTGTTAGAAAAATGACTTGTGTCATGCAAAGTAGATGTCCTAACCGACTTGCCAAAACTAAAGCTTGTTAACAAGAAATTTGCAGAGTGGTTGAAAAACAAGTTAATGACCCCAACCTAAGTGTATGTAAACTTCCGACTTCAACTGTTTATACTAGGCGGTGCCAGAGGAAAGCCCATAAAATTGTCAGAGACTCCAGTCACCCAAGTTAGACTGTTTTCTCTAATGCACAGCAAGCGGTACCGGAGCGCCAAGTCTAAGACAAAGTCTCAACAGCTTCTACCCCCCCGTACACTGCTGCTACTCTGTTAATCTATGTACACTGACTCGGTACAGGTGTCCCCTGTACACCCCCACACTGACTCGGTACAGGTGTCCCCTGTACACCCCCACACTGGTACAGGTGTCCCCTGTACACCCCCACACTGACTCGGTACAGGTGTCCCTGTACACCCCACACTGTCTCGGTACAGGTGTCCCCTGTACACCCCCACACTGTCTCGGTACAGGTGTCCCTGTACACCCCCACACTGACTCGGTACAGGTGTCCCCTGTACACCCCACACTGACTCGGTACAGGTGTCCCCTGTACACCCCACACTGTCTCGGTACAGGTGTCCCCTGTACACCCCCACACTGACTCGGTACAGGTGTCCCCTGTACACCCCCACACTGACTCGGTACAGGTGTCCCCTGTACACCCCCACTGACTCGGTACAGGTGTCCCCTGTACACCCCCACACTGACTCTGTACAGGTGTCCCCTGTACACCCCCACACTGACTCGGTACAGGTGTCCCCTGTACACCCCCACACTGACTCGGTACAGGTGTCCCCTGTACACCCCCACACTGACTCGGTACAGGTGTCCCCTGTACACCCCCACACTGACTCGGTACAGGTGTCCCCTGTACACCCCCACACTGACTCGGTACAGGTGTCCCCTGTACATAGTCTCGTTATTGTTATTCTGTTACTTTTTATTATATTTAAATATTTGTCTTATTTACCAAGTAGACTATAGAGGAGTTTAGAGGGAGGCGAAGACAATGAGTCTCCATTGGTCCGTTAGTTTAGGAGTGACGGTTTGGCTTAAGCCAATCAATGATTTGATGCGTCACTGGCCCTGACCCTTCTAACTACGTAGGTAAACACATGAATTACCTGTTGCACAGCGGTTGCGGCAGGTGTTGGTAACTGGTTCGCCATGTGGCGCGCAACGGTGACGTCAGACCGTCTACTTAAGTAGGCTATAGAAAGAAAAAAAAACCTGTCTATCATGTTCATTGATTGGGTTAAGACGAACCGTCACTCCAAAACTAGCGGACCAATGGAGACTCATTGTGTACTCCTCCCTCTAAAGCCCGCCCTCCACAGAAAAATTAGGCTAAAACTCTCAATCGAAAGGACTAGCAGTGAAAGCTAAAGGTATTACATGCAGGCAAGAGCGTAGGCAAAATGTATTCAATAGGATTGGTTTTTACATTCGTTTTCAAATGTTTTTAAAAAATAATTTGACAGCAGAGTTTTGCTCTCGCTTGAAAAGACTTGGGGTTTTGCTCTCGCTTGAAAAGACTTGGGGTTTTGCTCTCGCTTGAAAAGACTTGGGGTTTTGCTCTCGCTTGAAAAGACTTGGGGTTTTGCTCTCGCTTGAAAAGACTTGGGGTTTTGCTCTCGCTTGAAAAGACTTGGGGTTTTGCTCTCGCTTGAAAAGACTTGGGGTTTTGCTCTCGCTTAAAAAGACTTGGGGTTTTGCTCTCGCTTGAAAAGACTTGGGGTTTTGCTCTCGCTTGAAAAGACTTGGGGTTTTGCTCTCGCTTAAAAAGACTTGGGGTTTTGCTCTCGCTTAAAAAGACTTGGGGTTTTGCTCTCGCTTAAAAGACTTGGGGTTTTGCTCTCGCTTAAAAAGACTTGGGGTTTTGCTCTCGCTAAAAAGACTTGGGGTTTTGCTCTCGCTTAAAAAAGACTTGGGGTTTTGCTCTCGCCAAAAAAGACTTGGGGTTTTGCTCTTAAAAAGACTTGGGGTTTTGCTCTCGCTTGAAAAGACTTGGGGTTTTGCTCTCGCTTGAAAAGACTTGGGGTTTTGCTCTCGCTTGAAAAGACTTGGGGTTTGCTCTCGCTTGAAAAGACTTGGGGTTTTGCTCTCGCTTAAAAGACTTGGGGTTTTGCTCTCGCTTGAAAAGACTTGGGGTTTTGCTCTCGCTTGAAAAGACTTGGGGTTTTGCTCTCGCTTAAAAAGACTTGGGGTTTTGCTCTCGCTTAAAAAGACTTGGGGTTTTGCTCTCGCTTGAAAAGACTTGGGGTTTTGCTCTCGCTTGAAAAGACTTGGGGTTTTGCTCTCGCTTAAAAAGACTTGGGGTTTTGCTCTCGCTTAAAAAGACTTGGGGTTTTGCTCTCGCTTAAAAAGACTTGGGGTTTTGCTCTCGCTTAAAAAGACTTGGGGTTTTGCTTTTTGAAGTCTTATTTTTTTGTTTACAATTCTCTACATTTTGCTTTCAATCGTTTGGTTTTTGATTTCAACAGCCATTATTTCACCAGTCCTCAAAAAATATACGTTTAGATTCTCAACTATATTTTTTTATGCTCACGATTATTTTTTTTATTTTGAATTCAATACATATGGTGTAAAATTGACCCCATATAGTAACCATAGTAGATTCCATATAGCAGACAGTCTGATGTACAGTATACATAGTTAGACTAGATGGCGGCCATTTTGCAGACAGCATATGCAGAATGGAGTACTGCTTTGCTTGGGCACGTAGCACACATTCCATCTGGTGCCGAGAGAGAAAAGCATTCCCTTACAGCCAGCAGACAGCCCCATTATTGTGTGGTTGCATTCTAGTCCAACACACAGCTCTGTGATTACAAACCCATCTGAGATCCAGCCCCCATCACTGGCGCTTTACAGTGGTGAAGGGGACCAATAGATATGGGTTTAGAGGGAGGAACCAGCCAGTTGATAAGGGTTAAGAGACAGATACCTTTGATGACACTATGATGATAAAATGAGTGTGTGTGGGGGGGGCAGCCAGTACGTAAGGCCAAGCAAGGCTCTCAGCAAACTGGCAGCCTCCAGCCCACTCTCCAGATGTAGTCATCATTCTGACCGTGTGTGTGTGTGTGTGTGTGTGTGTGTGCGCGCTCCAATCTTACCTGTAGTGAAGACAATTGTTTCTCTACAGAAGACACCTTAGCCTCCAGTCCAGTCCTGATGACCTCATCAGTCTGAAGGCTCACACTCTTCTCCCCCAGCTCCTTGGTCAGTTTGGCACAATCCTGTCTCAGCTTGGCCAGCTCTGCATTCTGTCTGAGGAGAGACATTTACATTTGAGTCCTCTAGCAGATGCTCTTATCCAGATCAACTTACAGTTAAATGTATTCATCTAAAATATATCTAGAGGAAACCACCACACAGTTGTAGCAAGTACATTTTCCCTCAACGTAGTTATCACCAAAATCAATGATATTAGGAAAAGACAAGTCCGGGTATTGTTTTGTTTTTCACGCTGTGGGCTTCACAGTAGAACCTCACGCCGCAGTAGAACCTCACGCCACAGTAGAACCTAGACCATAATGTATTTGATCTGCAGTTCCATTTGCACTGTCAAAACACCAGATTATGGTTTATTCTCAAAATGTTTTCTTCTTAGTGGAAAATACTAAAACGTTTAGGGGCTGGGACAAAGAAGAGGAGGAGCCACCTATTTGCTGCCTGGCTGACGGCCTAGTTCAGGGGTTAGGGTTCAGGGGTTAGGGTAGAAGCAGAGACCTACTTGCTCTCTGCCTGGCTTGTGGCCTGGTTCAGGGCATCTCTGAGAATAGAGTTCTCCTGCTGCAGACGAGCCAGCTGGGCCGTGGGACCAGACTCCAACTGCTCCTGAAGACTGAGGACCTGAGAGGGGATTTAACAATTTGACTTCGTTTTTGAATGCTCTGGCAATCTTTGCATAAATCATTTAAATCCAATAAAGCACATTTAATTCAATTGAGAGAAAGTCAAAGGCCGACAGGGACAGAGGCCAGGGACAGGGACAGAGGCCGACAGGGACAGAGGCCGACAGGGACAGAGGCCGACAGGGACAGAGGCCGACAGGGACAGACTGTCTTGGTCGGAGGCCTGTATTCTACTATGCTCATGTACATTAGTACCTTGGCGTTGAGTTTCTGTGTCTGGGCTACGTGGTCCTGGTAGGAGGCCTGCATACGAGCCTGGAGGGCGATCATCTCCTGCTCCCTGGATGAGAGCTGGGAACTCAGCCTGGTCTCCACACTGGCCACCTTGGACTTCTCAGCAGAGAGCTCCTATAGCGAGCAGAGAGCAACACACACACACCACACCATCAGACAGCTCCTAGAGAGACCGGGAGCTCCAATAGCGAGCAGAGAGCGACACACACACCACACCATCAAACAGCTCCTAGAGAGACCGGGAGCTCCAATAGCGAGCAGAGAGCGACACACACACCACACCATCAAACAGCTCCTAGAGAGACCGGGAGCTCCTAGAGCGAGCAGAGAGCGACACACACACACACCACACCATCAGACAGCTCCTAGAGAGACAGGGAGCTCCTAGAGCGACCTAGAGAAAGACCGAGGTAAACAATGGTCCAACACATTCATGTATGTAACACTAATGTATGTGGTTAATAAGTGGTCTTTGAGAGATATTCTCAACGTGTGTTTTACATTTGTGTGCGTCTGTTACCCTGCTGAGTTCTCAGAATCTGTTCTTGGCTATTGTGGTGTCCTCTTGCTCAGTGTGTGTGTATAATATATATATATATATGTGTGTGTGTGTGTAATATATATATATATATATGTGTGTGTGTGTGTAATATATATATATATATATGTGTGTGTGTGTGTAATATATATATATATATATGTGTGTGTGTGTGTAATATATATATATATGTGTGTGTGTGTAATATATATATATATGTGTGTGTGTGTGTGTGTGTGTGTGTGTCTGTATATATGTGTGTGTGTGTGTCTGTATATATGTGTGTGTGTGTGTCTGTATATATGTGTGTGTCTGTATATATGTGTGTGTGTGTGTCTGTATATATACACGTGTGTGTGTGTGTCTGTATATATGTGTGTGTGTGTTACCCTGCTGAGTTCCCGGAGTTTGTTTTTGGCTGCAGAGGCATCCTCCTGCTGAGTAGCGAGCTGTTTCTGATTCTCCTCCAACTGTTTCTTCATCACAGCCACTGGGTCGCCCTTCTGAGTAGCCTGATTACCACACACACACACACCATAAACATCAGCATCTGTAGTGTGTCTGAGTCTGACCCCCCCCCCCCCCCATGCATTTAAACAGTATTTTAGTCATTTAGCAGACGCTCTTATCCAGAGCGACTAACAGGAGCAACTAGGGTTAAATGCCTTACTCAAGGGTACAGACAGATTTTTAATCTAGTCGGCTCATGGATTCGAACCAGCAACCTTTCGGTTATTGTCCCAATGCTCTTAACTGTTAGGCTACCTGCCACCGACAATGTGGGTCTGTCACCACCACTCACAGTGGTTAGTCCCGTCCTAAGCCACCCTCGCTCCAACCCCTTCAAATTACGTCTCCGAGTCCCAATCGGATTGTACCATGTGCCCTGACGAATTCCCTACCCGCCACGCCTGACATTATTCCCCCCCCCTTCAACCCCACAGTGGTATCTCCCACCCCACCCAAGGTCCTACCACGTGCCAGGTGTCTTGTCTGATGCCAGCCTTGTCAGAGAGGATCTCTAGGAGGCGCTGGGCCTCTCCCTGACTGAAGACCATACTGCTAACGGTCGAGACCAGGGCCTTGTAGGGCAGGAACAGGGGGGAATCCAGACCAGAGTCCAACACTACAGAGCGAGAGAGCGCAAAAGAGAGAAAAGGGGGGGGGGGGAGAAAAAGAGAAAAAAGGGGACAAATGTTCTTACAAGTCAGCTGCTATAGCTAAGGAGAGGGAAACATGATCACATACCATTACACCAATGAAAACACACAGTACGTAGTCAAACATCTAAGACAGACCTGACATAAAACACATCATTCCCCATTTCCCTCCTGGGAAAAGCTCTCACCAATGTGTCCGTGGTAAGGTGAGGGGTGAAAGGTCATGTGGAATAATCCTACTGTCTTCGATAGGTCTGCCTTCGTTAAGAGTTTGGGTTCTCACACTGCCGGCAGACTAGAGCTGGGTTAGTAACAGGTGAGGGAACTTCCTGCATGCTAAGTAACAGGGGAGGGAACTTCCTGCACTTCCTGCAGGCTAAGTAACAGGGGAGGGAACTTCCTGCACTTCCTGCAGGCTAAGTAACAGGGGAGAGAACTTCCTGCACTTCCTGCAGGCTAAGTAACAGGGGAGGGAACTTCCTGCACTTCCTGCAGGCTAAGTAACAGGGGAGGGAACTTCCTGCACTTCCTGCAGGCTAAGTAACAGGGGAGGAACTTCCTGCACTTCCTGCAGGCTAAGTAACAGGGGAGGGAACTTCCTGCACTTCCTGCAGGCTAAGTAACAGGGGAGGGAACTTCCTGCACTTCCTGCAGGCTAAGTAACAGGGGAGAGAACTTCCTGCAGACTAAGTAACAGGGGAGAGAACTTCCTGCAGACTAAGTAACAGGGGAGAGAACTTCCTGCAGACTAAGTAACAGGGGAGGGAACTTCCTGCACTGCCTGCAGACTAAGTAACAGGGGAGAGAACTTCCTGCACTGCCTGCAGACTAAGTAACAGGGGAGAGAACTTCCTGCAGACTAAGTAACAGGGGAGAGAACTTCCTGCAGACTAAGTAACAGGGGAGAGAACTTCCTGCAGACTAAGTAAGAGGGGAGAGAACTTCCTGCAGACTAAGTAACAGGGGAGGGAACTGCCTGCAGACTAAGTAACAGGGGAGAGAACTTCCTGCAGACTAAGTAACAGGGGAGGGAACTTCCTGCAGACTAAGTAACAGGGGAGGGAACTTCCTGCAGACTAAGTAACAGGGGAGGGAACTTCCTGCAGACTAAGTAACAGGGGAGGGAACTTCCTGCAGACTAAGTAACAGGGGAGGGAACTTCCTGCAGACTAAGTAACAAGGGAGGGAACTTCCTGCAGACTAAGTAACAAGGGAGGGAACTTCCTGCAGACTAAGTAACAGGGGAGGGAACTTCCTGCAGACTAAGTAACAGGGGAGGGAACTTCCTGCAGACTAAGTAACAAGGGAGGGAACTTCCTGCAGACTAAGTAACAGGGGAGGGAACTTCCTGCAGGCTAGATCTGCGTTAGGCAGTAGACACAATTACTGTATAATCTCGTAATAACAATTATGGATGAAGATCGTCCTTAAAATAAATTAACTATCATAACTGTTTATAAAAAGAAAAGAGCTGGCTGAAGACGGGTCGGCCGTGCATTCAAGCAGTTGACCTGTTTCCGGGGTAACAAGGACTCTTTACAACGTGATGAAACTGACTTTGTTGCTCCTTGCTGACACATGCAAGGTGTTGCAGCAAACGAGTCTTTGGTTACCTAGGCAACACCTCCCTCCCGGCAACAGCACCGTATCCACTCAAGGATTATAAGTTTGATCTATGCCATTTGTCTCATCAATAACCGTCATCCATAATTCCATTGCCTTCACAGCCCTAGGTATTTTATTCAGTTTGACTGATGTTTTACAGAACTAAGTTGTCTCTGTGGAATGTTAAAGATAAAAGGCCATAAATGAAAGGCAAAACATGTGTGATAGTAAATGTCTAATAAGCTTATTATGGTCTGCCTAATCGAAAGCATGGCGCCGAACAATATGGCTGACGTTTCACATTCTCCCAACCAATTGTGAAATAAAAAAATAAAAAATGTTTGCGTTGTGTAACTTGTGCTCAGTGACGCGAGCCTACCAGACGAGCTAGATGCCTTTTATGCTCACTTCGAGGCAAGCAACACTGAAGCATGCATGAGCGCACCAGCTGTTCTGGATGGCTGTGTGATAACGCTCTCAGTAGCCGATGTGAACAAAACCTTTAAAACAGGTCAACATTCAAAGCCGCTGGGCCTGACAGATTACCAGGACGTGTACTCAAAGCACGCGCGGACCAACTGTCAAGTGTCTTCACTGACATTTTCAACCTCTTCCTGACCGAGTCCGTAATACCTACATGTGCCCAAGGAAGCGAAGGTAACCTGCCTAAATGATTACCGTCCCATGGCACTCACGTCGGTAGCCATGAAGTGCTTTGAAAGGCTGGTCAGGGCTCACATCAACAGCATCCCGGACACCCTAGACCCACTCCAATTCGCATACCGCCCCAACAGATGACACAATCTCAATCGCACTGCTACCGCACGGCAAGCGGTACTGGAGTGCCAAGTCTAGGACCAAAAGGCTCCTCAACAGCTTCTACCCCCAAGCCATAAGACTGTTGAACAATTCATAAAAATCGCTACCGGACAATTTACATTGACCCTCCCCCCTCATGCACACTTCTGCTACTCGCTGTATGTTTGTTACCTATGCATAGTCACTTCGCCCCCACCTACATGTACAGATTACCTCAACTAGCCTGTACCCCCGCACACTGCCTCGGTACCGGTTCCCCCTGTATATAACCTCGTTATTCTTATTGTGTTACTTTTTATTATTACTTTCTATTTTAGCCAACTTGGTAAATATTTTCTTCTTCTTGAACTGCACTGTTAAGGGCTTGTTTTTCAGCATTTCACTGTAAAGTCTACAATTGGTATATTCGGCGCGTGTGGCAAATAAAGTTTGATTTGATCTGAAGGATGTGGGTAAACTCCCAAACTCCCATGGCGGGGGTAGGAACTGGGCAGCTGTACCCCAGGCTGAGTGGTCGTTGAGGTAGAGTGGCACCAGACAGATACAGCCCTCTGGAAACCAGAGAAACAGCCTACTATCTGGGTTACTGAGAGGCTGTGTCAACTGACAACGGGGCCAGTGCTGTGCACAAGGGCGCACACACACACACCTCAGACAGTTTGTCATCGTTGCAGTAGTGGCCCATTAACACTGAGGATTTACCCCAGTGCTTTAGCCAAAAGGCTTAAACTTTTCGGTTTCCATCTACATGGGCGATGGCTCCAGCGGACCAGAAGGGTATACTACAAAACAGGATCAATGAGTTAGCCAGCTAACTTTGATGAAGCCAGAAATAAACTGTTGATTTTCAGTTTCATTAAGAAATCTAAACTTAGATGTGTTTTTTTTTTGGTTGTTCAGTCAATTAGACCACGCCCATTTCAAGCTGATATATTTCTACAAAAATAAAAGGTTATTTCAGAATATTTAGAGAAATTGTTCTATAACCCTCTTCTTTTACATAACAATGGCTAACTGAATTGATCCTGCTTTGTTCTAGAACCCTCTGCTTTTACATAACAATGGCTAACTGAATTGATCCTGCTTTGTTCTAGAACCCTCTGCTTTTACATAACAATGGCTAACTGAATTGATCCTGCTTTGTTCTAGAACCCTCTGCTTTTACATAACAATGGCTAATTGAATTGATCCTGCTTTGTTCTAGAACCCTCTGCTTTTACATAACAATGGCTAACTGAATTGATCCTTCTTTGTTCTAGAACCCTCTGCTGTTACATAACAATGGCTAACTGAATTGTAGCGTCTCACAAAGTAACCGCCTTGAATGACAGAGTTGGCTCTGCTCGTCACAAGTCCATTAGTGTCCTGATGGAAAGACAATCCCGCCATAGCTGACGATAACATAAAACACTGATGACACCCTGGTGTGGGGGTAAGTCTAGAAGGAAAAGCCCCATAGGAGGAGTACTAATGTTAATGTTATGTTAAAATGAGTACTACAGTAGTGCTTGTGTTATGGCTAAAGTAGTTCCTGCCTAGACGACCATGCTCATCCGTTCAAACAAAGAGATATTTTGTAACATCCTGGCTAGCAGTTACCTCAATCCCGGTGTCCATCTGACTGACTGTCCGTATGTCACACAACATGACCCAAAGGAAGAATGGTATCTTGAATTGTACAACTTACAGACAGAGCCTGAACAGACAGCGCCTGAACAGACAGCGCCTGAACAGACAGCGCCTGAACAGACAGAGCCTGAACAGACAGAGCCTGAACAGACAGAGCCTGAACAGACAGAGCCTGAACAGACCATTTTTAATTTGTATTTATTTGTATTTTACCCTGATTTTACCAGGTAAGTTGACTGAGAACACATTCTCATTTACAGCAACGACCTGGGGAATAGTTACAGGGGAGAGGAGGGGGATGAATGAGCCAATTGTAAGTTGGGGATGATTAGGTGGTCATGATGGTATGAAGGCCAGGTTGGGAACATAGCCAGGACACCGGGGTTAACACCCCTACTCTTATGATAAGTGCCATGGGATCGTTTAGTGACCAACGAGTCAGGACACCCGTTTAACATCCAATCCGAAAGACATTTGCAACTTTCTCATTTCCAGACTAAACTATATTTTTTTATTTACTATACATGAAGGCTTTAAACAATTATACCGTTCGAACCACCCAGTTTATAATCCAGGATAAACATTAACAATTTAGAGTAAATAAACAATATTTCATTTCCAATCCATTCCAAAAATTCAATAAATATTTATCTTAATCCAATACTAGTTAGAAATGGAACCTACACATGCTGTTGTGCTGCTCTACTTATCGGACATAATAACTAGGATGTAAAATGATTGAAAATAGGCAAACTTCCTTACCAGACTCAGTCTTCTTCTTGGAGGACGCCTTCTTCTTGGAAAGGTCATGTGCTTTGGTCTCCTGAGCCTTGGCTGCAGTCCTCTGGGAGCCCACCGGGGGCACTGCCATCACAGGGACCTCCTTGGTGACAGCCTCCAGGACTGGGGCAGGCTTGGAGGGGGCCATGGGGGCTGCTGCGGCAGGGGCGGGCTTGGAGGGGGCCATGGGGGCTGCTGCGGCAGGGGCGGGCTTGGAGGGGGCCATGGGGGCTGGGGTGGGCTTGGAGGGGGCCATGGGGGCTGGGGCAGGAGCAGCCAGGGCTGGCTCAACCTTAGCCATCGTCTTCTTCTCTTTCTTCTTCTTCTTTGGAGCAGGGGAGGCCTCTACAGCAGGGGGAGCTGGAGCAGGGGTTGGTTCAGAAGCAGGGGTAGAGGTAGGTTCAGGGGCAGGTTTGGGAGCAGGGGTTGGTTCAGGAGCAGGGGTAGGCTTAGGGGCAGGTTTGGGGGCAGAAACTGGTTCTGGAGCTAGTTCAGGCTCGGCCACTGTGATATCCTCTAGGTCTAATTCTGGAAGCTTCCCATTGGGTTCCTTCTTACCCCGGTTCTTCTTTTCAGACGCCTTAATGATAATAAGAATAGATTTCATTTAGAACATGTTTTATACAAATCACAATGTGCTACAGTATGTGTACTCAAACACAGATGTTCATACCGTCATACAGTTTCTGTAGCATACTGGGGTACAAGGTATTACCGAAAGTGCACACAAGAGGCGCTACTTCTTAAAAAAACACATTAAAAAGTAGATCTTCACACACCAGGGGGTTGAATGTCTCTGCTGTAACCAAGAAGATTGATATTGACATCTAGCCACCTTAGCTAGGCAAAGTTAGCAAAACAAGTACACAGTCCTGAGCTGAAGATCATTAATTTGACACATCATTGACTTTTAGTGTTATAAGCAGTGGTGTAGTGTGAACCCCAGCAGCCACAAGGAGGTGCTATTGACACAATTGAGCGGTTGGACTTCAGATCGGTGATCAACAGTAATGAGTCATTTACATTGGAGCTGCCGAACTTGCTTCTACATTATTTATTTATTTTGACCTTTTTTGGAAATATGGACCGGAAGTAAAAGCAGTAAATAAAAATAGACGCTCTGCGAAACTCAATATTTGTGGAGTAAAAAAACCAAACATATTTTGACATTAACACTTGCAGAGCAGTCTAGTGGGAGTTTGAATTTGGCACTTCCTGGGTGTTAGAGCAGGCATGTCATACTCCTCGTCGACGTCTCTAACACACAGATACTGGGGCAACACACACAGAGCTAGAGTAACATTTAGGTAGAGGTTCATTTGATCTCATCTTACCTTCTCCTTCTTCTTGTCCTTCTTGGTCAGCTGTCCCAGCGGCGCAGTCTTACCCTGCTCTCTGCGCTGCTTGGCCAAGGCCTCCTCATAGGAGGTCTCCTTCACGGAGAAGGAGACAACATAACGGTTCACATTTAGACATTATCACCCCAACAACGTGGCTCAGTTGGTAGAGAATGGTGCTTGCAATGTTGTGGGTTCCATTCCCACTGGGACCACCCATAAAAATAAAATGATGCATGCATGAATAAGTCACTTTGGATAAAGCGTAGGCTAAAATGGCATACATTATTACATTAACAACAACAGTTAGGCTACCTTCATGGAGAAGGTGGAGACCAGAACGATACCGAGGGCTGAGATGACCATGAAGCCTCCAAATACCATGATGCCTAGCGTCTGAGGGTCATATAGATCCATGATGACCACTATGACAGGTTAGCTGTCCTGTTGGATGGATGGAGGAGAAAAACACAATTGTATTTAACCTTTATTTAACCAGTGGCCTTGTGGTTAGTGTGTCCACCCTGAGATTGGAAGGTTGGGGGGTTCGATCTCTGGTCGAGTTATACCAAAGACTCTAAAAAGAAATGTTTGCAAATATATTACAAATAGAAAACAGAAATACCTTATGTAATTAAGTATTCAGACCCTTTGCTACGAGACTCTAAATTGAGCTCAGGTGGAGCATCACGCTGTGTTTTTCAGTAGCAGGGACTGGGAGACAAGTCAGGATGGAGGGAAAGATGAACAGAGCAAAGTACAGAGAGATCCTTGATGAAAACCTGCTCCAAGAGCGCTCAGGATCTCAGACTGGGGTGAAGGTTCACCTTCCAACAGGACAACGACCCTAAGCACACAGCCAAGACAACGCAGGAGTGGCTTCGGGACGAGTCTCTGAATGTCCTTGAGTGGCCCAGCCAGAGCCCGGACGAACCTCGAGCGAACATCTCTGGAGAGACCTGAAAATAGCTGTGCAGCGACGTTCCCCATCAAACCTGACAAAGCTTGAGAAGATCTGTAGAGAAGAATGTTATAAACTCCCCAAATACAGGTGTGCCAAGCTTGTAGAGTAATACCCAAGACTCAGGGCTGTAATCACTGCCAAAGGTGCTTAAACAAAGTACTGAGTAAAGGGTCTGAATACCAACAAATCAGCCAGGCTAGACAATCTGGTACAGGTACAACCCCAAATACGTAAGCACGAGCACCATCATAGATATCATCCTAACCAACTTGCCCTCCAAATACACCTCTGCTGTCTTCAACCAAGATCTCAGCGATCACTGCCTCATTGCCTGCATCCATAACGGGTCTGCGGTCAAACGACCACCTCTCATCACTGTCAAACGCTCCCTGAAACACTTCAGCGTGAAGGCCTTTCTAATCAACCTGGCCCGGGTATCCTGGAAGGATATTGACCTCATGCCGTCAGTAGAGGATGCCTGGTTATTCTTTAAAAAGTGCCTTCCTCACCATCTTAATTAGGCATGCCCCATAAAAATAGAAATTTGAACCAGGAACAGATATAGCTCTTGGTTCACTCTAGACCTAACTGCCCTTGAACAGCAAAAAAAAACATCCTGTGGCGTTCTGCAATAGCATCGAATAGACCCCGTGATATGCAACTGTTCAGGGAAGTTGGGAACCAATACACACAAGCAGTTAGGAAAGCTAAGGCTAGCATTTTCAAACAGAACTTTGCATCCTGTAGCACAAACTCAAAAACGTTCTTGGACACAACAGTCCATGGAGAATCAGAACACCTCCTCCCAGCTGCCCACTGCACCGGGGCTAAGAAACACTGTCACCACCGATAAATCCACGATATTTCAGAATTACAATAAGCATTTTTCTAAGGCGGGCCATGCTTTCCACCTGGCTACCGCTACACTGGTCAAATTTCCTGCACCCCCCACAGCAACTCACCCAAGCCTCCCCATTTCTCCTGCACCTAAAACCAAATAGCTGATGTTCTGAAAGAGCTGCAAAATCTGGACCCCTACAAAATCATCCGGGCTAGACAATCTGGACCCTTTCTTTCTAAAATTATCAGCTGCAATTGTTGCAACCCCTATTACTAGCCTGTTCAACCTCTCTTTCGTATCATCTGAGATTCCCATAGATTGGAAATCTGCCACGGTCATCCCCCTCTTCAAAGGGGGAGACACTCTAGACCCAAACTGTTACAGACCAATATCTATCCTACTCTGCCTTTCCAAGGTCTTTGAAAGCCAAGTTAACAGATTACCGACCATTTCGAATCCCACCGTACCTTCTCCGCTATGCAATCTGGTTTCCGAGCTGGTCATGGGTGCACCTCAGCCACGCTCAAGGTTCTAAATGACATCATAACCGCCATCGATAAGAGACAGTACTGTGCAGCTGTATTCACCGACCTGGCCAAGGCTTTCGACCCTGTCAATCACCATTCTTATCGGCAGACTCAACAGCCTTGGTTTCTCAAACGACTGCCTTGCCTGGTTCACCAACTACTTCTCTGATAGAGTTCAGTGTGTCAAATCGGAGGGCCTGTTGTCCGGACCTCTGACAGTCTCTGGGGGTGCCACAGGGTTCAATTCTCAGGCAGACTCTTCTCTGTATACATCAATGATGTCGCTCTTGCTGCTGGTGATTCTCTGATCCACCTCTATGCAGACGACACCATTCTGTATACTTCTGGCCCTTCTTTGGACACTGTGTTAACTAACCACGAGACGAGCTTCAATGCCATAGAACTCTCCTTCCGTGGCCTCCAACTGCTAGTAAACGCAAGTAAAACTAAATGCATGCTTTTCAACCGATCGCTGCCCGCACTTACCCGCCCCTCCAGCACCACTACTCCGGGTGGTTCAGACTTAGAATATGTGGACAACTACAAATACCTAGGTGTCTGGTTAGATTGTAAACTCTCCTTCCAGACTCACATTAAGCATCTCCAATCCAAAATTAAATCTAGAACCGGCTTCCTATTTCGCAACAAAGCCTTCTTCACTCATGCTGCCAAACCAAATATACCCTCGTAAAACGGAGTATCCTACTGATCCTCGACTTAGGCGATGGCATTTCCAAAATAACCAACCCTTTACTCAGCAAATTGGATGCAGTCTATCACAGTGCCAACCATTTTGTCACCTTACCACCCGCCCTGGCTTCATATTCATCGCCAAACCCACTGGCAACAGGTCATCTATAAGACCCTGCTAGGTAAAGCCCCGCCTGATCTCAGCTCACTGGTCACCATAGCAGCACGCGCTCCAGCAGGTATATTTCACTGGTCATCCCCAAAGCCAATTCCTCCTTTGCCCTCATTTCCTTCCAGTTCTCTGCTGCCAATGACTGGAGCTGTCAGAGCAGCTCACTGCACCTGTACATAGCCCATCTGTAAATAGCGCATCCAACTACCTCATCCCCCATACCGTTACTCTTCCCCCTACTCTGCACCCCAGTATCTTGACTTGCACATTCATCTTCTGCACATCTATCGCTCCAGTTTTTAATTGCTAAATTGTAATTATTTCACCATTATGGCCTATTTATTGCCTTACCTCCCTTATCTTACCTAATTTGCACTCACTGTATATACATATTACTATGTTTGTTTATTCCATGTGTAACTCTGTTGTTGTTTGTGTCGCACTGCTTTGCTTTATCTTGGCCAGGTCACAGTTGTAAATGAGAACTTGATCTCAACTGGCCTACCTGGTTAAATAAAGGTGATATAAATGTAATTTAAAAAAAAAATGTGATCCATTCTTTAATGATTTTTTTTAATACATTTGCTAAAATTTCTAAAAACCTGTTTTTGCTTGGTCATTATGGGGTATTGTGTAGATTGATTAAATTCGTTTTTTACCCATCATCAATTTTAGAATAAGGCATGCCCCATAATTTTTATATTTTTAACCAGGAACAGATATAGCTCTTGGTTCACTCCAGACCTAACGCAACAAAATGTGGTAAAAGTCAATGGGTCTGAATACTTTCCGAATTTAATAAAGAGACTGGTAGCAGCAGTTGTAGCATGAATGTATGTGTGTGTGGATGTCTCTGTGGGTGAGTGCTAAAGTGCAGAGAATCAGAGCAGGTGGTCAGTCCAGTTCAAGCGTGATGGCTTGTGAGGGGGGGGCTATTGTCAAGCCACAGTCTGGTCTGCCCGTCAGGAAGTCCAGGATCCAGTGTCAGAGGGTGTTGTCCAGATGTCCAGACCTAGGGCTCAGAGCTTGGTGTCTAGCGTGGAGGGAACAATAGTGTTGAATGCTGAACTGTAGTCAATGAACAGCATTCTCACATAGGTGTTCCTTGTGTGAATAGCGATTGAAATGGCATATTCAGTGGATCTGTTAGAGCGGTAGGCAAATTGAATTGGGTCCAATGTGCCTAGGATACTGGCCTTGATGTGGGCCATGACCAACCTTTTGAGGCACTTCATGATGACGGAGCTGAGTGCGATGGGGTGATTGTCAATCCCCACCTTAAAGCAGGTAGGGGCTACAGCTTAAGACAGGGACAGATTGAAGATGTTCAATAAGACACCCGCCAGTTGGTCAGCAAACACTGAGGACACGGCCAGGGATGGCATCTTGGCTGGCAGCTTTGTGAGTATTCACTAAAGCTTATTCCTAATGTCAACCTCGAAGAGCAAAAGCACCTGGTCGTCCGGAACAGCGAGAGTCCTCCTGGATGGCTCGGTATAGTCTGCCCCCAAAGCGAGCATAGCATGTGTTCAGCTCATCTGGGAGGGAGGCGTCGGTGGGCACTGCACAGCTAGATTTGCCTTTGTAGTCTGTAGTCTTTCCTACAAGTCTGAGTTGTCAAACATCAATTCAAGTTGAGTCTGGTCTTTTTGCATCCCTAATGGGTTTGCGGAGTTTGTACCTGCTTGCCTTGTGTGCGTCACACGCCACCAAGTCATCAGGGTTCATATTTGTACCGATATCTCCATTGCTGCTCGTAGGCGGGGAGTAAGACAAGAGGGATGTGATCTGATTGGCTGAAGTGGGGGAAGGCTTTGTATGTGTCACAGATGTTTGTGATTCCGGGTGAGAATCCTCTCATCATGAATCAGTCTTCATCGTCACGGGTGACTTTAACAAAGCCCATCTAAAACAAATTTTCCCAAAATATCACCAATGTGTATCCTGCCCCACAAGAGAATCCAGCGTGCTGTATCCTGCCCTACCTCTTGTGGGGCAGGATACAGATAGGTGATATTTTGGGAACATTTGTTTTAGATGGGCTTGGTTAAAGTCAACCGTGACCAAAAAAAAAAAGTCTGATTCCGGGTGAGAGGATTCTTGCTGTCTAAATTGGTGTTTGCTTATGGCGGTATGTACACAGCTGTGATAACACTGCATATAGTGGGGTGGGATTCCCTCTGCATATAGTGGGGTGGGTATTTTAGCATTAAAAAAAATTGCCAGGTCGGGTGAACAGGATCTTGCAATGTTTTCATCTTCGGTACACAAGGAATTGTTAAATGTTGGAAACATTAACAACTCTTACCAGAAACCGACGTTGGATCCACTTGGAATATGGAGAAGCCGTCTGATTGAATAGCAGAGTCTAAATGTTATGTCCCAGTATCTGGTATTCCCTACATACGGAGGGCTACACGTCAATGACAAGTCATTACAGACAGCAAAATGATGAATAAACTAAACCCAGCGTGGCAAATTAAATGGATGTAGTATGCTTGAACGTTCTTTATCAACCAAGCTTAACATAGCGTTACTGCTCAATGTTTTTATAGGCTTAAGTTACGGCTTGGTGGAATTAACCAGTTGACAAACTACACAAGGGGAAGAGTGAGTCAAGTTAAGAGCCTCTCCATTTGGATAGGAAGCAAGGTTACAGACAAAGCAAAGAGTGTGGGCCTCTAACGTGCACGTCATCCTTCAAAAACAGGCATGTATAAAGGAAAGGCAACAAAGCTTTTTGGTGCCACCTATATCTGAAGAAAAGTATTTCATGCAGACAGTGCTGGACTTTGAGCAGGCGCTCACTAGAGCGGATTACCAGCGCCATAAAAATGTTCTACTGCTTGAGCTTCTGTTCCTTTTATAAAATATACTGTGTGTTCAAAAGTATTGTGGAGCTCCTGCACCTAAATATAAACAGTACCGGAGCCTATTTCAGTCCATGTCAAGCACTGCATGCAGAGAAAAATGCAAACCTCACGCCTTGATCACACCGATAGAGAATATTACGCAAAATATTACGCAGCATCATCTGGATGTGTGTGCAACAAAAGTTCAACATTCACCTTCTGCTGCCATTTCTGTCAAGCCGTATACGAATACGGTTTAACACATAAATTCGACAAGTCCAACGTACGCACAGAACTGCAACACAATGCTGCGAGGTACACACAGCATTTAATTGGAAATGAATGTACTTCTGGTGTACCAAAATGCAATGACTGTCGGTGTGAACAAAGCGTCGGTCGTTACGGAAAACAAATACATAACTCCACATTCCTTTCCATCCTTCCTACTCTCTCTGCCATTAGGATACTCCATCGGAAACGCTTCCATTCCCTACAGTCCATTGAATATCGCCTATGTAAATAACCATATTCACTAACAAGTGCTTGGCATAATGTCAACAGCCCAACGCTCCGCCCAGGTCTGTCTGGACATTCCAACGGGTTTCTCTCCCTCCCTGGACCGAGCACCGACTGAGGGGGGGCTGGTTACCCCCCACCCTCTGACTCCCAGCTCTAAAGAAAACCATGACGCGGCATTATATCGTGAGAAATACTTCAAATATGATGTATTCAGCAAGTATTTTAAATTGTCGTCATGAAACGCTGTGATCTAATTTCTCAATCTTTTGACATGGCATGTGAAATGGAAAAGAAGAAATGTCATCATTGTGGAAATCGCAAATAAAAAGTTTGCTATTAAAAAAAGAAGAAACTAAGTTAACGTTAACTAGCTAACTAACGTTACATCACATCTCAGGAGTTGAGAATTAACGTTAACTAGGGTTGTTACAACACGCTAGCTGGCTTGCTAGTTAGTCTCATAACTAGTTAAATTAGTTTAGCTACTACAGTATTGTTAAAAAAAATGCTAAACTGTCTGCTGCGGTCTAATAACAAATCACAAGTCAGTTAACTAACTAGGTTTTTAAAAAGCTAACTTTACAGTCATCATTAGTCAGCTAAATTACCAAGTAATTCTGGCTTTCCAGAGGTCTTCAGAATTCCTACCTTTTTTATATATATAATCTGCTGATGTAACTACACCACTTTTGGAGGCGGTTGAAGAAGTTCGGGTTTTTGTTGTGGAGTTTCCTTCAATCTGGCGATAAATATGCTGCTATTTCCGCAAATTTTCTTTCTCAGTCTGGGATTCCTATTTATTTCAATTTGAGTCGTGGCACTTTGAGCTGGCGAGACGCCGGACAACGGGCCAGTTTTATGCGCTGGGCTCATGTCCCACATAGGTATTCCACAAGATTCCTAATTGGCTAGAATGTACTCAATCATGTAACCAAAAATGTCACCGGTATTTTGTTGTGGAATGTGCTTCTGGGAGTTGTAGTTTAAATACCAGTTAAATTGGGATGGTTTATGCAGTCAAAACTCGTTCTTAAAACTACAACAGATGTGGCGGGTGGACCTACCGGCGAGAATGTAGGAATCGTCGTCACTGATTATATTCACCGCCCCTTTGTGGACGCAACTTAAATCGAAAAAAGTCAAGGTAGCTATGCACTTCTGTTTCAAGATCTCCGGAGGTGTAGAATTGCTCTGCGAAAAAATAATATGATGGAGAAATCCAAGTCAGACATTGAATTATATGGAGAATAGGAATATAAAAGTCAGTTATTGAATTATATGGAGAATATGAATATAAAACAGTCCTATGTCTCTTTGAGTAGCCTATGTCTGATCAGAGAAAGTCATTTTGAAGTGGTGAATAGAATTTAAAAACCGTTAATTTCCCATGAGGGACTGGGGTGTGTTGCCAAAGATAACCCCCATCCCTGATTGCAGCAGTGGTGTAAATTATTTAAGTAAAAACCCTTGAAAGTACTACTTAAGTAGTTATTTTGGGTATCTGTACTTCAATATTTATATTTTAGACAACTTTTACTTTTACTCAAATCAAATGTTATTGGTCGCATACACATGGTTAGCAGATGTTAATGTGAGTGTAGCAAAATGCTTGTGCTTCTAGTTCCGACCATTGCAGTAATATCTAACCAGTAATCTAACAATTCTCCAACAACTACCTAATACACACAAATCTAAAGGGGTGAATGAGAATATGTACATATAAATATATGGTTGAGCGATGGCCGAGCAGGATAGGCAAGGTGCAATAGATGGTATAAAATACATACAGTTGAAGTCGGAAGTTTACATACACTTAGGTTGGAGTCATTGAAACTCGTTTTTCAACCACTCCACAAATTTCTTATTAACAAACTTTAGTTTTGGCAAGTCGGTTAGGACATCTACTTTGTGCATGACACAAGTAATTTTTCCAACAATTGTTTACAGACAGATTATTTCACTTATAATTTACTGTATAACAATTCTAGTGGGTCAGAAGTTTACATACACTAAGTTGACTGTGCCTTTAAACAGCTTGGAAAATTCCAGAAAAGTAAGTCACCTACCAGGTAGGCTAGTTGAGAACAAGTTCTCATTTGCAACTGCGACCTGGCCAAGATAAAGCATAGCAGTGTGAACAGACAACACAGAGTTACACATGGAGTAAGCAATTAACAAGTCAATAACACAGTAGAAAAAAAAATGGGCAGTCTATATACAATGTGTGCAAAAGGCATGAGGTAGGCGAATAATACAATTTTGCAGATTAACACTGGGGTGATAAATGATCAGATGGTCATGTACAGGTAGAGATATTGGTGTGCAAAAGAGCAGAAAGGTAAATAAATAAATAAAAAATAAAAAAACAGTATAAAAACAGTATGGGAATGAGGTAGGTGAAAATGGGTGGGCTATTTACCAATAGACTATGTACAGCTGCAGTGATCGGTTAGCTGCTCGGATAGCTGATGTTTGAAGTTGGTGAGGGAGATAAAAGTCTCCAACTTCAGCGATTTTTAAAGTTCATTCCAGTCAGGCAGCAGAGTACTGGAAGAAGGCGGCCAAATGAATTTAGGGATGATCAGTGAGATACACCTGCTGAAGCGTGTGCTACGGATGGGTGTTGCCATCGTCAGTGAACTGAGATAAGGCGGAGCTTTACCTAGCATGGACTTGTAGATGACCTGGAGCCAGTGGGTCTGGCGACGAAAGAAGCGAGGGCCAGCCGACTAGAGCATACAAGTGCAGTGGTGGGTGGTATAAGGTGCTTTTGACAAAACGGATGGCACTATGATAGACTGCATCCAGTTTGCTGAGTAAGTGTTGGAAGCCATTTTGTAGAAAATCGAGGATCGGTAGGATAGTCAGTTTTACTAGGGTAAGCTTGGCGGCGTGAGTCGGAATAGAAAGCCGACTCTTGATTTGAGGATTGGAGATGTTTGATGTGAGTCTGGAAGGAGAGTTTGCAGTCTAGCCAGACACCTAGGTACTTATAGATGTCCACATATTCAAGGTCGGAACCATCCAGGGTGGTGATGCTAGTCGGGCATGCGGGTGCAGGCAGCGATCGGTTGAAAAGCATGCATTTGGTTTTACTCGCGTTTAAGAGCAGTTGGAGGCCACGGAAGGAGTGCTGTATGGCATTGAAGCTCGTTTGGAGGTTAGATAGCACAGTGTCCACGGGCCGAAAGTATATAGAATGGTGTCGTCTGCGTAGAGGTGGATCAGGGAATCGCCCGCAGCAAGAGCAACATCATTGATATATACAGACAAAAGATGAGAATTGAACCCTGTGGCACCCCCATAGAGACTGCCAGAGGACCAATGCCCTCCGATTTGACACACTGAACTCTGTCTGCAAAGTAATTGGTGAACCAGGCAAGGCAGTCATCAGGCTATTGAGTCTGCCGATAAGAATATGGTGATTGACAGAGTTTGACAAGACGGCTGCACAGTACTGTCTTTATCGATGGCGGTTATGATATCGTTTAGTACCTTGAGCGTGGCTGAGGTGCACCCGTGACCGCTCGGAAACCAGATTGCACAGCGGAGAAGGTACGGTGGGATTCGAGATGGTCAGTGACCTGTTTGTTGACAAACCTTAGATAGGCAGGGCAGGTCTATAAGTTTGGGTCCAGGGTGTCTCCCCTTTGAAAGGGGGATGACTGCGGCAGCTTTCCAATCCTTGGGGATCTCAGACGATATGAAAGAGAGGTTGAACAGGCTGGTAATAGGGGTTGCGACAATGGCGGCAGATAGTTTCAGAAATAAGGGTCCAGATTGTCAAGCCCAGCTGAATACGGGTCTAGGTTTTGCAGCTCTTTCAGAACATCTGCTATCTGGATTTGGGTAAAGGAGAACCTGGAGAGGCTTGGGCGAGGAGCTGCGGGGGGGGCGGAGCTGTTGGCCGAGGTTGGAGTAGCCAGGCGGAAGGCATGGCCAGCCGTTGAGAAGTGCTTATTGAAGCTTTCGATAATCGTGGATTTATCGGTGGAGACCGTGTTACCTAGCCTCAGTGCAGTGGGCAGCTGGGAGGAGGTACTCTTGTTCTCCATGGACTTCACAGTGTCCCAGAACTTTTTGGAGTTGGAGCTACAGGATGCAAACTTCTGCCTGAAGAAGCTGGCCTTAGCTTTCCTGACTGACTGCGTGTATTGGATCCTGAACAGTTGCATATCACGGGGCTATTCGATGCTATTGCAGTCCGCCACAGGATGTTTTTGTGCTGGTCGAGGGCAGTCAGGTCTGGAGTGAACCAAATCTGTTCTTGGTTCTGCATTTTTTGAAAGCATGCTTATCTAAAATGGTGAGGAAGTTACTTTTAAAGAATGACCAGGCATCCTCAACTGACGGGATGAGGTCAATGTCCTTCCAGGATACCCGGGCCAGGTCGATTAGAAAGGCCTGCTCACAGAAGTGTTTTAGGGAGCGTTTGACAGTGATGAGGGGTGGTCGTTTGACTGCGGCTCCGTGGCGGATACAGGCAATGAGGCAATGATCGCTGAGATCCTGGTTGAAGACAGCGGAGGTGTATTTGGAGGGCCAGTTGGTCAGGATAGCGTCTATGAGGGTGCCCTTGTTTACAGAGTTAGGGTTGTACCTGGTGGGTTCCTTGATGATTTGAGTGAGATTGAGGGCATCTAGCTTACATTGTAGGACTGCCGGGTGTTAAGCATATCCCAGTTTAGGTCACCTAACAGAACAAACTCTGAAGCTAGATGGGGGCGATCAATTCACAAATGGTGTCCAGGGCACAGCTGGGAGCTGAGGGTGGCCGGTAGCAGGCGGCAACAGTGAGAGACTTATTTCTGGAGAGGGTAATTTTCAAAATTAGTAGTTCGAACTGTTTGGGTATGGACCTGGAAAGTATGACATTACTTTGCAGGCTATCTCTGCAGTAGACTGCAACTCCGCCCCCTTTGGTAGTTCTATCTTGACGGAAGATGTTATAGTTGGGTATGGAAATCTCTGAATTTTTGGTGGCCTTCCTGAGCCAGGATTCAGACACGGCAAGGACATCAGGGTTAGCAGAGTGTGCTAAAGCAGTGAGTAAAACAAACTTAGGGAGGAGGCTTCTGATGTTGACATGCATAAAACCAAGGCTTTTTCGATCACAGAAGTCAACAAATGAGGGTACCTGGGGACATGCAGGGCCTGGGTTTACCTCCCCATCACCCGCGGAACAGAGAAGGAGTAGTATGAGGGTGCGGCTAAAGGCTATCAAAACTGGTCGCCTAGAGCGTTGGGGGCAGAGGATAAGAGGAGCAGGTTTCTGGGCATGGTAGAATATATTCACAGACAGGGGTATGGTGGGGTGCGGGTACAGCGGAGGTAAGCCCAGGCACTGGGTGATGATGAGACAGGTTGTATCTCTGGACATGCTGGTTGTAATGGGTGAGGTCACCGCATGTGGGAGGTGGGACAAAGGAGGTAACAGGGGTATGCAGAGTGGGTCTAGGGGCTCCATTGTGAACTAAAACAATTATAACTAACCTGAACAACAGTATACAAGGCATATTGACATCTGAGAGAGACATACAGCGAGGCATACAGTAATCACAGGTGTTGAATTTGGAAAGCTAGCTAAAAACAGTAGGCGAGGCTAACGCTAGCACAACAAACAGCAGGTAAAATGGCGTTGAGCAACGGGGCCGACAGGTAAGACAAACAAGCAGAAAGGAGTACCGTGATTAATGGACAGTCCAGCGTGCGTCAGCTATGTAGCCAAGAGATCAGTGTCCAGGGGCAGTGTGGATGGGCATGTTATCCAGGTTTTTTTTTTTTTTTTTTTTTTAACTAACAATGACTAACTAGCTTGTAGCTAGTTAGCTGGTTAGCGTCTGGAGGTTCTTGAGTGCTTTAGAAGCTTCTGATAGGCTAATAGACATAATTTGTGTCAATTGGAGGTCGACCTGTGGATGTATTTCAAGGCCTACCTTCAAACTCAGTGCCTCTTTGCTTGACATCATGGGAAAATCAAAAGAAATCATCCAAGACCTCAGGATTTTTTTTTGTAGACCTCCACAAGTCTGGTTCATCATTGGGAGCAATTTCCAAATGCCTGAATGTACCATGTTCATCTGTACAAACAATAGTACGCAAGTATAAACAAAAATGGGACCTGTGTGAGCAAGGAGGCCTACAAAACTGACTCTGTTACACCAGCCCTGTCAGGAGGAATGGGCCAAAATTCACCCAACTTATTGTGGGAAGCTTGTGGAAGGCTACCCAAAACGTTTGACCCAAGGATAAACAATTTAAAGGCAATGCTACCAAATACTAATTGAGTGTATGTAAACTTCAGACCCACTGGAAATGTGATGAAAGAAATAAAAGCTGAAATAAATAATTCTCTCTACTATTATTCTGACATTTCACATTCTTAAGATCAAGTGAATCTAACTGACCTAAAATTGAAATTTTACTAGGATTAAATGTCAGAAAATTGTGAAAAACTGAGATTAAATGTAATTGGCTAAAGTGTATATAAACTTCCAACTTCAACTGAATCTTATCTCAGCTCACTGGTCACGATAACAACAACAGAGTGGTGATCCTAACTGACCTAATACAGGAAATTTTTACTAGGATTAAATGTCAGGAATTGTGAAAAACTGAGTTTAAATGTAATTGGCTAAAGTGTATATAAACTTCCAACTTCAACTGAATCTTATCTCAGCTCACTGGTCACGATAACAACAACAGAGTGGTGATCCTAACTGACCTAATACAGGGAATTTTTACTAGGATTAAATGTCAGGAATTGTGAAAAACTGAGTTTAAATGTAATTGGCTAAGGGCGTATGTAAACTTCCAACTTCAACTGAATCTTATCTCAGCTCACTGGTCACGATAACAACAACAGAGTGGTGATCCTAACTGACCTAATACAGGGAATTTTTACTAGGATTAAATGTCAGGAATTGTGAAAAACTGAGTTTAAATGTAATTGGCTAAGGGCGTATGTAAACTTCCGACTTCAACTGTTTTCATGAGTAATGTAAGATATGTAAATATTATTAAAGTGGCCAGTTATTGAGTCAGTGTGTTGGCAGCAGCCTCTCTGAGTTAGTGATTGCTGTTTAGCTGTCTGATGGCTTTGAGATAGAAGCTGTTTTTCAGTCTCTCAATCCCAGCTATGATACAACTGTATTGACCTCGCCTTCTGGATGGTAGTGGTGTGAACAGGCACTGGCTCGGGTGGATGTTGTCCTTGATGATCTTTTCGGCCTTCCTGTGACATCGGGTGCTGTAGGTGTCATGGAGGGCAGGTAGTTTGCACCCGGTGATGCGTTGTGCGGACCGCACCACCCTCTGGAGAGCATTGGGGTTGAGGGCAGTGCAAGTGCCATACCAGGCAGTGATACAGCCCGACAGGATGCTCTCTATTGTGCATCTGTAAAAGTTTGTCAGGGTTTTGGGTGATAAGCCAAATTTCTTCAGCCTCCTGAGGTTGAAGAGGCACTGTTGTGCCTTCTTCACCACACTGTCTGTGTGGGTGGACCATTTCAGTTTGTCTGTGATGTGTATGACAAGGAACTTAAAACTTTCCACCTTCTCCACTGCTGTCCCTTCGATGTGGATAGGGGGGGGATGCTCCCTCTGCTGTTTCCTGAAGTCCACAATCGTCTCCTTTGCTTTGTTGACATTGAGTGAGAGGTTATTTTCCTGACACCACACTCCTATTGCCCTCACCTCCTCCTGCAGGCTGTCTCGTTGTTGTTGGTAGTCCCTTCCCACTACTGTTGTGTCGTCTGCAAACTTGAGGATTGAGTTGGAGACGTGCACGGCCACGCAGTTGTGGGTGAACAGGGAGTATGGGAGGGGGCTGAGCGCGCACCCTTGTGGGGCCCCAGTGTTGAGGGTCAGCAAAGTGGAGATGTTGTTCCTTCGCCACCTGGGGTCGGTCCGTCAGAAAGTCCAGGACCCAATTGCACAGGGCGGGGTTGAGACCCAGGGCCTCCAGCTTGATGATGAGCTTGGAGGGTACTATGGTGTTGAATGCTGAGCTTTAGTCAATGACAGCATTCTTACATAGGTATTCCTCTTGTCCAGATTGGATAGGGAAGTGTGCAGTGTGATGGCAATTGCATCCTCTGTGGACCTGTTGGGGCGGTATGCAAACTGAGGTGGGTCTTGGGTGGCCGATAAGGTGGAGGTGATATGACCCTTAGACAGTCTCTCATAGCACTTCATGATGACATAAGTGAGAGCTACGGGGGTGGTAGTAATTTAGTTCAGTTATCTTTGCCTTCTTGTACACAGGAACAATGGTGGCCATCTTGAAGCATGCTGAAACAGCAGACTGGGATATGGAGCGATTGAATGTCTGTAAATACACCAGCCTGCTGATCTACGCATGCTCTGAGGACGCGGCTAGGGATGCCGTCTGGGCCAGCAGCCTTGCAAGGGTTAACACGTTTAAATGTTTTACTCACGTCGGCCACAGAGAGGGTGGGGCGCAGGCGTTGTTAGTGGGTCGCGACAATGGCACTGTATTATCCTCAAAGCAGGCAAAGAAGGTGTTTAGTTTGTCTGGAATCGTGATGTCGGTGTCCGTGACGTGGCTGGTTTTCTTTTTGTAGTCCATGATTTCCTGTTGACCCTGCTACATACGTCTCGTGTCTGAGCCGTTGAATTGCAACTCAACTTTGTCCCTGTACCGGCATTTCACTTGTTTGATTGCCTTGCAGAGGGAATAACTACACTGTTTATATTAAGCCATATTTCCAGACCTCTTTCCATGGTTAAATACGGTGGTTTGCTCTTTCAGTTTTGCGTGAATGCCGCCATCCATCCCAGGTTTCTGGTTAGGGTTGATTTTAATACTACATTCCACTACATTAATACTACATTCCTAAAGAAAATAATTTACTTTTTACTCCATACATTTTCACACACCCAAAAGTACTGGTTACATTTTGAATGTTTAGCAGACAGTAAAATGGTACAGGACTCCTAAACATAAATGCTTCGTTTGTAAATTACGTCTGAATGTTAGAGTGTGCCCCTGGCTATCCATAATATAAAACATTTTTTTTTAAATCATGCCGTCTGATTTGCCTAATATAAGGAATGTGAAATTATTTATACTATTACTTTTACTTTGAATACTTAAGTATATTTTAGCAATTACATTTTACTTTTGATACTTAAGTATATTTAAAACGTAATAATTTTAGACTTTCACTAAAGTTGTATTTTACTGGGTGACTTTCACTTTTACTGGAGTTGTTTTTTAATAATAAGGTATCTTTACTTTTACTCAAGTATGACAATTGTGTACTTTTTCCACCACTGGTTTCCAGGCAACCATCTGAATAAGAACCCCTGACCAATGAAATCAGGTCAGGGGTCCGGGACATGCTGGCGCGACCAATGAAATCAGGTCAGGGGTCCGGGACATGCTGGCGCGAGCGGTGAAATCAGGTCAGGGGTCCGGGACATGCTGGCGCGAGCGGTGAAATCAGGTCAGGGGCCCGGGACATGCTGGCGCGAGCGGTGAAATCAGGTCAGGGGTCCGGGACATGCTGGCGCGTGAAATCAGGTCAGGGGCCCGGGACATGCTGATGAAATCAGGTCAGGGGTCCGGGACATGCTGGTCGGGACATGCTGGCGCGAGCGGTGAAATCAGGTCAGGGGCCTGGGACATTTTTTACATTTACCTAGGCAAGTCAGTTAAGAACAAATTCTTATTTTCAATGACGGCCGAGGAACAGTGGGTTAACTGCCTTGTTCAGGGGCAGAATTACATATTTGTACCTTGTCAGCTCAGGGATTCGATCTCGCAACCTTTCAGTTACTGGCCCAACGCTCTAACCACTAGGCTACCTGCCGACATGCTAGCACAATGTGTGCCAGAAGTGGAAAGAACTTATCCCAGCCATGAGTGCTTGGGGGCATTGCTTAT
Source organism: Oncorhynchus nerka (assembly GCF_034236695.1). NCBI lineage: Eukaryota > Metazoa > Chordata > Actinopteri > Salmoniformes > Salmonidae > Oncorhynchus > Oncorhynchus nerka. The sequence continues at coordinate 41,660,455 of NC_088411.1, forward strand.
GTAACATGTACACTGGGTGTCGGGAAGCAAGTTCAGGGAGTGTAAATTGAAAAATAAATAGAACATAATTACAAAAACAAGAAACACGAAAAGCGTACAGACTTTAAACACAAACAGAGTCAATGACGCCTGGGGAAGGAACCAAAGGGAGTGACAGTTATAGGGAAGGTAATCAGGAAGGTGATGGAGTCCAGGTGAGTCTCATGAGGCGGTGGTGCGCGTAACGATGGTGACAGGTGTGCGTAATAATAAGCAGACTGGTGACCTCGAGGGCCGAAGACAATACACCCTCCCTGAAGCACTGCACCAGCCACAGGACACCGATCAGAGGGACGGTCCCGGGGACCAGGCTGAGGTGCGGGAGCCTGACGAGCCGGTTGAGGCATGGAAGCCTGACAATCCAACCAAGTCTTGTGAACCTGTCAAGCTAGCTGAGGCCTGGGAGCCTGACGAGCTAGCTGAGGCATCCTCGGGTAGACTTCGCCACAGATACTTGACAAGCCGGCTGAGGCATGGAAGCCCAACGAGCCGGCTGAGGCATGGAAGCCCAACGAGCCGGCTGAGGCATCCCCGGTAGCGAAACCCAGACGTCACCTACAAAACAAAAAAACAACTACATGATGCTCCCCTTTGGTGAGGCGTTATTCTGTAACATGTACGCTGGGATTTGGGAAGCAAGTTCAGGGAGTTCAAATGTAATAATAAATAGAACAAGGACCACGAAAAGCGCACAGACATGAAACTCATGAACAGAGTCAATGACACTTAGGGAAGGAACCAAAGGGAGTGACAGTTATAGGGAAGGTAATCAGGAAGGTGATGGAGGTGAGTCTCATGAGGCGGTGGTGCGCGTAACGATGGTGACCAGAGAAAGACAGAAACAGAAACAGCGTCAGCACACGGCTACACAGTGACAAACAACAATCAATGCAGAAGCGGAGAACAGAGCTGGGGAACTGACTAATATAGGGGAGGTAATAAACAGGTGATTGAGTCCAGGTGAGTCCAATAATATGCTGATGCCCGTGACGGGGGAAGGCAGGTGTGCATAATGCCCTCAAGCGCCAGGGGGAAGAGTGGGAGCAGGGAGCCTGGCACCCTCAAGAGCCAGGAGGAAGAGTGAGAGCAGGGCACTGGGAGCCTGGTGCCCTCAAGAGCCAAGGGGGATGAGCGGGAGCAGGGCGCCTGCTGCCCTCGAGCACCAGTGGGGAAGAGTGGGAGCCTGGCTGCCCTCGAGTGCCAGGGGGGAAGAGTGGGAGCAGGGCGCCCTCGAGCTCCAGGGGGGATTAGCAGGAGCAGGGAGCCTGGTGCCCTCGAGCGCCGGGGGGGAGAACGGGAGCAGGCGTGACACTTTCTTGGGGACCTGAATATTGACTGGTTTTCATCAAGCTGCCCGCTCAATGGGAAGCTTCTCACTCTAACCACTGCCTGTAATTGGGTTCAGGTTATTAATCAACCTACCAGGGTGTTTACAAACACTACAGGAACAAGATCATCCACATGTATTGATCACATGTTTACTAATACTGTAGAACTTTGTTCTGAAGCTGTATCTGTACCCATTGGATGCAGTGATCACAATATAGAGTCTATATACAGGAAAGACAAAGTTCCAACAGCTGGGCCTAAAATAGTGTTTAAGAGATTATGCAAAAGATTCTGCTGTGTCTCTTATGTGGATGATGTTAAAAATATTTGTTAGTCTGATGTGATTCATAAGGATCATCCAGACGCTGCGCTTGATGAATTTATGAAATTGCTTCTTCCATTTATTGATAAACATGCACCGGTTAAGAAACTGACTGTTAGAACTGTTAACCCATTTAAATCACACATTTTTCCCCCCAGACATGAAAATATCCAAATCATTTGTCATTAAATAGTACCCACAAAACACCAGTCTCAACGTCAACAGTGAAAAGGCGACTCCAGGATGCTGGCCTTCTAGGCAGAGTTCCTCTGTCCAGTGTCTGTGTTCTTTTACCCATCTTAAAATATTATTTTTATTGGCCAGTCTGAGATATGCCTTTTTCTTTGCAACTCTGCCTAGAAGGCCAGCATCCCGGAGTCGCTGTTGACGTTGAGACTGGTACAATTTAATGAAGCTGCCAGTTGAGGACTTGTGAGGCGTCTGTTTCTCAAACTAGACACTCTAATGTACTTGTCCTCTTGCTCAGTTGTGTACCGGGGCCTCCCACTCCTCTTTCTATTCTGGTTAGAGACAGTTTGCTCTGTTCTGTGAAGGAAGTAGTACACAGCGTTGTACGGGATCTTCAGTTTCTTGGCAATTTCTCTCATGGAATAGCCATCATTTCTCAGAACAAGAATAGCCTGACAAGTTTCAGAAGAAAGTTTGTTTCTAGCCATTATGAGCCTGTAATCAAACCCACAAATGCTGATGCTCCAGATACTCAACTATTCTAAAGAAGGCCAGTTTTATTTCTTCTTTAAATCAGAACAATAGTTTTCAGCTGTTCTAACATAATTTCAAAATGGTTTTCTAAAGATCAATTAGCATTTTAAAATGATAAACTTGGATTAGCAAACACAGCGTGCCATTGGAACACAGGAGTGATGGTTGCTGATAATGGGCCTCTGTTCACCGATGTAGATATTCCATTCATGCTCCAGATAGTCAACTAGTCTACAGAAGGCCAGTTTTATTGCTTCTTTTACAGTCTTTTCTGATTGCTGAGGCACTATCTTTGAAACTATAAGCTATTTTTGCAAAACTCTACACACTAACCACAAAACCTTACACCAAACCAGCAAAACATTATACAGCTCTTGCAAAAGCAAACAATTCTTGCAAAACTCTTCAAACATATTTTTTTGGTCAATACAGTACACACAAACCATAATTTGAATAAGCACACGAAGCACCAACTAGGCACTGATAGTATAAATGAAAAACACTTGTGGGTTTTTCTGTGTGCAGGGCATAGCAGTTTGCAATAAAGTATAGTGATAAAGTAGTAAACTCACATACACACAGGTATTCAAATGTGTAAAGTATGGATGTGTACTCCGAACATAACACACTATCAATACAAATAAGGGGGGGGGGAAGTTATTCTCAAAATGTTCAAACACTCCTCGAACAACAAAAGTGCATTAGGAAAAAAAGAAAAAAAAATGTGGCTTCATCTCACCATCTTTGTGAGTCTGGCCATAAGACTTCATCCACTTCACATGCGATGTTGTCTTGAGCTAGGCAGCGTGGAAAGTATCGCCCGGAGTGCCGTATCCAGGCCTGGCAATGACCCCTGATCCATGTCTCCACAAGCCTCCTCCATTGCCTGTAGAAGGGGGTAAGGGGTATGCGTTGGTGGGGCTGGCGATCAGACACCTTCCAGCAGAGAAGAATTCTTCAATAGGACTCAAGAACGGAGAGTATGGGGGTAGAGATGAGAAGTGGGTGACCTGTGAACCAATTGCAGACCACAACAGCCCGGTGGAAACTAACATTGTCCCAGATGATAATGTACCTGGTCTGCTCTGGCCCCTGGTCATTAGGGATTAGTCTGTTGTGGAGGGGGTCCTGAAATGTGATAATGTACCTGGTCTGCTCTGGCCCCTGGTCATTAGGGATTAGTCTGTTGTGGAGGGGGTCCTGAAATGTGATAATATACCTGGTCTGCTCTGGCCCCTGGTCATTAGGGATTAGTCTGTTGTGGAGGGTGTCCTGAAATGTGATAATATACCTGGTCTGCTCTGGCCCCTGGTCATTAGGGATTAGTCTGTTGTGGAGGGGGTCCTGAAATGTGATAATGTACCTGGTCTGCTCTGGCCCCTGGTCATTAGGGATTAGTCTGTTGTGGAGGGTGTCCTGAAATGTGATAATGTACCTGGTCTGCTCTGGCCCCTGGTCATTAGGGATTAGTCTGTTGTGGAGGGGGTCCTGAAATGTGATAATGTACCTGGTCTGCTCTGGCCCCTGGTCATTAGGGATTAGTCTGTTGTGGAGGGGGTCCTGAAATGTGATAATGTGTGCAGTGGCTGTATGGGCCTAGATGTACATGATGGTGAAGGACGCCGTTTTGACTAACAGCCTCACACATTGTTATGTTGCCACCACGTCGTCCCGGGACGTTGATGATGACACGGTGTCCATCGATCAGGGGTCATGATATTTCTGCCGCGGCCCCTTGATTTTGCAAGGTCGAAACCTACCTTGTTTATTAGGTCATGGTGCACTGCATCTGCTTCTAGCTCCATGACTCTCTGAAAGAGACAAGACAAAACAACGTAGCGCAGTAGGAAAAGACAGGGATCAGTCAATATGAAGTAGCACCATGTACCTCCAGAACCAGTACCAATGACAGGATAATACATCTTACCTGCACATATTCATATCTCAGTTGTTTTACACGTACTGAGTTTCTCTCGAAAAGGACTCTGTAAAGCTGCTTCATCCTAATTCTATTGCGTTTCAGTAGACGAGACAGTGCAGAGAGACTCACTGTTTCAGTAGATGAGACAGTGCAGAGACTCAATCTGTTTCAGTAGACGAGACAGTGCAGAGAGACTCGCTCTGTTTCAGTAGATGAGACAGTGCAGAGAGATTCACTCTGTTGACGTTTAGGAATATGGTGTTATCTGCCATTATGTGGTCCTGCACTTCTCTGATGCAGTTATTTGAAATTACCATATTTAAAATGTGGGTCTCCTGCTCTGGGGTGAACAGTTGACCTCTTCCATCAGATACTGGTTTTCTTGCAGTTCTGTAAAAACATTTGAATTGTTTTAGTGATACTTTCTCATTTTGAAGGTGCGGTACGTATTACTGTAGCAGTAAGACTGCAGCACTTAGTTACTTATCGGTTCTCATTTTGAAACATCTGGATTATACCTGCAACAGTATAGCGGCTCAGATTTGGTTGAACCTGGTTACCCAGCCTCCATCATGCTCATCCCATGGTTGGCAATATGGTCAACCACAGTCACTGTGATTTCTTCACTTATTGTGTTCCTGACTCCCATTCCTCTCCTTCTCCCCTGTCCTACTTCACCTCTTCCTTCTCCTCCTCCTCTTACTTCTTCACCCCCTCGTCCTACTTCACCTCTTCCTTCTCCTCCTCCTCTTACTTCTTCACCCCCTCGTCCTACTTCACCTCTTCCTTCTCCTCCTCCTCTTACTTCTTCACCCCCTCGTCCTACTTCACCTCTTCCTTCTCCTCCTCCTCTTACTTCTCCACCTCCTCTTCCCCGTCCTCTCCTTCTCCCCTGTCCTACTTCTCCTCTTCCTTCTCCACCCCCTCGTCCTCCTCTTCCTCCTGAAGTTCTCATCCCTCTTACTCTCTGTCCAGTATTGGCCTCCATTGTTGCCCGAACCAAATGTTTACCTGTGTTTTCTTGTTTCCTTCTAGATCGAACCAAATGTTTACCTGTGGCTTATTTATAGTGCTCAAGCTCTGATTTGTAACTGAACTCCGTATCTAAAAGTGTTTTCACACGCGTCAATGTGGAAAGGCAATTGGCGAAATAGTGTAGCAACATAGAGACAAATGTTTTGCGAGAAGTGTGTTATTAAATTGCAAACTGAGTGTAAAGCAGAGAATGTGCATTTAGTCTGGCACACTTGGTAAATGCATTGGCTACAAGTCTTAATGGTTTCAGAGATAGTGCTTCAAGAATCACTGTTAGTGTTTAAGCATTCAGAAAAGAATTGGATTCAGCACAACAGTTCTCAGCTGTGCTAACAATTGCAAAAGGGTTTTCTAATGATCAATTAGTCCTTTAAAATGATAAACTTTGATTAGCTAACAGAACGTGCCATTGGAACACAGGAGTGATAGTTGCTGATAATGGGCCTCTGTACGCCTATGTAGATATTATTATTATTATTTTTTTAAATCAGCCGTTTCCAGCTACAATAGTCATTTACAACATTAACAATGTCTGCACTGTATTTCTGATCAATTTTATGTTATTTTAATGGACAAAAAAAATGTGATTGTCTTTCAAAAACAAAAAGGACCCAAAACCTTTGAACGGTAATATCTATCTATCTGTCTGTCTGTCTGTTATGTATGTATATATATATATCATAGAGGTAGTGTATGTATGTATGTATATATATATCAGAGGTAGTGTATGTATGTATGTATATATATATCAGAGGTAGTGTATGTATGTATATATATATATATATCAGAGGTAGTGTATGTATGTATGTATATATATATCAGAGGTAGTGTATGTATGTATGTATATATATATCAGAGGTAGTGTATGTATGTATGTATATATATATATATATATCATAGAGGTAGTGTATGTATGTATGTATATATATATCAAAGAGGTAGTGTATGTATATATATATCAGAGGTAGTGTATGTATGTATGTATATATATATATATCATAGAGGTAGTGTATGTATGTATGTATATATATATATATCATAGAGGTAGTGTATGTATGTATGTATATATATATATGTATGTAGTGTATGTATGTATGTATGTATGTATGTATGTATGTATGTATGTATGTATGTATGTATGTATGTATGTATGTATGTATGTATATATATATATATATATATATATATATATATATATATATATATATATATCAGAGGTAGTGTATGTATGTATGTATGTATGTATGTATATATATATATATATATATCATAGAGGTCGTCTTTCCTTCCTAGAGTCTGTTGTACTGCTTCTCATCACCCTTTATTGACTTTTCTATTTTTCTTCTGTTGGCTTTTTCAGCCCCTCTTATCTAATTTTCTGCTGTCCATGGTATATCTTGAAGCACTCAATGTGCAGTGGCGCTTTGCATTTCTCACAGGCATAGGTAGTACGTTTGTCACCATGACGACTTCTCTGGAGCCGGTGCATCGTGCTGATTGGCCAGTGAGAAGCCTTGTCATATCTTGCCTGATCTTCAACAGTAGCAGCCGGTAGAGATCTCCTTCTGTGGCTCAGTGGTTTCCTGCCAAACGTTTTCACAAGAGACTGTGCCGCTATCCGTGAGGTGAGCAGGTCGATGGTCCCTCCCGTAACATCTCTGTAAAATAAATGGCTGTTTACGAGTCCACTGTTGAGAGACCACGCAAAGATGGGCCACCACCACTTCTTAGACCTGATGGAGATATGGTATCTTGAAACCTGTAGGTCGTGAAGGTCAACACCAGCCATGTGCTCATTGTTTCGGTTGATGCATTTTGGTTGTGGGACTTTGTCAAAGGCACGTCGCTCCTTGTTCATCTCTAGCCAGCGGTCTCAATGTAATTCTCCTCCATGTTCGTTTCCACTGTGACAATGTTAATTGTCTTTCCAATGGACACGCAACTTCTCTCCTTGGGTCAGAACCTCAGAGGTTCTCCGAGGTAACTTCACGAAGTCCTTCTGTGGCTTGAATGGAACATCAAAACAGATGATATTGCCTCGTCGTTCCAGACTTCCCATATACTCTGTTTTTGTCATTACATCGACTGAGTGCAAGCTAAGTGAAGAGGTTGTCATGAAGGAACTTGCAACCTTGAGGCACCTAAGATTGTTCTGCAAGGCCGAGAACGACACTGGGTCCCTGACCCAACCCAGTCCCAGGGAGGAGAGTGTGTGATCCACCATATAGCTCCATGTGATACATGTGACCACTGGGTGAGACAAGGCTCCATGTGACCACTGGGTGAGGCAAGGCTCCATGTGACCACTGGGTGAGGCAAGGCTCCATGTGACCACTGGGTGAGACAAGGCTCCATGTGACCACTGGGTGAGACAAGGCTCCATGTGACCACTGGGTGAGGCAAGGCTCCATAGCTTGTAACCAAACCGGATTGGTTTACCTCTTATGAATTGCTTACATCCGTGTCGGCCATTGTATCAGATCATGCTCTCATCCACTGACAGCCGTTCCTGAAATGGTGTGACTGATTGAGCTGGGAGAAGGTGGGCTTAACCTTAAAAAAATAAATAAAAAATGGGTCGTCAGTGATCTTTGTGTTGTCAACCACAGGAACTGAGGTCGTTATTTTATCAAAGCGATTTCTCCACATTTGCATCCGAAATGCTTTCATTGTGTACATCACTGTCAAGTGCCCAGTACATGTGTCATCTTGGAACAGAGCTGTACCCAGATGGGATAAGGATCCCATAGAATGTAAGGAGCTCATCCATACTCAGACACAGTTGCTTGTTCATTTGGTCTGGATGGAGTAGAGACATTTCAAATGTGATCTCTGTTAGGGTGGGTACATTTAGTAGGAAAACATCCATTGGGTTGGGGGCATTATAAACATTTAAAAAATTGGGCATTATAACTGAAAAGTAGAAAAACAAATAATTTACAGTCACTATTGTGACTGATGGGATTAAATAAATTAACGTTCCTCCCTGGGACTGGGTTGGGTCAGGGACCCAGTGTTGTTCGGGGCGGCAGGGTAGCCTAGTGGTTAGAGCGTTGGACTAGTAACCGGAAGGTTGTGAGTTCAAACCCCCGAGCTGACAAGGTACAAATCTGTCGTTCTGCCCCTGAACAGGCAGTTAACCCACTGTTCCTAGGCCGTCATTGAAAATAAGAATTTGTTCTTAACTGACTTGCCTAGTTAATTAAATAAAAGGTCAAATAAAAAATTGATGAGGAATGGAAAAACATATGGTTTAAGGAGATGGCTAAAGAAGTGGCTAATACAATGCCTTGCAAAAGTATTCATCCCTCTTGTTGCATTACAACCTGTAATATAAATATATTTTTATTTGGATTTCATGTAGTGGACACACACAAAATAGCCCAAATTGGTGAAGCGAAATAAAATACATTAAAAACTGAAAAAAGTGGTGTGTGCATATGTATTCCCCTTTGCAATGAAGCCCCTATATAATATCTGGTGCAACCAATTACCTTCAGAAGTCACAAAATGTGTTAAATAAATCTAAGTGTCACATGGATCTCAGTATATATACACCTGTTCTGAATGGCCCAAAAATGCCAAGGGGACTGAATACTTTCACAAGCCACTGTATCTGATGCACTACTGTAGCATCTTCAAGTTCAACCCAGCAACGTTCAGGAGATCCTGAAACACTTCATTCTTCTCCTGGGCCTGTACTGATGAAGCATCCCGAAGCCGACATTAGTGTCTGACCCTGGCCGTAAGCCATTCTCAGAGGGTGTCTCAGGGAGAGTTGGGATATGCAAAAAACACATTTCCAATTCACACATATGTATAATACACACTTGTACATGTGTGAAACAGGACAAATATAAGCACCTACCTAAATATTGTTTTATTTTTTTCTGTTCTACTTTACTCTGTTCTGCTCTGTTCTACTCTACTCTGCTCTACTCTACTCTGTTCTACTCTACTCTGTTCTACTCTACTCTGTTCTACTCTACTCTGCTCTGCTCTACTCTGCTCTGCTCTACTCTGTTCTACTCTACTCTGTTCTACTCTACTCTGTTCTACTCTACTCTGTTCTACTCTACTCTGCTCTACTCTACTCTACTCTACTCTACTCTACTCTACTCTGCTCTACTCTACTCTACTCTACTCTACTCTACTCTACTCTACTCTACTCTACTCTACTCTACTCTACTCTGCTCTGTTCTACTTTACTCTGTTCTACTCTGCTCTGCTCTACTCTACTCTACTCTGTTCTCCAGCTCTGTTTCCTCATTTTTGGCAACACCCTGTGACTCATATCCAGCTCCGAAAAGTTCAACATTGGATGCATCCCAAATGGCACCCATCTGCCTATAAGGTTCACTACTTATGACCAGGGCCCATACGGTTCTGGTCAAAAGTAGTGTACTACATAGGGAATAAGGTGCCATTTGTGATGCAGTCATTGTTATTAGTTCAGTCATTATGTACCCTTAACTCCCCCCTGCTATTTATGCAAAGCCTGCTGTTGGATAACTTTTGCAAATGCTACTAATATATCAGAAACAGAACTATAAACATTCAGTGGTCGGTTTATTAGGTACACCCATTGAATACCGGATCGGACCCCCCCCTTTCACCCAGAACAGCTTGAATTCTTCGGGGCATGGATTCTACAAGGTGTGGCGTTTAAAGGTTGTTCAATTGGTATCAAGGGACATTAACGTGTGCCAGAAAAACATTCCTCACACCATTACACAACCGCCACCAGTCAGTCTGTACCGTTAACACCAGGCAGGATGGGGCCATGGACTGATGCTGCTTACGCCCAATCCTGACTCTGCCATCAGTATGACGCAACAGGAACCGGGATTCGTCGGAACCAGGCGATGCTTGCACACGATTCTTGCCATTCTCCTTCAGCTTCTTTCATCAACGAGCTGTTTTGGCCCACAGGACTGAAACCTTAGACCCTGTCGTACGTGAAAAGCCCATGAGGGCCGCCATTTCTGAAATACTAGATCCGATGATCATACCACGCTCCTCAGTCACTTAGGTCACTCGTTTTGCCCATTATAACATTTAATCCGACAGTAACTGAATGTCTCTATGCCCGTCTGACTGTTTTATATATAGCAACTCATGTGACTCACTGTCTGTAGGAGCCATCCATTTTCGTGAATGGGGTGGTGTACCTAATAAACTGGCCAGCGAGTGTACTCACATGAAATCCACATGATGAAATTCATATGAAGTACAGTATTTATGCCCCAGACAACATATAGAGACTTTATGTGGACCAACAAAATAATGATTTCTATCCGACATGTTTCTCATCAGCATTTATGTAGTGTTTTCTTGAGTGTAATTCAACTTTTGATAATTTTGCCATGAGCAAACAGTATTATCAATGACGCAATACATTGCCTAGGCAGGGCACTACAGGGCAGGGCAAACTAACCTGACTATCTGTAGTCATGAAATACTGGCACAAACACACAGCACAAGTAAATCATAGCTTCATCTGCTGCTACCTTATTATCCTAGATAAATAAATAAAAATACTACAGCCTGTGTGTCTTTATAGTGTGGTATGGTCTGTACAGTTACTCTGTCACATTTTTTCATTTTCTTCCATACAACACATTCGCACAAAATGGCACTGTGTCGTGAATAGTGAATTCCCACGCAACCATTGACAGACATTCTCTCTGATGAAGCAAATATTGTGGATGTTTTTTTTGTTTTTTTGGGGGGCTCTGCAAGACGTGAATGTAGAGGCATATTCAGGTTGCTGGATTACAAAATGACTGGTGTCTAAAACGGTGTCTATTCTTTTTGTTTTCCGCTCGTCGTGACCAAGTCCTTTCAGTAGTTGGTTTCACAAGGCTTCTGCTCCAGGTGTATCTATTCAAGCGAGACACTTCACATTTTGTTTCACAAGTCATGCAATTCAATTCAATTCAGGAAGATTCCTGAACATCTAATCAAATGGCTACCCAGACTATTTGCATTCCCCCCCCCTCCCCTCTTCTACACTGCTGCTACTCTCTGTTATTATCTATCCATATTCACTTTAATAACTCTACCTACATGTACATAATTAACTAAATTACCTCGCCACCGGAGCACCCACACATTGACTCGTACCGGTACCCCCTGTATATAGCCTCCACATTGACTCTGTACCTGTACCCCCTGTATATAGCCTCCACATTGACTCTGTACCAGTACCCCCTGTATATAGCCTCCACATTGACTCTGTACCGGTACCCCCTGTATATAGCCTCCACATTGACTCTGTACCGGTACCCCCTGTATATAGCCTCCACATTGACTCTGTACCTGTACCCCCTGTATATAGTCTCCACATTGACTCTGTACCGGTAGCCCCTGTATATAGCCTCCACATTGACTCTGTACCGGTACCCCCTGTATATAGCCTCCACATTGACTCTGTACCAGTACCCCCTGTATATAGTCTCCACATTGACTCTGTGCCGGTAGCCCCTGTATATAGCCTCCACATTGACTCTGTACCGGTAACCCCTGTATATAGCCTCCACATTGACTCTGTACCGGTACCCCCTGTATATAGCCTCCACATTGACTCTGTACCGTAATACCCTGTATATAGCCTCCACATTGACTCTGTACCAGTACCCCCTGTATATAGCCTCCACATTGACTCTGTACCGATAGCCCCTGTATATAGCCTCCACATTGACTCTGTACTGTAACACCCTGTATATAGCCTCCACATTGACTCTGTACCGGTACCCCCTGTATATAGCCTCCACATTGACTCTGTACCGGTACCCCCTGTATATAGCCTCCACATTGACTCTGTACCGTAATACCCTGTATATAGCCTCCACATTGACTCTGTACCGGTACCCCCTGTATATAGCCTCCACATTGACTCTGTACCGATAGCCCCTGTATATAGCCTCCACGTTGACTCTGTACCGGTACCCCCTGTATATAGCCTCCACATTGACTCTGTACCGTAATACCCTGTATATAGCCTCCACATTGACTCTGTACCGTAATACCCTGTATATAGCCCCGCTATTGTTATTTACTGCTGCTCTTTAATTATTTGTTATTCTTCTCTCTTATCTCAAATACAATTTGAATTCAATTGAGCTTTATTTATCCCACCAGGGGCAATTCCCACTGCACACCCTCATACCAGCATTATGTTCCATTTTCCATTGCGAGTGTTCATCACATCCATACTGAATGTGCAGCTGAATTGTGCAACATACCGTGAGAAGAGGGGCATGCCGAGAAGACAGGAGACACACACAGCTGATCCTAGCATCCTGCTCCCTGTTTCAGATTGCAACATACCCTCTAATGCTCAGGTCAACAGATGGTGAGAAGAGAGGCATACTGATCGGAGAGAGAGAGACACAAAGCTGCATACAGGGATCAGCAGCCAGATGCTGAGAGGAGAGAACATTCCAGAGTCTTCACCAACGCCAGCCCCAGACTCTGCCAGCCCCGGACACACACACACACACACACACACACACACACACACACGGATATAAAAACACACACTATGCAGTGCACTACTGTTGACCAGGGCCCATGATGCACTGCCATGAGGTTCTCTTGACCAGAACTCTTTCACATCCTGCCCTGGCCTGGACTGGCAGTCATTACTCTCCTGAACTGACTTTACTTCCTGTGGCATAGCCCTGCAGACTACACAAGAGTCTGGATGTGTGTGTGTGTGTCATAAATGTATGCAGCCTATCAGGAGCATTGATGGTCATGGTCTGCCATCTGGTACTGATAGATATAGAGCCACGGCAATGCCGAGGAGGAGCTTGGTGCTCTAAAGGCTTCAAATCAAAAATCACCTTTCATTTGTCACATGCTCCGAATACAAACAGGTCCAGCCAGACCTTACAGTGAAATGCTTAGTTACAAGCTCTTAACCAACAATGGAGTCCAAGAAAGGGTTTGTGTCTGTCTGTCTGTCTGTCTGTGTGTGTGTGTGTGTGTGATCATAGATCAGCCAGCTCTGATATCCATGTTAATGGTTGACTTCCGTCCAGGTAGTACTGCAGGTTGCTCTTTGGGTCTGTGCTCTGGTAAAACAGACTGCCACTAAACCTAGAGCTATTTTCAAGTGACACGCTTCAAACACATTGTTCAATTTGCTGTGGCTGGCTGTGTCACATGGGCTGGCAGATGACTGGGTCACAGTCATTTGGAGTCAAAACAGAAGAAAGCAGACTGAAAACAGGGCAGTACTAGCTACCTCAACTTCTCCAATAAGAAACCCTTTTTTTTGGTTTTCCCGTTGCAAAGTGTTTTGCTTTGGGGAGCACTAATGAATACGACCCTGGCTTGATCATGAACACACTTCTCATGTGTTCTGTTCTCATTGGTTCTTCTTCAGTGGAGGTTGTGTGTGAAACACACACTAGAGTTGCAAAAGGTTCCAACATTCAACCACAGGACCTACTGTCAAGAGTCACTGTGACTGTTAGTCATTAGTAGTTAACGGTCACTCTTGCAGAGGTTCCTTCAAACTATCAACCACAGCTAGCTTTAGGAAACAGGAACTAAATGTAAACTCCGACCTTAATGGCAACTCCGACCTTAATGGCAACTCCGACCTTAATGGCAACTCCGACCTTAATGATAACTCCGACCCTGTGAGTCAGTAGCAGCAGGCTACAGTCAGGCGTGATCAGGCCAACCCAACTCAGGAGTCATGACGCAAACAGTATAGGGAAAGCTGGAAGTGGGTGACGTGAGAGCTGGCTGTGTGTGTGTCAGTCAGCAGTCACCTCACCCCAAAAAGCCAGGGAGGGGCATTCTTACTTAAAAGACATTTAAACTGCAATTACCAGTAAACAACCAGTTTGACATGTTCCGTGAAATGAGAGATAAGAGGTAACAATGTACTATTATTAAAATGATTTATTAGGGGGTTAGAATAGGTGCTGACATATCTTATGACATCAGAGTACTGCAAAGAGTCTATGACAGCCTTGGCTACAAACTCTTATGTTCCCTCCATGGCATTGACTTTGGACGAGGTCATTGGACAGGACAGAATACGTCTTTATCAAATATGTTAAAAAATATATATATTATTTTAAAAACGGTTTCTAATTTACTCAAACACACTTTAATATGATCATGGCAACATAGTTATCAGAACACTTTACCTCGGTGCTGATAGAGGTATGGACTGTCACAAATTGAACCATATTCCCTAATGGTCCTGGTCAAAAGTAGTGCACTGAATAGGGGAATAGGTTGCCATTTGGAACGCGTCCATAGTCAGCACTTTCTGCAGTGTGATAGTGAGTGTTATTTGCCAGTCAGTCTAGTGTGGGAAATTACTGTTTGCTCTCCACACGTTAGTATAAATGTTTGCTTAGGAAGTCTCTGCAAATCTCAGAGGATACCCTCACAGTGTAGCTGACACACGCACACACGGGAAAAAATATTTACTGGGGTAAAATGCTGATAGACCAGAAAAATACAATTTTAAAGTTCATAATACAAGGGACAGTGTATACATGTACAGTTCTGTAGATGTTATACGTAGATAGTAGATAGCATCAGATCTATAGATCGTATCAGGTCTGTATAATATCAGATCTATATAACATCCGTTCTGTAGAAAGTAGATAGCATCAGATCTATAGATCGTATCAGGTCTGTATAATATCAGATCTGTAGATAGTATCAGGTCTGTATAATATCAGATCTGTAGATAGTATCAGGTCTGTATAATATCAGATCTATAGATCGTATCAGGTCTGTATAATATCAGATCTATATAACATCCGTTCTGTAGAAAGTAGATCAGTAAGGCATTACAAAAGCTTTTACCAAACCCTCTTTTTATTCAACCCTAACAAGCAGACGTGTGTAGAGAGCTTTAGCCAGTGTATTTCAGAGACCAGAGCAGGGCTGGAGGCCCATTGGTTTGTTTAGTGGCGGTTGCTAAGCAGTGCTCACCAAGCAGGATATGTACAGTCACACTTTGGTGGTGACAAGTCCCTGAGGCACACTGGCATTTCCTTTTAATTAACCCAACTACAGTATACTACACCCGACTGAACCATACAGTATAGTACACCCTACAGTATACTACACCCGACTGAACCCTACACCCTACAGTATACTGCACCAGACTGAACCCTACAGTATACTACACCAGACTGAACCCTACAGTATACTACACCAGACTGAACCCTACAGTATACTACACCCTACAGTATACTGCACCAGACTGAACCCTACAGTATACTACACCAGACTGAACCCTACAGTATACTACACCAGACTGAACCCTACAGTATACTGCACCAGACTGAACCCTACAGTATACTGCACCAGACTGAACCCTACAGTATACTACACCAGACTGAACCCTACAGTATACTGCACCCGACTGAACCCTACAGTATACTACACCAGACTGAACCCTACAGTATACTACACCAGACTGAACCCTACAGTATACTACACCAGACTGAACCCTACAGTATACTACACCAGACTGAACCCTACAGTATACTACACCAGACTGAACCCTACAGTATACTACACCCGACTGAACCCTACAGTATACTACACCCGACTGAATACTACACCAGACTGAACCCTACAGTATACTACACCAGACTGAACCCTACAGTATACTACACCAGACTGAACCCTACAGTATACTACACCCTACAGTATACTACACCAGACTGAATACTACACCAGACTGAACCCTACAGTATACTACACCCTACAGTATACTACACCAGACTGAATCCTACAGTATACTACACCAGATTGAACCCTACAGTATACTACACCAGACTGAATACTACACCAGACTGAACCCTACAGTATACTACACCAGACTGAATACTACAGTATACTACACCCGACTGAATACTACAGTATACTACACCCGACTGAACACTACAGTATACTACACCAGACTGAACCCTACAGTATACTACACCAGACTGAACCCTACAGTATACTACACCAGAATGAACCCTACAGTATACTACACCAGAATGAACCCTACAGTATACTACACCAGACTGAACCCTACAGTATACTACACCAGACTGAACCCTACAGTATACTACACCAGACTGAACCCTACAGTATACTACACCAGACTGAACCCTACAGTATACTACACCAGACTGAACACTACAGTATACTACACCCGACTGAACACTACAGTATACTACACCCGACTGAATACTACAGTATACTACACCAGACTGAACCCTACAGTATACTACACAAGAATGAACCCTACAGTATACTACACCAGACTGAACCCTACAGTATACTATACCAGACTGAACCCTACAGTATACTACACCAGACTGAACCCTACAGTATACTACACCAGACTGAACCCTACAGTATACTACACCAGAATGAACCCTACAGTATACTACACCAGACTGAACCCTACAGTATACTACACCCTACAGTATACTACACCAGACTGAAGGTTCAAATATCAAAATGGACTCTGAACCAACTACACTGCTCCAAAAAAATAAAGGGAACACTTAAACAACAACGTAACTCCAAGTCCATCACACTTCTGTGAAATCAAACTGCCCACTTAGGAAGCAACACTGATTGACAATAAATTTCACATGCTGTTGTGCAAATGGAATAGACAACAGGTGGAAATTATAGGCATTTAGCAAGACACCCCCAATAAAGGAGTGGTTCTCCAGGTGGTGACCAGACCACTTCTCAGTTCCTATGCTTCCTGGCTGATGTTTTGGTCACTTTTGAATGCTGGCGGTGCTTTCACTCTAGTGGTAGCATGAGACGGAGTCTACAACCCACACAAGTGGCTCAGGTAGTGCAGCTCATCCAGGATGGCACATCAATGCGAGATGTGGCAAGAAGGTTTGCTGTGTCTGTCAGCGTAGTGTCCAGAGCAAGGAGGCGCTACCAGGAGACAGGCCAGTACATCAGGAGACGTGGAGGAGGCCGTAGGAGGGCAACAACCCAACAGCAGGACCACTACCTCCGCCTTTGTGCAAGGAGGAGCATTGCCAGAGCCCTGCAAAATGACCTCCATCAGGCCACAAATGTGCATGTGTTTGCTCAAACGGTCAGGAACAGACTCCATGAGGGTGGTATGAGGGCACGACGTCCACAGGTGGGGGTTGTGCTTACAGCCCAACACCGTGCAGGACTTTTGGCATTTGCCAGAGAACACCAAGATTGGCAAATTCGCCACTGGTGCCCTGTGCTCTTCACAGATGAAAGCAGGTTCACACTGAGCACGTGACAGACGTGACAATCTGGAGACGCCGTGGAGAACGTTCTGCTACCTGCAACATCCTCCAGCATGACCGGTTTGGCGGTGGGTCAGTCATGGTGTGGGGTGGCATTTCTTTGGGGGGCCGCACAGCCCTCCATGTGCTCGCCAGAGGTAGCCTGACTACCATTAGGTACCGAGATGAGATCCTCAGACCCCTTGTGAGACCATATGCTGGTGTGGTCGGCCCTGGGTTCCTCCTAATAAAAGACAATGCTAGACCTCATGTGGCTGGAGTGTGTCAGCAGGGATTGATGCTATGGACTGGCCCGCCCGTTCCCCAGACCTGAATCCAATTGAGCACATCTGGGACATCATGTCTCGCTCCATCCACCAACGCCACGTTGCACCACGGACTGTCTAGGAGTGGGCGGATGCTTTAGTCCAGGTCTGGGAGGAGATCCCTCAGGAGATCATCCGCCACCTCATCAGGAGCATGCCCAGGCGTTGTAGGGAGGTCATACAGGCACGTGAATGCCACACACACACTACGGAGCCTCATTTTGACTTGTTTTAAGCATATTACATCAAAGTTGGATCAGCCTGTAGTGTGGTTTTCCACAAAAGTATTGAATAAGAATATTTTTCATTCATTCAGATCTTAGTGTTCCCTTTATTTATTTGAGCAGTATATATTCATTTGGGGACAGGTCGAAAAGCATTAAACATTCATGGAAATTTAGCCGGCTTGCTGTTGCTAGCTTATTTGTCCTGGGATAAACATTGGGTTGTATTTTACCTGAAATGCACAAGGTCCTCTACTCAGAAAATGTATCCAAAGATAAAATTGTAAATCTAGTTTGTTTCTAGTCATTTCTCCTCCTTCAGGCTTCTTCTTCTGTGGACTTTATATGGCGGTTGGCAACCAACTTTAAGGTGCATTACCACCACCAACTGGACTGGAGTGGGAACCTCAGTTCATCTTTCAATCACCCACGTGGGTATATGCTCCTAAAAATCAATGAGATGGGAGAGATGGCAATTGCAGCTCGTCAAGCGTCACAAATAGAATCAAGTTCTATTTTAGCGCCTGGCGACACCGACGCTCGTTGACGCTCGCGAGCAGTGTTGGTGCAATGATTGAATAACACGTACGTGTACATTTTTTGTAAAACGCTCGGGTCACTAAATTAATTTACACGTGGTCAGCATGTAACTGTACAGTGAATAAAATACTACACCGGACTGGGGGCCATTTTTGTTATCAAGTTATTTTTCTCGGCTCATACAGGAGTAATAAAAGGCCTAAGTGCACTAGTCTGGTGGATTTATTTACAAAATATATATTTAAAATTGTGATTTATCAGGGAGTGATGCAGCACTCTCAGCAGCCCTACTTCCTGCCGTTTCTAAGACAGGAAAGTTATTCTTACAGTTGAGTCAACAACCATTTCTAAGACAGGCAAGTTACTCTTACAGTCCAAGGCAGCCATTCCTCTGCTACAGTACATTCACATGACACTCCTAAATATCTTATCCAAATCAGCACTGCCGAATGTAATTTTTACTGTGAACATGGAAACTCTGAACAGGCACGGTAGTCCTAAATAATCCTTTAGGTCCAAAAGCAAGAGTGGTAACGCTCCGAGAGAAAGTACAGTACATGTATTTACGTAGGAGTATTGTGGTAATTATGGGGTCTATTCATGCAACAGTCACATTCTGCAAAAAAAACAGATTTTGTTGATTTGCTTTTTTCCTAATGTTGTGCATCAATAGACCCTATAAATCCACACACACACTATTGTGGGATGAGAGAAGGCAAAGCATTAAGTTAAAGAACACTCCATTCCAGATGTTATAGTAGTTAAACGTTTTTGGCGAGGTCGACTCAGTCAGGTCTTTCAAGATTGATGTCGAAATTGGACGTTGGCAAATGCCTTCGAAACCAGCCACTAGGTGGCAACAGTGAGCGCTATTAGCATCAAGTAGGCTTGGGTTTCTGGACGGGGGTAATCTCCTGACTTTGGATCAGAAGGTTGCATGCTCTATCCCAGTAAAAAGACAAACACTAAATAAAAGTAATTCACACAGTTGGAATTCATTAGAACTACTTTCAATGATCAATCCTATGACTCTTGATCAGAAGGTTTAAATCCTGTGGCAACTATTTTTTTTAACCCTAACCTAAACCTTTCAAATTTCGGCACTCATTCCAAATGGTTATCTTTAACTTAGAAATTTGACTTTTGGAGAAATGGAACGATACAGTGCAGCAGGCACAACAAGCAATTCTCTAAATCAAATGTATTTATAAAAGACCCGTTTATCATCAGCAGATGTCACAAAGTGCTATACAGAGACCCAGCATAAAACCACCAAACAGCAAGTAATGCAGATGTATAAGCACGGTGGCTAGGAAAAACTCCCTAGAAAGGCAGGAACCTAGGAAGAAACAGAGAGGAACCAGGCTATGAGGGGTGGCCAGTCCTCTTCTGGCTGTGCCGGGTAGAGAGGAACCAGGCTATGAGGGGTGGCCAGTCCTCTTCTGGCTGTGCCGGGTAGAGAGGAACCAGGCTATGAGGGGTGGCCAGTCCTCTTCTGGCTGTGCTGGGTAGAGAGGAACCAGGCTCTGAGGGGTGGCCAGTCCTCTTCTGGCTGTACTGGGTAGAGAGGAACCAAGCTATGAGGGGTGGCCAGTTCTCTTCTGGCTGTGACGATTGGAGATTATAACAGTACATGGCCAAGATGTTCAAACATTCATAGATGACCAGCATGGTCAAATAATAATAATCACAGTGGTTGTAGAGGGTGCAACAGGTCAGCACCTCAGGAGTATTGTAAGTCGCTCTGGATAAGAGCGTCTGCTAAATGACTTAAATGTAAAAAATGTGAGTAAATGTCAGTTGGCTTTTCAAAGCCGATCATTCAGTTAGAGACAGCAGGTGCGGTACAGAGTCAAAAAACAGCAGGTCTGGGACAGGTAGCACGTCCGGTGAACAGGTCAGGGTTCCATAGCCACAGGCAGAACAGTTAAAACTGCAGCAGTGACATGACCAGTTGGACTGGGGACAGCAAGGAGTCATCAGGGCAGGTAGTCCTGAGGCTCAGGTCCTCCGAGAGGAGAGAGAATTAGAGGGAGCATACTTAAATTCACCATAAGACAGGAGAAATACTCCAGATATAACAGACTGACCCTACCCCCCCCCGACAAACTATTGCAGCATAAATACTGGAGGCTGAGACAAGAGGGGTCGGGAGACACTGTGGCCCCATCCGACGATACTCCTGGACAAGGCCAACCAAGCAGGATAACCCCACCCACCTTGCCAAAGCACAGCCCCCACACCACAATAACATCTGCTAAACACTTGTATGTGACCAATACAATTAGATTTTTTTTTTTAAATAAACACTTTGAAATTTGACATTAGGAGAATGTGTTAATTGAGACAGAGCTTGTTGGGTCTACTCTCCCACATCCTCTTCAGTACGCAGACTGCACCACCTGCTGGTGTGAGGGTACCATGGTCCTGGTAACAGTTGACGATCGTTTCAATAGTAATAGTATCATCAGAATGATATCACACAAGGTTAATTAATAAGAGACTAACACATTACGGATTTTGGAAAGTAGGACTTATTTAATGAAATTATTGCAAAGGTTTTAAAAAAAACATTTTTTTAAAGTGATGCTCGGTGAGAAAAAAAACTAAGTAATTCACACAGTTGGAATGATTTAGAAATCCATTCAATTATCAAAAACACTTTATAAGACAGCCCTCTCTGGGCATGGACATGATTGTTAAGTATTTCCCACCATAGATAGAATGTACAAAATAAAATCACTTAATTTCCAAAACAATTCAAAGAATTTAAATCCTTTTTCTTTCAATATGAACCCTTTTCTTTTACAGGTTAATATGTTTAGGCCTGGTCCCAGATCTGCGGTCTCCCCACAGCCTGGTCCCAGATCTGCGGTCTCCCCACAGCCTGGTCCCAGATCTGCGGTCTCCCCACAGCCTGGTCCCAGATCTGCAGTCTCCCCACAGCCTGGTCCCAGATCTGCGGTCTCCCCACAGCCTGGTCCCAGATCTGCGGTCTCCCCACAGCCTGGTCCCAGATCTGCAGTCTCCCCACAGCCTGGTCCCAGATCTGCGGTCTCCCCACAGCCTGGTCCCAGATCTGCGGTCTCCCCACAGCCTGGTCCCAGATCTGCGGTCTCCCCACAGCCTGGTCCCAGATCTGCGGTCTCCCCACAGCCTGGTCCCAGATCTGCGGTCTCCCCACAGCCTGGTCCCAGATCTGCGGTCTCCCCACAGCCTGGTCCCAGATCTGCGGTCTCCCCACAGCCTGGTCCCAGATCTGCGGTCTCCCCACAGCAATAGGAGAAATAAGAACCCTAAAATGCAATTCTTCAAACCAATCCTGCACCAGCAGTACTAAGCAAGATGATTGGATGGGAGGATAGGCTAGTGTTGCTCAGTACATCTTCCTAAGAGCAAGTGCACAGGAAGCCACACTAGTAAACACAACAGGATATCAATGAAGTGCACAGGAAGCCACACTAGTAAACACAGCAGGATATCAATGAAGTGCACAGGAAGCCACACTAGTAAACACAACAGGATATCAATGAAGTGCACAGGAAGCCACACTAGTAAACACAGCAGGATATCAATGAAGTGCACAGGAAGCCACACTAGTAAACACAGCAGGATATCAATGAAGTGCACAGGAAGCCACACTAGTAAACACAGCAGGATATCAATGAAGTGCACAGGAAGCCACACTAGTAAACACAGCAGGATATCAATGAAGTGCACAGGAAGCCACACTAGTAAACACAGCAGGATATCAATGAAGTGCACAGGAAGCCACACTAGTAAACACAGCAGTATATCAATGAAGTGCACAGGAAGCCACACTAGTAAACACAGCAGGATATCAATGAAGTGCACAGGAAGCCACACTAGTAAACACAGTAGGATATCAGGAACATTCTACTTATCTAGGTAGTGCACATTCATCCTCTCCACACAATAAAAAGCATTGGATCATTGGTGTAAGCATGGGAGTATCCCCCATTTTTCTTACACTAGTCAGTCCCTTTAAAAATCCATGAAGGGAAGTGAACAAGTGGACACTTAGCGAAGCATGTGAAAGAATTGGGACATAGACAACAGCTACAAGCTGACGCTGAAGTACACACACCTCCGAATAAGTGCTGGGACCAGAGTTACTCTCCAATAGCCAATATGGCCATGTAAGTCTATGGCTTCAAATGTTAACTAGAACCAACTGCATACAGTCCTCTACTACTATGGGTGGACTTCACTGACAGTGTCAAAGGTCTCAGCCTAATCCACTGAATATTGAGTCACTCACTAGTCACGACCGGGCCGATGGATCACTTCAGTATCACTGGTATCATGGCATGGATCACTTCAGTATCACTGGTATCATGGCATGGATCACTTCAGTATCACTGGTATCGTGGCATGGGTATCACTGGTATCGCGGGCATGGATCACTTCAGTATCACTGGTATCGTGGCATGGATCACTTCAGTATCACTGGTATCGTGGCATGGATCACTTCAGTATCACTGGTATCGTGGCATGGATCACTTCAGTATCACTGGTATCGTGGCATGGATCACTTCAGTATCACTGGTATCGTGGCATGGATCACTTCAGTATCACTGGTATCATGGCATGGATCACTTCAGTAGCACTGGTATCATGGCATGGATCACTTCAGTATCACGTAGCACTGGTATCATGGCATGGATCACTTCAGTATCACTGGTATCATGGCATGGATCACTTCAGTATCACGTAGCACTGGTATCATGGCATGGATCACTTCAGTAGCACTGGTATCATGGCATGGATCCCTTCAGTATCACGTAGCACTGGTATCGTGGCATGGATCACTTCAGTATCACTGGTATCATGGCATGGATCACTTCAGTATCACTGGTATCATGGCATGGATCACTTCAGTATCACTGGTATCGTGGCATGGATCACTTCAGTATCACTGGTATCATGGCATGGATCACTTCAGTATCACTGGTATCGTGGCATGGATCACTTCAGTAGCACTGGTATCATGGCATGGATCACTTCAGTATCACTGGTATCGTGGCATGGATCACTTCAGTATCACGTAGCACTGGTATCATGGCAGACAACTACCAGCACTGACAAGGTCTGTAGTAAAAAAATAAAAATCAACTGGTCCATATTATGTGGAAGTAAACTTGTCAAAAATATATGTAAGTCTCAAAACAAAAAACAATTCACTTGGCTCCAGTTATTACCGGCAGTAATGTAGACGAATACGCGGAAAGAGCCCTGTTGTCATTCTTGAGGTACAGCCAAAGCATTTGTGTGTGGTACCACCACTGTTGGACAAACTACACACACACACACACACTTCTTAAATCATGAAAAAGAAGCATGTCTCTTCACTTGGCAGTTTTGAGCGAGTTCAAACCAGCCTGATCTCAAAGTATGGGAATGGAAAAAGAGAGTATTAGGCCAAGTCCCAATTCTCCACCCTTCTCCCAAAGTGAGCATTTCCAGACTCCACCGTCAAACCATTTAACAAATGGTGGAAACTCCCTTCAGCCAATGCATTCATCAACCTAATGATTTTAAATCCATGATGGGACTGTGCAAATTCAGACTTTGGCACAAGGGTGGACAATCGGGACAGTTACAATAACCTTTATTTAGGCACTTTCCATCCACTTTATATACTCTTTGTAAGCAGTTGCTCCCATCTGGGTCCTATTCACTAAGGTACCAAAACTGAAAAAAACTGAAAAAAAAAAGGAGGGACCATCTGAACTTGTCCAATAAGAAACGATTGTTTAAGTTTTCCATTGTAAAACATTTTTGCTACAGCGTGGTCTAAAAAGATCCTGTAAACTGTTCCATTACAAACCAGAGAGGCAGCAGCTGAGCTCAGCAGTCACCCTTCAGACTGGTATTAGAGAATGGTTTAAAGTGGCGTTGCAATGAGAAAACCTAACTATTCCATTATAGCTAGCTAATGCATGCACCATTAAAAAACACCAGATTACTGTGACTCCACTCTGCCTAGTTTCACTGTTATGCTAGGACCAAATTCAACCTCAATTCTATCTTTCTTTATAGGTACAAGTGAGGGGCGTAACAGGGTTAGTAGGCACGTGCCTTGAAAAGCAACCAAAACAATTATAAACATGATCGTAATCCAGAAAAAAGTCCATTGTTACAAAATAGAGAATCCAACACAAGAACAAGCGTAATCCATCCACAATACAAATAATTCAGATGACCCACGATTCAGATGACCCACGATTCAGATGACCCACGATTGAAAAACAGATGGGAGGAGAAAGGTCAGAAGATGGTGCCGGATGCTGGATTCTCCCCGTTCTGGAATGCTGTCATTACTAAAGGGGAGTGTTCCATGGGACACGGAGGGGGTAGGAGACACGGAGGGGGTAGAAGGAGACACGGAGGGGCAGGTGGACAGGATGCTGGATTCTCCCCGTTCTGGAATGCTGTCATCACTAAAGGGGGAGTGTTCCATGGGACACGGAGGGGGTAGAAGGAGACACGGAGGGGGTAGAAGGAGACACGGAGGGGGTAGAAGGAGACACAGAGGGGCAGGTGGACAGAGACTAAACATCCAGGCAGAAAACAGTCATAACAGACACATGCAGGTTTCTGAAGTGGCATTTTTGGGATGGAGGAAGGGAGTATCCAGGATCGGGTTCAAGGCACGAAACTCCTCCCCGCAGTGAAACAGGGAGGAACTATCTAATCTTGTCCAATAAAAAAATGTTTATTTTTGTTCTCGTTGCAAAGGGAAGTCTTTCAAATGTGTGACCTAATGAACACGACCCAAGTTCCCCTGGAGGAAGAGGGTAGAGGGCATTGGGTATCCAGGTTCCCCCAGGAGTAGAGGGGTGTCAAACTCATTCCACCGAGCGCCCAGTGGCTGCGGGTTTTTGTTTTTTTCCATTCAATTAAGACCTAGACATCCAGGTGAGGAGAGTTCTTTACTAATTAGTGACCTTAATTCATCAATCAAGTACAAGGGTGGAGCGAAAATCCATCGTGGAATGAGTTTGACACATGTGGGGTGGAGAGGAGGGGTATCCAGATTCCCTTCTGCTGGTCAGTATCCTGGTCCCAAATCCAGTTTGTGATTTTTCCTACTCCAGTCACGGTTTTGCACAAGGAGTCGGCAAGAGAGCAGAAACAGACTGGCGCCAAGCCCAGCTGGTCAGTGGTCTGGGAGGGTTGGTAAGAGACCAGTGGCTCAGCTGCTCTTGAAAAGCTCAATGCAGTCCTGCAGCAGAGACATGTTGTTCTGTTGTAAGGAGAGAGAACAGAGACATCAGTATCATATCCATAACAACAGGCATTTCACAAGGATAACGGCACAATATATACACACACCACGACCACATAACGTCAACCACAACTAGGCTTGGGCGGACTGTCATACTGACTTTGTGCCATACCCGGGGGTATTCGGTAATACCGGCACTGAGACGTTGTTTTCAAACCCCACTGAGACTGTGTAAAACGAAGGTTATCAATGCTAACAAGTACATGTAAAATCCCATGAATAAAAAATAAAAACCCATCAAAACAAAATGTTAACGAGCACATTGTAAACATTTAATAGTCTCTGACCTAAACAAGTAACTAAAAAAAATGCTACTCACAGATCGCTGCACGCACATAACATTACACAGCTCTTGAGCCAGGAGGGGATTCTCTGGTGTTAGCAAGCAAAGCTTGATGTTGCAAGAAGCGAACTAGCTACTAAATTATCAAGCCAAACTCCAGAACATTTATCACATGTTACAACAGTGAACTTAATAGTTGGCAGATATCTAACTGGTAAACATTTAGTAGTGAATTCCCTACAGTAACTAGATCACCTGGAACATGATGTACAACAGTGAGTGACTCACAAGGCTCAGGTCTCTAGTTGTGAATTCCCTACTGTAACTCACAAGGCTCAGGTCTCTAGTAGTGAATTCCCTACTGTAACTCACAAGGCTCAGGTCTCTAGTTGTGAATTCCCTACTGTAACTCACAAGGCTCAGGTCTCTAGTTGTGAATTCCCTACTGTAACTCACAAGGCTCAGGTCTCTAGTTGTGAATTCCCTACTGTAACTCACAAGGCTCAGGTCTCTAGTTGTGAATTCCCTACTGTAACTCACAAGGCTCAGGTCTCTAGTTGTGAATTCCCTACTGTAACTCACAAGGCTCAGGTCTCTTGTCGTTGTGTGCTTGTCAGCAAATAACACGTGATTGGAAACTATAACAGGAAGCTTCATAAATCAAAACATATCATGTGACATGTGAAAATGAAGAAGAACAAAGATCTTTTATCTCCTAACCTATTGCACAAGTTTACTGCAGGTACTGCATTTACTTTAAAGAGTAGCTATAAAATATTCAAACGTAATTCAAATAAAAAACGTCAAAAGAAATGGTTTCAACAGTATTGGAAAAACCATCCCATGTCTCTTCCCAAATCCCCAGAATATGGTATATACACGGTATACCGCACAAGCCTAAATCACTGCCACATAACATGAACCTCTAGCAAGGCAGTTGACCCCCAACAACTGCTCCTTGGACGGCGATAACGTGCATAGATTCAGGCAGTCCCCCGACACCTCTCTGATTCAGAGGGTTAAATGAGGAAGACATTTCGAATGGAATGCATTCAGTTGTGCAACTCACTAGGTATCCCGTTTCCCAACAACAATGTCGTGTTGTGCTTGGGCCTGGTCTAGCAGGTAAAGTATCCCGTTTCCCAACAACAATGTCGTGTTGTGCTTGGGCCTGGTCTAGCAGGTAAAGTATCCCGTTTCCCAACAACAATGTAGTGTTGTGCTTGGGCCTGGTCTAGCAGGTAAAGTATCCCGTTTCCCAACAACAATGTAGTGTTGTGCTTGGGCCTGGTCTAGCAGGTAAAGTATCCCGTTTCCCAACAACAATGTAGTGTTGTGCTTGGGCCTGGTCTAGCAGGTAAAGCCACCTGTAGCGTGCACATTCAAATAGTTTAAGTCGGAAGTTTACATACCCCTTAGCCAAATACATTTAAACTCAGTTTCACAATTTCTGACATTTAATCCTAGAAAAAAAAATCCCTGTTTTAGGTCAGTTAGGATCACCACTTTATTTTAAGAATGTGAAATGTTAGAATAATAGTAGAGAGAAATGATTTATTTCAGCTTTTATTTATTTCATCACATTCCCAGTGGGTCAGAAGTTTACATCCACTCAATTAGTATTTAGTAGCATTGTCTTTAAATTGTTTAATTTGGGTCAAACATTTCTGGTAGCCCTCCACAAGCTTCCCACAATAAGTTGGGTGAATTTTGGCCCATTCCTCCTGACAGGCTGGTGTAACAGAGTCAGGTTTGTAGGCCTCCATGCTCACACAGGCTTTTTCAGTTCTGCCCACAAATGTTCTATAGGATTGAGGTCAGGGCTTTGTGATGGCCACTTCCAATACCTTGACTTTGTTGTCCTTAAGCTATTTTGCCACAACTTTGGATGTATGCTTGGGGTCATTGTCCATTTGGAAGACCCATTTGCGACCAAGCTTCAACTTCCTGACTGATGTCTTGAGATGTTGCCTCAATATATCCACGTAATTTTCCTCCCTCGTGATGCCATCTATTGTGAAGTGCACCAGTCCCTCCTGCAGCAAAGCACCCCCACAACATGGTGCTGGCACCCCCGTGCTTCACGGTTGGGATGGTGTTCGTTGGCTTGCAAGCCTCCCCTTTTTCCTCCAAACATAACGATGGTCATTATGGCCAAACAGTTCTATTTTTGTTTCATCAGACCAGAGGACATTTCTCCAAAAAGTATGATCTTTGTCCCCATGTGCAGTTGCAAACTGTAGTCTGGCTTTTTTTTATGGCAGATATGGAACAGTGGCTTCTTCCTTGCTGAGTGGCCTTTCAGGTTATGTCAATATAGGAATCGTTTAACTGTGGATATAGATACTTTTGTACCGGTTTCCTCCAGCATCTTCACAAGGCCCTTTGCTGTTGTTCTGGGATTGATTTGCACTTTTCGCACCAAAGTGCGTTCATCTCTAGGAGACAGAACGCATCTCCTTCATGAGTGGTATGACGGCTGCGTGGTCCCATGGTGTTTATACTTGCGTAATATTGTTGGTACAGATGAATGTGGTACCTTCAGGCGTAGGGAAATTGCTCCCAAGTATGAACCAGACTTGTGGAGATCTACATTTTTTTTTCTTATGAGGTCTTGACTGAGTTCCTTTGATTTTCCCATAATGTCAAGCAAAGAGGCACTGAGTTTAAAGGTAGGCCTTGAAATACATCCACAGGTACACCTTCAATTGACTCAAAGGATGTCAATTAGCCTATCAGATGCTTCTAAAGCCATGACATTTTCTGGAATTTTCCAAGCTGTTTAAAGACAGTCAACTTAGCGTATGCAAACTTCTGACCCACTGGAATTACGATAGTGAATTATAAGTGAAATAATCTGTCTGTAAACAATTGTAGGAAAAATTACTTGTGTCATGCACAAAGTAGATGTCCTAAACGACTTGCCAAAACTATTGTTTGTTGACAAGAAACTTGTGGAGTGGTTGAAAAATGAGTTTTAATGACTCCAACCCAAGTGTATGTAAACTTACGACTTCAACTGTATATAGACATATGTACACACACACACACACACAGTACACGATAATGTGGGATTGAGTCGCTCTCTCCCCAATACATATAAAACACAGAAAGAAAAAAGGACAATGACTCTCCAGTCTGACCCACCTTAGCATGCTTAATCTCCAGCTCAGCCATCTCTATTAGATTCTTCCGGAAAGCCACCACTCTCCTGCCCTTAAAACTGGTCAGCTCTGTGAAGAGAACACCATGCTGTTAACTCACTGTACTGGATTACGTTACAACGTGTTTGCCCCAAACATACAGCCACACTGTGTAAAAAGGCATCTGAATACATTAGGTTCAGTTTGCTCCTAGCAGAACTCCACTAGGTGAAAAGTGAAATATCTGTGTTCACATACTCCCTAAAAGGACCTTTGATTAAAAAAAACTAGATGAAATAAAAAGGAACAGTTTCCAATGGAAGCATAGGACAGGCTTCACACACCTCTTTTCCCCGACTCAGAAAGCTTGTTAAACCTCTGCAGACACTGTTGTTGTTGGTCCTCCGCTGCAGCAACAGCTTTACTCTTCAGCCGGGCCTTATCCAGAGCCTTGTTACTGTTCTCATAGTCTGCCTGGGTCCTGGCCCGTCTGTACAACAGGTCCTGACACACAGACACACAGACACACAGCTTTACTCTTCAGCCGGGCCTTATCCAGAGCCTTGTTACTGTTCTCATAGTCTGCCTGGGTCCTGGCCCGTCTGTACAACAGGTCCTGACACACAGACACACAGCTTTACTCTTCAGCCGGGCCTTATCCAGAGCCTTGTTACTGTTCTCATAGTCTGCCTGGGTCCTGGCCCGTCTGTACAACAGGTCCTGACACACACGTTAATAAGGTAGGGTGGTATCCAGATGTTCATACCGTTTCTGTGCCATACCGGGGTTGATGGTATTACCGAATGTGCACACAACGGGGATTTATTTCAGTACAAATGTTTTTTTTTCTTATTATTTTTGGGACGTAAAAAACAAAAAAAAAAAACATTACGCAACAGAGATGATGATCCCGGAGGGGGTTGAATGTCTCTGCTGTGACCAAGAAGATTGATCTTGACATCTAGCCACTTCGCTAGCAAGTTTACAAACCAAATACATAGCTGGAGTCCTGAGCTGGATCTCATTTATTTGACACATCTTAGGATTTCTATACTTAACTTATAAGCAGAAACATCACTAATCTAGTGGTTTTCTATATGTGGTGACAATAAGCTTGTTATTTTCTTGTCCGTGAAATAAGTAATGTAACGTTTCCAGGTAATATAAGTAACACGCACGCCTATCGCGTTTCCAGGTAATGCAAGTAACAGGCACGCCTATCGCCTTTCCAGGTAATGCAAGTAACACGCACGCCTATCGCGTTTCCAGGTAATGCAAGTAACAGGCACGCCTATCGCGTTTCCAGGTAATGTAAGTAACAGGCACGCCTATCGCGTTTCCAGGTAATGTAAGTAACAGGCACGCCTATCGCGTTTCCAGGTAATGTAAGTAACACGCACGCCTATCGCGTTTCCAGGTAATGTAAGTAACAGGCACGCCTATCGCGTTTCCAGGTAATGTAAGTAACAGGCACGCCTATCACGTTTCCAGGTAATGTAACAGGCACGCCTATCACGTTTCCAGGTAATGTAAGTAACACGCACGCCTATCCAGGTAATGTAAGTAACACGCACGCCTATCCAGGTAATGTAAGTAACACGCACGCCTATCGTGTTTCCAGGTAATGTAACACGCCTATCGTGTTTCCAGGTAATGTAAGTAACACGCACGCCTATCACGTTTCCAGGTAATGTAAGTAACACGCACGCCTATCGTGTTTCCAGGTAATGTAAGTAACAGGCACGCCTATCACGTTTCCAGGTAATGTAAGTAACACGCACGCCTATCACGTTTCCAGGTAATGTAAGTAACACGCACGCCTATCGCATTTCCAGGTAATGTAAGTAACACGCACGCCTATCGCGTTTCCAGGTAATGTAAGTAACACGCACGCCTATCACGTTTCCAGGTAATGTAAGTAACACGCACGCCTATCCAGGTAATGTAAGTAACACGCACGCCTATCGCGTTTCCAGGTAATGTAAGTAACACGCACGCCTATCGCGTTTCCAGGTAATGTAACACGCACGCCTATCGCGTTTCCAGGTAATGTAACACGCACGCCTATCGCGTTTCCAGGTAATGTAACACGCCTGCCTATCGCGTTTCCAGGTAATGTAACACGCCTATCGCGTTTCCAGGTAATGTAAGTAACACGCACGCCTATCGCGTTTCCAGGTAATATAACACGCCTATCGCGTTTCCAGGTAATGTAACACGCCTATCGCATTTCCAGGTAATGTAAGTAACACGCACGCCTATCGCGTTTCCAGGTAATGTAAGTAACACGCACGCCTATCGCGTTTCCAGGTAATGTAAGTAACACGCACGCCTATCGCGTTTCCAGGTAATGTAACACGCCTGCCTATCGCATTTCCAGGTAATGTAAGTAACACGCCTGCCTATCGCATTTCCAGGTAATGTAAGTAACACGCCTGCCTATCGCGTTTCCAGGTAATGTAACACGCCTGCCTATCGCGTTTCCAGGTAATGTAACACGCCTATCGCGTTTCCAGGTAATGTAACACGCCTATCGCGTTTCCAGGTAATGTAACACGCCTATCGCGTTTCCAGGTAATGTAACACGCCTATCGCGTTTCCAGGTAATGTAACACGCCTATCGCGTTTCCAGGTAATGTAACACGCCTATCGCGTTTCCAGGTAATGTAACACGCCTATCGCGTTTCCAGGTAATGTAACACGCCTATCGCGTTTCCAGGTAATGTAACACGCCTATCGCGTTTCCAGGTAATGTAACACGCCTATCGCGTTTCCAGGTAATGTAACACGCCTATCGCGTTTCCAGGTAATGTAACACGCCTATCGCGTTTCCAGGTAATGTAACACGCCTATCGCGTTTCCAGGTAATGTAACACGCCTATCGCGTTTCCAGGTAATGTAAGTAACACGCACACCTATCGTGTTTCCAGGTGCATTTAGAATAAAACTATTCAATAGAATGAAATAAACTCCAGCACTCTGATGGTCTTGGATGTTCCACCAACAGTTGGATGGATCTCATACCAACAATTCAACGGTCAATAGAAGCTCATCGGGGTTTTGGAGAGAGAAACAGACTGGCAGACTAGAGGTGGCTCACCTTGGCTGCCTGGATGTCCCTCATGTAGTAGCGTAGCAGCTCTGTGAGCTTCAGCTCCTGGTCCGACGCCACTCTACCCTCCACTTTCTACAGGCAGGACCAGACAGAACACAGATTTCTATTTATATCTCGCTCCACCTGGTCACGCCAGAAGAAAGTGGAGGGTAGAGTGATGTCATAAATAAAAATCTGTGTTCTATGACATCACAGGCCCAGCTCTGGAACCAACAGGACCCTGAACAGCTTCTAACCCCCGTTATAAGACTGCCAGTTAGATAGTTAACCAATAGCTACCCGGACTATCTACACTGACCCTCTTTTTAACACATCAAATACACTGCTGCTACTGTCTATTATCTATCCTGCGTGTCTAGTCACTTTACACCTGGCTATATGTACATTTAACATCAATGACCTCGTACCCCTGCAAATGGACTCTGTACTGGTACCCTGTGTATATTGCCAAGTTATCATTACTCATTGTGTATTTATTCCTCATATTGTCATCTTTCCATTATTTCTCTCTGCATTGTTGTGAAGGGCCTGTAATTAAGCATTGCCCTGTTAGTCTACACCTGTTGTTAAGAAGCCTGTGACAGGTACAGTTTGATTTGAGATGGGACACTACCACCATGGTCAGACACATACAAAATAACACCGTAGCCTTTCGTGAACTAACACTCACACTTGACTTTTCATTACTAGCTGATGGCTACTTTGAGGAAAAATGTACTTCCTATGACTGAGAAATGTGGCTGTCTCACCTAGATATCTGAAGATGAATACAATAACTTAAAGTCGCTGTGGATAAGAGCATCTGCTAGATCATTAATCACTTTACATGTTACAAAAAATAAATACATATATATATATATATATTTTACAAAAAAAAGTGAAATATACACAGCTCAAAAGCAAACACAAGTGTTTAAATGTATTGCTGACTTCACAAAATGAATTTTGATGAAAATGGACAATAGTTGAGGAGGAGTGCAGAAGATCAACACTGTGGCTCTTACCCGGAGTTTCTCAAACAGGTCAGATAACTTCTCAAAGTGCCTGAAGGGAACACACAAACCTATAAAATAGTTGAGCAAACTTTCTTTTTCATTTGTTGTTTTCTCCTTCTGATACTGGGGTAGATTTGTAAAAAAAGAAACATTAATTTTGTAACAAGGTCCCCGTGCTGTAATATATTGATATTGTTTACTCACTTTTTAAGTGCTGTGTTGTCATCGACAGAGAAACTGTTCAAAGTAGAAGAGATGTGGATGTAATCATCAGCAACATCTGAAACAAAGAGAGAAAACAAGATAATCAACACCCCCGTATGGATAACAGAGTGGAAGAAGTTGCACCACATATCCTGCTGGTCATCTATGAATGTTAGAACTTCTTAAAACTATCATGTACTCTTAAATCTCTACACGGTACAACCAGAAGAGGACATGTTCCTCTCCACTACAGCCAGAAGAACATGGTTCTAGCTACAGCCAGAAGAGGACATGCCTCCCCTCTGAGCCTGGTTCCTCTCTACACGGTACAGCCAGAAGACTGGCCACCCCTCAGAGCCTGGTTCCTCTCTAGCTGGTACAGCCAGAAGAGGACAGGCCACCCCTCTGAGCCTGGTTCCTCTCTACCTGGTACAGCCAGAAGACTGGCCACCCCTCAGAGCCTGGTTCCTCTCTAGCTGGTACAGCCAGAAGAGGACAGGCCACCCCTCAGAACATGGCTGGTACAGCCAGAAGAGGACAGGCCACCCCTCTGAGCCTGGTTCCTCTCTACCTGGTACAGCCAGAAGACTGGCCACCCCTCAGAGCCTGGTTCCTCTCTAGCTGGTACAGCCAGAAGAGGACAGGCCACCCCTCTGAGCCTGGTTCCTCTCTAGCTGGTACAGCCAGAAGAGGACAGACCACCCCTCAGAACATGGTTCCTCTCTACCTGGTACAGCCAGAAGAGGACAGGCCACCCCTCAGAACATGGTTCCTCTCTACACGGTACAGCCAGAAGAGGACAGGCCACCCCTCAGAACATGGTTCCTCTCTACACGGTACAGCCAGAAGAGGACAGGCCACCCCTCAGAACATGGTTCCTCTCTACACGGTACAGCCAGAAGAGGACAGGCCACCCCTCAGCCTTGTTATTTGGAGTTTTAGACTGTGTATCTTTAAAAGCACTTTGTTACAACTGCTGATGTAATAAAAGAGCTTTATAAAAATAAATGGGGGGGGTTGTTCTTATCAATAACAAGAAAGCAAAGAGATATTTCCTATTGATATTTGACAACAGATGTTTGTTGGTGTTGTTATCATAGTCCTACTTTTGTGGGAGCGGGTCATCTTCTCCGCCCTGGCAGTGGAGTCTTTGATCTTGGACGAATAATCAAGCAGGAAGGTCTTCTCCTGCTCAAAGAAATCATCTACTTCCTGCAAGAAAAATTATTTAAAAAGCAAGGGTTGGAACTGGTTCAGGGAACAGACAAACGGAACCCCGGAAAGAAAGTGATCAATACTGTTCTAGAACAGAACCGTTATTTTAAAAGCATGTAGTTCCACGTAAGAAATGGTGACAAAGAGCCTATGCAAAGTCCTCAATGTCACTCAGAAACGTATTCCAGCATCTGCCTGCAAGCTGAAAATCCTGTTTAGACTTCCTTTGTTTTGGTTGGAACCGGTTCACAACTTTATTTTGCTGGTCGGAGGAAAAAAAAAAAAAAAAAAGGGGGTTCTGTTCAGATCAAAAAGTTCCAACCAGCATCAACCTTCTGCCTAAGATACAGCCACACAAACAATGTCATATCTTCATTGTGGATATGAAGGGCCCTGCTCGGCTGTGTCTCGTTCTTTGAGTCTGCTGCTGTAATGCATTGTATGGTTTTCCTCTATCTAGTTTTTAAATGCATAGCAGACCTCACAAAATGGATTTCCACGTAAATCCACAGTAAAAGCATTGGAATTACAGTGCCTTGCGAAAGTATTCGGCCCCCTTGAACTTTGCGACTTTTTGCCACATTTCAGGCTTCAAACATAAAGATATAAAACTGTATTTTTTTGTGAAGAATCAACAACAAGTGGGACACAATCATGAAGTGGAACAACATTTATTGGATATTTCTAACTTTTTTAACAAATCAAAAACTGAAAAATTGGGCGTGCAAAATTATTCAGCCCCTTTACTTTCAGTGCAGCAAACTCTCTCCAGAAGTTCAGTGAGGATCTCTGAATGATCCAATGTTTACCTAAATGACTAATGATGATAAATACAATCCACCTGTGTGTAATCAAGTCTCCGTATAAATGCACCTGCACTGTGATAGTCTCAGAGGTCCGTTAAAAGCGCAGAGAGCATCATGAAGAACAAGGAACACACCAGGCAGGTCCGAGATACTGTTGTGAAGAAGTTTAAAGCCGGATTTGGATACAAAAAGATTTCCCAAGCTTTAAACATCCCAAGGAGCACTGTGCAAGTGATAATATTGAAATGGAAGGAGTATCAGACCACTGCAAATCTACCAAGACCTGGCCGTCCCTCTAAACTTTCAGCTCATACAAGGAGAAGACTGATCAGAGATTCAGCCAAGAGGCCCATGATCACTCTGGATGAACTGCAGAGATCTACAGCTGAGGTGGGAGACTCTGTCCATAGGACAGCAATCAGTCGTATATTGCACAAATCTGGCCTTTATGGAAGAGTGGCAAGAAGAAAGCCATTTCTTAAAGATATCCATAAAAAGTGTTGTTTAAAGTTTGCCACAAGCCACCTGGGAGACACACCAAACATGTGGAAGAAGGTGCTCTGGTCAGATGAAACCAAAATTGAACTTTTTGGCAACAACGCAAAACGTTATGTTTGGCGTAAAAGCAACACAGCTCATCACCCTGAACACACCATCCCCACTGTCAAACATGGTGGTGGCAGCATCATGGTTTGGGCCTGCTTTTCTTCAGCAGGGACAGGGACGATGGTTAAAATTGATGGGAAGATGGATGGAGCCAAATACAGGACCATTCTGGAAGAAAACCTGATGGAGTCTGCAAAAGACCTGAGACTGGGATGGAGATTTGTCTTCCAACAAGACAATGATCCAAAACATAAAGCAAAATCTACAATGGAATGGTTCAAAAATAAACATATCCAGGTGTTAGAATGGCCAAGTCAAAGTCCAGACCTGAATCCAATCGAGAATCTGTGGAAAGAACTGAAAACTGCTGTTCACAAATGCTCTCCATCCAACCTCACTGAGCTCGAGCTGTTTTGCAAGGAGGAATGGGAAAAAAATTCAGTCTCTCGATGTGCAAAACTGATAGAGACATACCCCAAGCGACTTACAGCTGTAATCGCAGCAAAAGGTGGCGCTACAAAGTATTAACTTAAGGGGGCTGAATAATTTTGCACGCCCAATTTTTCAGTTTTTGATTTGTTAAAAAAGTTTGAAATATCCAATAAATGTCGTTCCACTTCATGATTGTGTCCCACTTGTTGTTGATTCTTCACAAAAAAAATGTGAAAAAATGCAGTTTTATATCTTTATGTTTGAAGCCTGAAATGTGGCAAAAGGTCGCAAAGTTCAAGGGGGCCGAATACTTTCGCAAGGCACTGTATTTGACATTGAAGCCATTAGTGCTGCTACAAATCACCTTACGTTGAAAAATAACTACT
Source organism: Oncorhynchus nerka (assembly GCF_034236695.1). NCBI lineage: Eukaryota > Metazoa > Chordata > Actinopteri > Salmoniformes > Salmonidae > Oncorhynchus > Oncorhynchus nerka. Next base: position 41,697,689 of record NC_088411.1, read on the forward strand.
CATTACTATCTGTAGATCGGTCAGTCAGCATTTACCCACAACGCATCATGGATTTGATGCGCTCGAAACAGAGCTATTGTATGATATTAGGAGGCCACACCACCTTTATCCCTGAGATGATGACCTCATCAGCACTCTTCACCATGTTCTTAAAGAAACTCCCAAACGTCTCCTTGGCATTTTTCCTCCGTACGCTCAGCTACACGGACCAATCACAGGAAGGGAAAGGACTTACTCGGGAGACATGACTCAGCTAATGACACCACAGTACAAGTTCGCAACATAACATTGATTACGTGAACCGCAAAGTTCCTCTTGTGGAGCCTTTTTTTTTGTTCCAAATAGGAATGAAGAGGATTCAGCAATAAGTGTCACACAAACAAAACCATCTCAGCTGACACCTAGTTGACTAACAGCTCCCCTGACAGAGAGAATGCACCTCTCCCTACTCCCCCATCGCTCTCCATCTCCCCCCTACAGTACCGTCTCCCCCTCCTACAGTACCGTCTCCCCCCCCTACAGTACCGTCTCCCCCTACAGTACCGTCCCCCCTCCCTCCCCCTACAGTACCGTCCCTCCCTCCTACAGTCCCTCCCTCCGTCTCCCCCCTCCTACAGTACCGTCTCCCCTCCTACAGTACCGTCTCCCCCTCCTACAGTACCGTCTCCCCTCCCAGTCCCTCCCTCCTACAGCACCGTCCCTCCCTCCTACAGCACCGTCTCCCCCTCCTACAGCACCGTCTCCCCCTCCTACAGCACCGTCTCCCCTCCTACAGCACCGTCTCCCCCTCCTACAGCACCGTCTCCCCCCTCCTACAGCACCGTCCCTCCCTCCTACAGCACCGTCCCTCCCTCCTACAGCACCGTCCCTCCCTCCTACAGCACCGTCTCCGTCTCCCCCTCCTACAGTACCGTCTCCGTCTCCCCCTCCTACAGCACCGTCCCTCCCTCCTACAGCACCGTCTCCCCTCCTACAGTACCGTCTCTCCCTCCTACAGTACCGTCTACCCCCTCCTACAGTACCGTCCCTCCCTCCTACAGCACCGTCCCTCCCTCCTACAGCACAGTCCCTCCCTCCTACAGCACCGTCTCCCCTCCTACAGCACAGTCTCCCCTCCTACCGTCTCTCCCTCCACCGTCTCCCCCTCCTACAGCACCGTCTCCCCTCCTACAGCACCGTCCCTCCCTCCTACAGCACCGTCTCTCCCTCCTACAGCACCGTCTCTCCCTCCTACAGCACCGTCTCTCCCTCCTACAGCACCGTCCCCCCTCCTACAGTCTCCCCCTCCTACAGCACCGTCTCCGTCTCCCCTCCTACAGCACCGTCTCTCCCTCCTACAGTACAGTCTCTCCCTCCTACAGTACAGTCTCTCCCTCCTACAGTACCGTCTCCCTCCTACAGCACCGTCCCTCCCTCCTACAGTACAGTCTCCCTCCTACAGCACCGTCCCTCCCTCCTACAGTACCGTCTCTCCCTCCTACAGCACCGTCTCTCCCTCCTACAGCACCGTCCCCCTCCTACAGCACCGTCCCCCTCCTACAGCACCGTCCCTCCCTCCTACAGCACCGTCCCTCCCTCCTACAGCACCGTCTCCTCCCTCCTACAGCACCGTCTCTCCCTCCTACAGCACCGTCTCTCCCTCCTACAGCACCGTCTCCTCCCTCCTACAGCACCGCTCTCATCTCCCTCCTACAGCACCGTCTCTCCCTCCTACAGCACCGTCTCCCCTCCTACAGCACCGTCCCCCTCCTACAGCACCGTCCCTCCCTCCTACAGCACCGTCCCCCCCTCCCTCCTACAGCACCGTCTCTCCCTCCTACAGCACCGTCTCTCCGTCTCTCCCTCCTACAGCACCGTCCTCCCTCCTACAGCACCGTCCTCCCTCCTACAGCACCGTCTCTCCCTCCTACAGCACCGTCTCTCCTACTCCCCCACCGTCCCTCCCTCCTACAGCTCTCCATCTCTCCCTCCTACAGCACCGTCCCTCCCTCCTACAGCACCGTCTCCCCCTCCTACAGCACCGTCCCCCTCCTACAGCACCGTCCTCCCTCCTACAGCACCGTCTCCCCCTCCTACAGCACCGTCTCCCCCTCCTACAGTACCGTCTCCCCCTCCTACAGTACCGTCCCTCCCTCCTACAGCACCGTCCCTCCCTCCTACAGTAGTCTCTCCCTCCTACAGTACCGTCCCTCCCTCCTACAGTACAGTCCCTCCCTCCTACAGTACAGTCCCTCCCTCCTACAGTACCGTCCCTCCCTCCTACAGTACAGTCCTCCCTCCTACAGTACTGACCAGAGAGTAGTGTTCAGTAGGCACAACATGGAAGAAAATGGCTCAAAAACAGAGGTACTATCTGAACTGTAAATAACAGAACATTCCTTTTCCATTGCTAAATGTTTTTGCTATGGTATGCTCTAATGAACGAGTACACAGTCTGTTTTCTTGGTTTCATTCTCCAAGTGTCAAACTCACATCCTGGTCATACTCCAGGAATATCTGGAAGTTTCTGTCCTTGCTCAGGATGGGGTGAGAAGATAGACGCTGCAGAAATACTTCGTGGACTTGAACAGTCTTCTTGAAAACAGCCAGGTACTCACTGGAAGAGAGACAGTAGACAACCAATTACTAACTGACGGAGCTCACAGACTGATCACCAGAATCTTTCCCACAGGAATCATTAAGCACAAGCTTTAAGAGAAACAAATAAATATATATATATATATATTTTTAAATGTGCCAATTAAGCTTTGGACACAATGACAAGGGTGGAAACTCACGCCTCTAACTCCTGTTTCATCTTGGTGTATTCCTCCTTGGTCATGGTGGCTTCTCCCTCGCCCAGTTTATGCATCTTCTCCCTGGCGCTCTCAAAGTCTGGCTTCGGGGGCGCTGGAGGGATCTGGACAGATAGGGAGGAGAGGCGAGTGGATGAAGTTTCTGGTAAGATTTCTTACACCAGCTACCAGCAACCTCCTATTACCCACAGACATAATTCCTGTACACAGAGCTGTAATAAAAAAACTCAGTTGATAGAGTCGATGCTATTAAAATCACGTGAGCAGACACTACAGAGTCCTCTGCACTTTCCCCTTCATCAAATAACATTTATCAGTGGAGGACGGCTCATTATCATTATTATTAGGAACGGAGTGAATGGAATGGCATCAAACACATGGAAACCACGTGTTCGATGTATTTGATACCATTCCACTTCAGCCATTACCACGAGCCACTCCTCCCCAATTAAGGTGCCACCAGCCTCCTGTGATTTACATGTAATGACAGACTGTGAACTTGTGACATGACAGTCAACTATAAATAAGTGGCGTGTGTTTCGTAGACCAGCGATTCTGGTGGGTCACGACCTGCTTTGAACAGGTCACGAGTGCCGGAGCAAAAATATATTTTTTTATGGAAAATGAAAATAAATCAAATGAAAATGAATAGATTTTTTTTTTCCATTAAAAATTATATAACGCAAAAGAAAGAAAGAAATGTCCTCTCACGATCAACTGCGTTTATTTTCAGCAAACTTAACATGTGTACCTGTCCCGCAGGTGTGATGATCAGATGTACCAATATTGTGCAGGTGTTGTTACACGTGGTCTGCCACTGTGAGGACGATCAGCTGTCCGTCCTGTCTTAGGCGCCTCACAGTACAGACATTGCAAATTATTGCCCTGGCCACATCTGCAGTCCTCATGCCTCCTTGCAGCATGCCTAAGGCAGGTTCACACAGATGAGCAGAGAGCCTGGGCATCTTTGGTTTGGTGTTTTTCATAGTCAGTAGAAAGGCCTCTTTAGTGCCCTAAGTTTTCATAACTGTGACCTTAATTGCCTACTGTCTGTAAGCTGTTAATGTCTTAACGACCGTTCCACAGGTTCATGTTCATTCATTGTTTATGGTTCATTGAACAAGCATGAGAAACAGTGTTTAAACCCTTTACAATGAAGATCTGTGAAGTTATTTGGATTTTCACAAATTATCTATGAAAGACAGGGTCCCGAAAAAGGAACGTTTCTTTTTCACACACACAAAACACACACACGGGGTTAAGCGGGTGGATGTTAAGGAGCGTGTTTGGTCAAGTTATGACCTGCCTGTCGCCTCTCCCGAGCAGCAATGAGACAAAAATCGAAAAAAGGCGGTGTAAAATACAAAAATAAATACTCTAGTCTGAACTTAAACCCAGTAGAAATTGTGTAGAAATTATAATTAACTTAATATAGAGCTATTAGCAACACCATTTTGGTAGATTTTTGTGGTTTCAAACCAGTGAGTTAAACATTCTTCAGGGATATTGACAAGGAAAGGGGTGGGAATTTTGGTCCCTTGTCATATAGTTGCTACATTTAATATCTATAGAGCATCAGTTTTCCTGATTGTATTTTGGCTACAAAAAAAAATTGCGATGTGAATATTGGTTCGCAACAGACAGACGACTTGTTTAAATTTGGGTCCCGATGCAAAACCGGTTGAGAAACCACTGATATAGACTACTCAAGTCCCTCCCGATGAGACTAGCGTAGTCTCAAACCAGTGTGTGTGTTTGGTGGATTTAACAGGGCACTCACGATGAGCCCAGCGTAGTCTCAAACCAGTGTGTGTGTTTGGTGGATTTAACAGGGCACTCACGATGAGCCCAGCGTAGTCTCAAACCAGTGTGTGTGTTTGGTGGATTTAACAGGGCACTCACGATGAGCCCAGCGTAGTCTCAAACCAGTGTGTGTGTTCGGTGGATTTAACAGGGCACTCACGATGAGCCCAGCGTAGTCTTCAGTTTCAACCAGAGCGTCATGGAGCCAGATAAAGTCCTCATGTTGCCTAGGAACAGAGAAGTCTGGCTTCTGAAAGGAGCTCAGGGTGGTCTGGTGAGACAGACAGACAAGACAATTCAAGTCAATTAAACATAAACATTAAATATAACAATTAAATTAAATTAATTAAATTAATAACAATTAAAGCATTAACAACAAAACAAAAAATACACAGAGAACAAAAAATATGAAAGCAGCATGTAAAGTGTTGGTCCCATGTTCCATGGGGCTCTCGAGTGGTGCAGTGGTGCTAAGGCACTGCATCTCAGCGCTAGAGGAGTCACTACAGTCCCTGGTTCGATTCCAGGCCCTATCACAACTGGTCATGATTGGAGTCCCATAGGGTGGGGTGGGCGCACAATAGGCCCAGCGTCGTCATTGTTAATAAGAATTTGTTCTTAACTAGTTGCTCCTACCCTCTACTTTTTTGAACATTTTGTTAAAAATCGCGCAACATTTCAGCGCCCTGCTACTCATGCCAGGAATATAGTACGTTCATATGGTTAGAATGTGTGGATAGGAAACCCTCGGACGTTTTTAAAACTGGTTAAATCACGACTGTGGCTATAACATAACGTGCGTTACATCGGAAAGCGCAGGAAAACCTGATCACAGAAAATGGAAATAAATATCCTTGCGCCACTTCCAGCAATTGTTAACAGTGAGCCGAATTAGATAAGACCGAGCATTCAACTCCCACAGCATCCCCATGTTGTCTAGAGTCTTGTGAATTGAATCATCTTTGATTCTTGGTTGAACCGAAACAGGGGCACCACTTACCTCCAGTCTCCGCCCAGATCATTTCGGAAGAGCTCTCTCGTGAAATTTTTTCCAAGACGACAGCTAATGATTTTTACATCGCCTACGGATGATTTTTATCGCTTATTAACGTTTACTAATACCTAAAGTAGCATTACAAACGTATTTCGAAGTGTTTTGTGAAAGTTTATCGTCTACTTTTTGAATTTTAAAAATGACGTTACGTTGTGAAATCGCTGTTTTTTTCGTTTATCACACAGTCTACATATAACGATATCTTGGCTTTATATGGCCCGATTTAATCGAAATAAAGACCCAATAGTGTTTATGGGACATCTAGGAGTGCCAACAAAGAAGATGGTGAAAGGTAATGAATGTTTTCTATTTTATTGTGCGGTTTGTGTAACGCCGAAATGCTAATTATTTTGTTTACGTCCCCTGCTGTGCTTTTGTGTTGTAGTGTATTGCTGCATGCTATCAGATAATAGCTTCTCATGCTGTCGCCGAAAAGCATTTTAAAAATCTGACTTGTTGCCTGGATTCACAACGAGTGTAGCTTTAATTTGATACCCTGCATGTGTATTTTAATGAACTTTTGAGTTTTAACTAATACTATTAGCATTTAGCGTAGCGCATTTGCATTTCCAGAGCTCTAGTTGGGACGCAAGCGTCCCAAGTAGAAGCAAGAGGTTAACTGACTTGTCTAGTTAAATTAAATGTTCCATTCACACACACAAAAAAATAAACGTATTTTGCAGACCAATTTGTTTACCTTATGCTGGGGACAATAAAAGGACACCATTTTTTTTGCAGTTTTGTCACACAATACAATGCCACAAGCGTCTCAAAATTTGATGGACGTCATTTTAGAGAATTTAGCAGTAAGTCCAACTGGCCTCAACAGCAGACCACTTGTATGGCATAGTGTGCCCCATGGCGGGGTTGGGGTTATGGCATGGGCAGACATAACCTACGGATAACGAACACAATTGCATTTTCTCAATGGCAATCTGAACGCACAAAAATACCACGACGAGATCCATCATAAGACCCCCCCCCCCTTTTTAAAAAAGATATCTGTGACCAACAGATGCATATCTGTATTCCCAGTCATGTGAAATCCATAGATTAGGACCTAATGAATTTATTTCAATTCCTCATATGAACTGTAACGCAGTAAAAATGTATGAAATTGTTGCATGTTGCGTTTATATTTTTTTGTTCAGTATACTTCAGATCAAATAAATCAGAGGGATAAAAACTGTTAAATAGTGTTTAACAGATACCTTGGTGTGGACAGTGAACTTGACTTTGTCTCGTTCGCAGAGTGCATCAGGAATGTCGATGAGTAGAGAGGTGTCGTTGTTTAGGTCCACAGACACAGAGAGGGCCTAAGAGAGGGGAACAGAATCAAGGACAAGGTTTCACAACTACCAGTTGGCAGAATCATTCATCTGTAAAAACATGTTATATATGCTTGTATGTGAGACAGAAAGTCAACTGAATAGCTCTCATCTATACTGTTCCTAGGCCGCCATTGAAAATAAGAATTTGTTCTTAACTGACTTGCCTGGTTAAAAAAAAGGTACAATTAAAAAGATGAGGGAATTCACAGGAAGGGAATGCTGTCTGTTATGCTATGTGAGGCCTGGACAACAAGTGTCCTAGACACTACCTATGAGACATGGGAGTAGATTACAGCGGACCATGTCTCAGGGCTACCTAGTCTAAACTCCATAACACATTCTTGAAAACCTTACTGTTGACTACCCATGCACTATTGAATGTGACCTTAGACAGTACAGGACAGAGTGGAGAGGTGAATACAGGTAGGCCTAACAAACAAAAGCTCTTTTTCGCTTTAGAGTGGATTACCAGTAACTCCCATTACTCTTCACCGAATTCAAAGAAAGTCCTGTGATATGTGACTCATACTTATGATTGAATAACTCCAGCCGTTTTCCCAAAACAAGTTAGTCAGGGTTCCCAAGAGTCCGCTAGTGTACGTTTCTACTAGCCTGGTCCCAGATCTGTTGGTGCCATCTTACCACTCCCTATGGTTATTGTTGTCAAGGCTAAATATCTCCCATCTGAACGACTGTTTTTTGTTTGAGTGGGTGAAATCTAATTTGATGAGAAGCATTGATCATAAACTTGATCCAGATGTTATGATTCAGAGACACAGGCTAGTACCGTGTGAATGATCCACAGCCTATTCGTAGTTTCACCATACCACTGCCTGAACTCTGATACTCAGCTTTGCAAAGTCAACAGAAATCAAAGGACTGGAAATTTATTTCCTCTTTAAAGTCTCACAGGAAATGAAAAATAAGGGATTTTTTTTTTTTTACTAAACCACAGGCCTTTCCAATTCCAAGCAACTCCATATGTAAGCCATCTGAGTTCTCCCTTCATAGGCCAGGACAATATGCTTTGCACATAACATTGCGATTGATTGTGCACCAAAGAATATGCAATGCAAAAAGTAACCTGTTAGTGCCATGTTGCAAGTCCCCCAAAGGCAATGGTTCGCTCACTGGTCTGTGCACCATACTGGGTAAAAAAATCAACAGCCATCTAGCCACATATCATTCCAAATATAGTGATTGGGAGGAAACTGCAGGAGCATAAATTGAACCAGCAAGACTGGTCTGACATTATTAAAGAAGCCAATGCACTGCCCTCTGTGCCATAAAAGCCCAGCTTTTTGTAGAGAGCCTACAATATCAAGCATTTTATGTCAAAACTAAAGTAGCCTAAATTGGTGACTATACAATAAATGCATAATATTGTGAAAATAACATTAAATGATGAAGTAGCTAGGTAACGTTAACTAGCTAGACCAATACCAAAGAAAATGGAATGCTTTCTATACCATCTCTGCTAATAATACTAACGTTTATGCAGTGGTGGGAAAAGTACTCAATTCTCATACTTGAGTAAAAGTGAAGATCCCTTAATAGAAAATAACTCCGGTAAAAGTCACCCAGCAAAATACTACTTGAGAAACTCTAAAAGTATTTGGGTTTTAAATATATTTAAGTATCAGAAGTGAATTGAAGTGCAAAAATGTACTTAAGTAACAAAGGAAAAAAATAATTTCAAATTCCTTTTAGTAAGTAAACCAGACGGCACAATTTGTTTGTATTGACAGCCAGGGGCATGCTCCAAAACTCAGACATCATTTACAAACGAAACATGTGTGATTAGTGAGTCAACCAGAACAGAGGAAGTAGGGATGACCACATGTTCACTTGATAAGTGTGTGAATTGGAACATTTTCCCGTCAAAGTGTAATGAGTACTTTTGGGTGTCAGGGAAAGTAAAGTGTATGGAGTAAGAAGTACATTATTCTCTTTAGGAATGTAGTGAAGTAAACGTTTCCCAAAAATTGGAATAGTAAAGTACAGATACACCCCCCAAAAAAAAGTGGAGAAAAATAGACCCTAGCCTGATAAGTAGTACTTTAAAATATTTGTACTTAAAACTTTACACCACTGCGTTTACCACACCATGGGGCGGCAGGTAGCCTAGTGGTTAGAGCGTTGGCCAAGTAACCGAAAGATGAGGTTAAAAAAATAAAATAAAAAAGGCAGGTTCTCCCGGGAGGCCGTCATTGTAAATAAGAGTTTGTTCTTAACTGACTTGCCTAGTTAAATAAAGGTTCAATTTAAAAACAAAATGTTCGTTATAGTTAAGTTAGATAGTGTTTCAGTTCATTAGCTAGTCCGCTAAGTTATCAAAGATTGTACGAATAACGTTAGCTAGCTAAATAACGTACCGTTGTATAAAGTGAGCCGTCTCATAAACTTCCTAGCTAGCTAAATTGTCTTATCTAACTACAGCTAGCTAGCTAACGTTTCGTTAACCAAATAGCTGACGTTATTCACGTATATCACTCATAACTTACCTTTTCTTTGTCACTATCATCAATGGTAGACGTCATGATTGTTATATAAAATGTATATCTACAATAAAAACGTACAGATCGTGTGCCACAAATCTATATTAGCTAGCTTCTGAAAACACCCCGCACCAACAGTCCCATAACAGATACATCCCGCCCACTGATTCGCACTGATGTTTTTGATTGGACAACGTTTCTGAACGTCAATCAAAATAGTTCGTTGCTTTTTTTGTTGTTGATTCAACGCACGTGTCATTTAAAACATACCGATACAACAATTAAACATCATAAATTATTACATATTTTAAAAAGGAACTGTATATGGCCACGGAATATGTGCACTTTTCAAACAAGCTTTTTTTGGGGGGGGCTGTTTCCAGCTACAATATCAACGTTTACTTTGGTTCCATGTCAGGAAAACACGGACCAGTTTCAAAGACACACCTTCAAATGATTTACTGGACTTGTAGTTTGTTATATCATGTCCCACGCAGGATTTACGTGAGAAAAAAATACAAGCCCCGGCAACCTCTCGCTCTCCGGTCAGAAAGTTGTAACAAAAATGGCGCGACGTTTGGGAGAGGTAACGACTATCATGTAATTTAATTCTTTACTTTCTATCTTCATTAATTATTTAATGTAACCAAAGCATAACTTAGGCGTTGCTGTCTTGAGTCACTTTAAATACCTAGCTGCAAACGCAAAGATAGAGCACACAGTGAACGTTGTCGGATATATTTATTTAACGTTAGCTAGCTGGAATGCTTTTTAATCAGCTGTTGAGATGTGCCCAGCGTGTTGGGGAGTCATCTAGGGTTGTCAGTGGACTCTTCTCCCATTGTACCCGGACCTCCGTGAATACTTTCTCCACCTCCAATGTCTCTCCAGCTCGCAAGAAAAGCAGTCCATACAGTTCCGTGGACAGCGGACGCTACTCCTCACTCTTCAAGTCTGTTGTGTCCCACAGAGTCAGTGCTCAAACTCCCGACATCATAGAGGAGCAAGATGTTCAAATCTACGGACCTGTGATAAAATCCCCAACACCATCTAATCGAAACACAACACCTTCCAAAATGCCTAAAATCCTCCACCCGTTGCTCAACCAAGACCGGGTATTTGATTTTGGCGAAACTGAGCTTGGAGGGGCTCCAGCCAGAATTATCCTACGGAGGGGTCAGGACAGGGGCTCAGTGCCCAGTGTGACCCGTATCCTACAGGAGACTATGTCCCCAGAGCAACAGTTTTACCTGGAGAGATGGAGGAGGAAGATGATAGCTCAACTGGGAGAGGATGGCTTTAAGGAATACAGTCAGAGTAAGTAGGCATAACCCTCTGATTCTAAAGTTTTTTTTTTTTAAGGCTCTAAAATATGAATGTTCTGCAAATGAGGACATGATACACACACTGTCATTCAAATGAACCAAATGTTTCTATGTTAGATCTCTTCAGGCAAGGGAAGCTTTTCCATACGGCCGTGGAGAGTATTCTCCCGTTGACAACAAAGGAGGTACCGGGGGAAGATCCTGAGGAGGTACCAGAGATGCCATCGGAGGTAGAGGGATACATGGAAAGTGTACGCCATGTACTGGAGGACGTTAGGGGAGTGAGAGCCATCGAGAGCCGTGTACAACATGAAAAACTAGGCTATCTAGGGATTATGGACTGTGTGGCTCTCTACAGGTAAGGATGGTGATGATGGCCCGTTCCAGGCTGACTACATTGCAGACCACTAATAGATGTCTCTCTCAATAACTTGATAGGTGTTCAACATGTCAGCTAACCACATCACATGATGTAGTAATCTGATGTAATTCATTTTCTGCAATGTAGTCGACTCAAACTCTACCTGACCTGTCAGTTTATTTGGCCAACTCACACTTATTAATTCTCTCCACTTGTGTGATTTTATTTATTTAATTTAACTAGGCAGTCAGTTAAGAACAAATTCTTATTTACAATGACGGTCTAGACAAAAGGCCTACTGTGGAGATGGGGGCTGGCATTACAAAGAAAAATATAGGACAAAACACATCACGACAAGGGAGACCACAACACTACATAAAGAGAGACCTAAGACAACAACACAGCAAGGCAGCAACACATGACACAGCATGGCAGCAACACCACATGACAACAACATGGCAGCAGCACAACATGGTAGCAGAACAAAACATGGTACAAACATTATTTGGCACAGACAACAGCAATATTGTAGAGCCAACAATACATCATGCGAAGCCGCCACAACTGTCATTAAGAGTGTCCATGATTGAGTCTTTGAATGAAGAGATTGAGATAAAACTGTCCAGTTTGAGTGTTTGTTGCAGCTCGTTCCAGTCGCTAGCTACAGCGAACTGAAAAGAGGAGCGACCCAGGGATGTGTGTGCTTTGGGGACCTTTAACAGAATGTGACTGGCAGAATGGGTGTTGTATGTGGAGGATGAGGGCTGCAGTAGGTATCTTAGATAGGGGGGGGCTAAGAGGTAAGCATCAACCAGAGGGTGTATACAGAGATTACCAGTTTACAGAGGAGTATAGAGTGCAGTGATGTGTCCTATAAGGAGCATTGGTGGCAAATCTGATGGTGGAATGGTAAAGAACATCTAGCTGCTCGAGACCCTTACCTGCCAGGGTAGCCTAGTGGTTAGAGCGTTGGACTAGTAACCGGAAGGTTGTGAGTTCAAACCCCCGAGCTGACAAGGTACAAATCTGTCGTTCTGCCCCTGAACAGGCAGTTAACCCACTGTTCCCAGGCCGTCATTGAAAATAAGAATGTGTTCTTAACTGACTTGCCTGGTTAAATAAAGGTAAAATTAAAAATATAAAAAAAATCTAGAAATTATGTCTCCGTAATCTAGTATGGGTAGCCAGATAAAGCCTAGTCCTGGACTATAAAACATTCATGCTCAATGGAGAATCTCAATTGGAAGGGCCCTGAACTAGTTTTAAATCTGTTTCTGGGAAACTAAAGCTCAGCCTTCCTTCCTCAGGGGTGTGCTGTGTGTGATCGATTGGAAGACATCTGAGAGGTCTAAACCTTTCCTCAGCAACACCTACGACAACCCTCTACAGGTGGCAGCCTACGTTGGGGCCTTAAACAACGACGTGAACTACAACTACCAGGTAGGTATGATTTGAGCGAGACCCCCAGTGATGTAGTGGTAAAAATAAAATAAAAAAATAGGTGGGTAAATGTTGACCGCAGTTTGTGGTGAGTTACAGTAACACTCCCAGGAACTTAAAATGTATTTTTCAGCAGAAGATGGGTAATCACTCACGCAAAATACAAAAGCTGCGTAAACGGTATTTCCCCTTGTTTACCCTCCACTACACAGCTGGAGACCACCATACTCTCTCAGCATGTTCTAATTCGCTTCCTAACATTCCTCCTTGGCCCTAACCCTTCAATGCTTGCAGTTCTGGGTGCAGTGAAGGAATTTCCAATTCTGGGTAGTTTTAAGCCAGTATTGTGAAGGAGCATTCAGTCCTTTAGGTTCTGGGTAGGTATAAGCAGTGTAGAGAAGGAGCATTCAGTCCTTTATGTTCTGGGTAGGTATAAGCAGGTGTAGTGAAAGAACTTCCAGTATGGCTGCCATCTTACAGATTTGCAAACGTCCAAGGGTTAGGGCCAAGGGGGAGGGGCACGGAGCAAATTGGGACTGACTGACTCTCTCTGTCTCCGACCATGAAACATGACCATATCTCTTTCCTACGTGCTAAACTATGTGCTTGATTTCCTACATTGCTTACCACCCCCCCCTCCCTTTGTCTCTGCAGGTTGAGAATGGACTGATCGTGGTGGCCTATAAAGATGGTTCCCCAGCCCATCCTCATCGACTGAGCTCAGAACAGGTGCTACAGTACTGGGAGAGATGGCTGGTACGACTGGAGGAGTACACCGAGAGGAGGTGAAGGAGTGGTGTCTTTGCTGCTTGATGTAGCAGATGGGACCTAGAAGTACTCTCACCCCCAGATACAGAAAGTACCTTGGCTTTTCTGACACTCGGTCACATTTGACTGTTGACTTGGACAAAGGAGTGTCACAGTCTGCTCAGAAACAGACAATTTAGCATGTTTTACTCTTGACCTGTGACAGTCTTTTTGCATCATTGCCCGATTTTGAGCTTGACAAGTTTGAAAACAGTTCTTATTTTAGTGTAGTGCTGTGTTACCTCAAGGTTGTATTCAAGCTAGAAAATTCACCACTTACACTGTGTTGAGAATGTTAAATTGTTGTACAGTACAACATTTTGAGTTGTTTTGCTTTTAAAGTATAAAACATCACATCTGAGGAAATCGAACCACTAGGTGGTAGCATCGGCCTGTGAAAAGTTCAGCAATCAACTAACAAAGGTGAACGAGAGATGGTTTCTATTTTTAGTTTTATACAATAAAGCGATTAAAAGAACAAGCACCCTCCATTTCAGTTATTGAATTAACATTTATCAATCAGATCTCTAAACACAGCACTGATAAAAATGTTATAGTTATAAGAATACAATTAGAATATTTTCCTTTGTTGTGTTCTACTGTAAACCACACAGCTTACACTAAAAATGAGCATGGACAAACGCAAGCACAGCTTAATCTTCACTAGTGTTAAAGGTATTTGAATCATGTGCATTGATAAGATGCATATAAAAGCATCATATTTCATGACTGATCAAAGTTCATCTATACAGTTTATATGTATTTATTTTATTTCACCTTTATTTAACCAGGTAGGCTAGTTGAGAACACCTTTATTTAACCAGGTAGGCTAGTTGAGAACACCTTTATTTAACCAGGTAGGCTAGTTGAGAACACCTTTATTTAACCCGGTAGGCTAGTTGAGAACACTTTATTTTATAGTTGAGAACACCTTTATTTAACCAGGTAGGCTAGTTGAGAACACCTTTATTTAACCAGGTAGGCTAGTTGAGAACACCTTTATTTAACCAGGTAGGCTAGTTGAGAACACCTTTATTTAACCAGGTAGGCTAGTTGAGAACACCTTTATTTAACCAGGTAGGCTAGTTGAGAACAAGTTCTCATTTACAACTGCGACCTGGCCAAGATAAAGCAAAGCAGTGTGACACAGACAACAACACAGAGTTACACATGGAGTAAACAATAAACAAGCCAATAACACAAATAAGTCAATGACAGTAGAAAAAAGAAAGTCTATATACAGTGTGTGCAAAAGGCATGAGGAGGTAGGCAATAAATAGGCCATAGGAGCAAATAATTACAATTTAGCAGATTAACACTGGAGTGATAAATGAGCAGATGATGATGTGCAAGTAGAGATACTGGTGTGCAAAAGAGCAGAAACGTAAATAAAAACAGTATGGGTAGATTGGATGAGCTATTTACAAATGGACTATGTACAGCTGCAGCGATTGGTTAGCTGGTCAGATAGCTGATGTCTAAAGTTATTGAGGGAGATATGAGTCTCCAGCTTCAGCGATTTTTGCAATTCGTTCCAGTCACTTGCAGCAGAGAAATGGAACGCGGCCAAAGGAGGTGTTGGCTTTGGGGATGACCAGTGAGATATACCTGCTGGAAACATGTGCTATGGGTGGGTGTTGTTATCCTGACCAGTGAACTGAGATAAGGCGGAGCTTTACCTAGCATAGACTTATAGATGACCTGGAGCCAGTGGGTCTGGCGACGAATATGTAGCGAGGGCCAGCCAACTAGAGCATACAGGTCGCAGTGGTGGGTGGTATAAGGTGATTTGGTAACAAAACGGATGGCACTGTGATAGACTGCATCCAGTTTGCTGAGGAGAGTGTTGGAGGCTATTTTGGTGCAGCTGTGGCTGGGTGAACGTGTGCTACGGGTGGGTGTTGTTATCGTGACCAGTGAACTGAGATAAGATTCAGTTGAAGTTGTAAGTTTATATACACTTTAGCCAATTACATTTAATCTCAGTTTTTCACCATGTCTGACATATAATCCTCGTAAAAATTCAATTTTAGGTCAATTAGGATCACCACTTTATTTTAAGAATGTGACATGTCAGAATAATAGTGGAGAGTACTACTCTCTCCTCTTCCATCCTATCATCTCTTCCCTCTGCTCAAACCTTCTCCAACCTATCTCCTGATTCTGCCTCCTCAACCCTCCTCTCCTCCCTTTCTGCATCCCTTGATTCTCTATGTCCCCTATCCTCCAGGCCGGCTCGGTCCTTCCCTCCTGCTCCGTGGCTCGACGACTCATTGCGAGCTCACAGAACAGGGCTCCGGGCAGCCGAGCGGAAATGGAGGAAAACTCGCCTCCCTGCGGACCTGGCATCCTTTCACTCCCTCCTCTCTACATTTTCCTCTTCTGTCTCTGCTGCTAAAGCCACTTTCTACAACTCTAAAGTCCAAGCATCTGCCTCTAACCCTAGGAAGCTCTTTGCCACCTTCTCCTCCCTCCTGAATCCTCCTCCCCCTCCCCCCCCTCCTCCCTCTCTGCAGATGACTTTGTCAACCATTTTGAAAAGAAGGTCGACGACATCCGATCCTCGTTTGCTAAGTCAAACGACACCGCTGGTTCTGCTCACACTGCCCTACCCTGTGCTCTGACCTCTTTCTCCCCTCTCTCTCCAGATGAAATCTCGCGTCTTGTGACGGCCGCCGCCCAACAACCTGCCCGCTTGACCCTATTCCCTCCTCTCTTCTCCAGACCATTTCCGGAGACCTTCTCCCTTACCTCACCTCGCTCATCAACTCATCCCTGACCGCTGGCTACGTCCCTTCTGTCTTCAAGAGAGCGAGAGTTGCACCCCTTCTGAAAAAACCTACACTCGATCCCTCCGATGTCAACAACTACAGACCAGTATCCCTTCTTTCTTTTCTCTCCAAAACTCTTGAACGTGCCGTCCTTGGCCAGCTCTCCCGCTATCTCTCTCAGAATGACCTTCTTGATCCAAATCAGTCAGGTTTCAAGACTAGTCATTCAACTGAGACTGCTCTTCTCTGTATCACGGAGGCCCTCCGCACTGCTAAAGCTAACTCTCTCTCCTCTGCTCTCATCCTTCTAGACCTATCGGCTGCCTTCGATACTGTGAACCATCAGATCCTCCTCTCCACCCTCTCCGAGTTGGGCATCTCCGGCGCGGCCCACGCTTGGATTGCGTCCTACCTGACAGGTCGCTCCTACCAGGTGGCGTGGCGAGAATCTGTCTCCTCACCACGCGCTCTCACCACTGGCGTCCCCAGGGCTCTGTTCTAGGCCCTCTCCTATTCTCGCTATACACCAAGTCACTTGGCTCTGTCATAACCTCACATGGTCTCTCCTATCATTGCTATGCAGACGACACACAATTAATCTTCTCCTTTCCCCCTTCTGATGACCAGGTGGCGAATCGCATCTCTGCATGTCTGGCAGACATATCAGTGTGGATGACGGATCACCACCTCAAGCTGAACCTCGGCAAGACGGAGCTGCTCTTCCTCCCGGGGAAGGACTGCCCGTTCCATGATCTCGCCATCACGGTTGACAACTCCATTGTGTCCTCCTCCCAGAGCGCTAAGAACCTTGGCGTGATCCTGGACAACACCCTGTCGTTCTCAACTAACATCAAGGCGGTGGCCCGTTCCTGTAGGTTCATGCTCTACAACATCCGCAGAGTACGACCCTGCCTCACACAGGAAGCGGCGCAGGTCCTAATCCAGGCACTTGTCATTTCCCGTCTGGATTACTGCAACTCGCTGTTGGCTGGGCTCCCTGCCTGTGCCATTAAACCCCTACAACTCATCCAGAACGCCGCAGCCCGTCTGGTGTTCAACCTTCCCAAGTTCTCTCACGTCACCCCGCTCCTCCGCTCTCTCCACTGGCTTCCAGTTGAAGCTCGCATCCGCTACAAGACCATGGTGCTTGCCTACGGAGCTGTGAGGGGAACGGCACCTCAGTACCTCCAGGCTCTGATCAGGCCCTACACCCAAACAAGGGCACTGCGTTCATCCACCTCTGGCCTGCTCGCCTCCCTACCACTGAGGAAGTACAGTTCCCGCGCAGCCCAGTCAAAACTGTTCGCTGCTCTGGCCCCCAATGGTGGAACAAACTCCCTCACGACGCCAGGACAGCGGAGTCAATCACCACCTTCCGGA
Source organism: Oncorhynchus nerka (assembly GCF_034236695.1). Taxonomy (NCBI): domain Eukaryota; kingdom Metazoa; phylum Chordata; class Actinopteri; order Salmoniformes; family Salmonidae; genus Oncorhynchus; species Oncorhynchus nerka. Next base: position 41,715,254 of record NC_088411.1, read on the forward strand.
GACACCTGAAACCCCACCTCTTTCAGGAATACCTAGGATAGGATAAAGTAATCCTTCTCACCCCACCCCCCCCTTAAAAGATTTAGATGCACTATTGTAAAGTGGCTGTTCCACTGGATGTCTTAAGGTGAACGCACCAATTTGTAAGTCGCTCTGGATAAGAGCGTCTGCTAAATGACTTAAATGTAAATGTAAATGAGAGTGATTTATTTGAGCTTTTATTTCTTTAATCACATTTCCAGTGGGTCAGAAGTTTACATACACTCAATTAGTATTTGGTAGCATTGCCTTTAAATTGTTTATCCTTGGGTCAAACGTTTTGGGTGGCCTTCCACAAGCTTCCCACAATAAGTTGGGTGAATTTTGGCCCATTCCTCCTGACAGGGCTGGTGTAACAGAGTCAGGTTTGTAGGCCTCCATGCTCACACAGGCTTTTTCAGTTTTGCCTACAAATTGTCTACGGGATTCAGGTCAGGCCTTTGTGATGGCCACTTCCAATACCTGGACTTTGTTGTCCTTAAGCCATGTTGCCACAACTTTGGATGTATGCTTGGGGTCATTGTCCATTTGGAAGACCCATTTGCGACCAAGCTTTAACTTCCCGACTGATGTCTTGAGATGTTGCTTCAATATGTCCACATCATTTTCCTCCCTCATGTGGCCATCTAATTTGTGAATTGCACCAGTCCCTCCTGCAGCAAAGCACACCCACAACATGATGCTGCCACCCCGTGCTTCACGGTTGGGATGGTGTTCTTTGGCTTGCAAGCCTCCCCCTTTTCCCTCCAAACATAACGATTATACAATTATACAAACAATTATATTTTTGTTTCATTCATTTCATTTCTCCAAAAAGTCTGATCTTTGTCCCCATGTGCAGCCGTAGTCTGGCTATTTTTATGGGAGTTTTGGAGCAGTGGCTCCTTCCTTGCTGGCCTTTCAGGTTACGTTGATATAGGACTTGTTTTACTGTGGATATAGACACAGGAGTCGCTGGTGGACCTGTGAGAGTCTGTGAGAGCCAAAAATCTTGCTTGTTTGTCGGTGACCAAATACTTATTTTCCACTATAATTTGCAAATAAATTCATTAAAAATCCTACAATGTGATTTTCAGGATTTTTTTTCTCATTTTGTCTGTCATAGTTGAAGTGTACCTATGATGAAAATTACAGGCCTCTCTCATCTTTTTAAATGGGAGAACTTGCACAATTGGTGGCTGACTAAATACTTTTTTTGACCCACTGTAGGGACAGCAGATCCCCTTATTGTATGGGACACTTTTAAGTGTGCCTTTAGAGACCATGCAATTCAGTACTCATGAATAAAACAAAAGCAATTTAGATTAAAAAAAGTCCATATTAACAAAGGAAATTGAAGGACTAACAGTACAGTTAGATAGCAATAAAAACTGTACTATAGAGGCACAGAATAAGTTTGAGGAAAAACACAAAGAAATGGAGGAACTTATTCAAGAAAGATACAGTGTAATAGATTATAAAAATAAAGCGAACTGGATGGAATATGGGGAAAAATGCACCAGATTATTTTTCAATCTTCAATATAGAAATGCTACCAAAAAAATGTATTACAACTTGTCACAAATGATGGAGTCACGTATGATTCACCAAATTATATCTTGAAAGAGGAAGTAAAGTACTTCAAGAATATGTTTTAATTTCAGGCTCCTGCATCTCCACTAACTGAAACTAATAATATTGTAAAAATAAAATCTGTACAGAAAGACTCGTGTGAAGGACAAATTACAAAGGAGGAACTTATTGATGCAATTAAAGTCTTTAAGGATGGGAAAACTCCAGGGCTGGATGTCATACCAGTGGAGGTATACCAAACTCCAGGGCTGGATGGCATACCAGTGGAGGTATACCAAACTGCAGGGCTGGATGGCATACCAGTGGAGGTATACCAAACTCCAGGGCTGGATGGCATACCAGTGGAGGTATACCAAACTCCAGGGCTGGATGGCATACCAGTGGAAGTATACCAAACTCCAGGGCTGGATGGCATACCAGTGGAGGTATACCAAACTCCAGGGCTGGATGGCATACCAGTGGAAGTATACCAAACTCCAGGGCTGGATGGCATACCAGTGGAAGTATACCAAACTCCAGGGCTGGATGACATACCAGTGCAAGTATACCAAACTCCAGGGCTGGATGACATACCAGTGCAAGTATACCCAACTCCAGGGCTGGATGGCATACTAGTGGAAGTATACCAAACTCCAGGGCTGGATGGCATACTAGTGGAAGTATACAAAACCTTTTTTTTTTATATACTCAGATGACCATTATTAGCATGTTTTAACCACTCCTATATAAATGGTAGATTATCAGACACGCAACAAGAAGGTCTGGTATCATTAATACTGAAACGTGACCCAAGTGGTATATATAAATATCCAGTCCATTAAAACAATTGGAGACCTCTTACACTTCAGTGTTGTGATGCTAAAATCCTAGCAAAATGCTTGGCGCATTGAATTAAAAAAGTATTGTCAGATACAATTCATCCTAATATGACAGGTGTTTTACATGGACGATACATTGGAGATAATACAGTATAAGACAAGGACTGGAAACAATAGAATACTATGAAATATCGGGGACACCAGGCCTGGTTTTCATAGCTGATTTTGGAAAGGCTTTTGATAAAGTACGTCTGGAGTTTATATTTAAATGCCTAGAATATTTCAATTTTGTACAATCTCTTATAAAATGGGTTAAAATTATGTATAGTAACCCTAGGTGTAAAATAGTAAATAATAGCTACATCTCATAAAGTTTTAAACTCTCTAGAGGAAAACAAGGTTGTCCATTATCGGCATATCTATTTATTATTGCCATCTAAATGTTAGCTGTTAAGATTAGATCAAACAATAATATTAAGGGATTAGAAATCCGTGGCTTAAAAATGAAGGTGTCATTGTGCGCTGATGATCTAATCAAATGTATTTATATAGCCCTTTGTACATCAGCTGATATCTCAAAGTGCTGTACAGAAACCCAGCCTAAAACCCCAAACAGCAAGCAATGCAGGTGTAGAAGCACGGTGGCTAGGAAAAACTCCCTAGAAAGGCCAAAACCTAGGAAGAAACCTAGAGAGGAACCAGGCTATGAGGGGTGCCCAGTCCTCTTCTGGCTGTGCCGGGTGGAGATTATAACAGAACATGGCCAAGATGTTCAAATGTTCATAAATGACCAGCATGGTCGAATAATAATAAGGCAGAACAGTTGAAACTGGAGCAGCAGCACGGCCAGGTGGACTGGGGACAGCAAGTCAGGTAGTCCTGGGGCAAGGTCCTAGGGCTCAGGTCCTCTGAGAGAAAGAAAGAGAGGAGAGAATTAGAGAACGCACACTTAGATTCACACAGGACACCGAATAGGACAGGAGAGGTACTCCAGATTTAACAAACTGACCCTAGCCCCCCGACACATAAACGACTGCAGCATAAATACTGGAGGCTGAGACAGGAGGGGTCAGGAGACACTGTGGCCCCATCCGAGGACACCCCCGGACAGGGCCAAACAGGAAGGATATAACCCCACCCACTTTGCCAAAGCACAGCCCCCACACCACTAGAGGGATATCTTCAACCACCAACTTACCATCCTGAGACAAGGCTGAGTATAGCCCACAAAGATCTCCGCCAAGGCACAACCCAAGGGGGGGCGCCAACCCAGACAGGATGACCACATCAGTGAATCAACCCACTCAGGTGACGCACCCCTTCCAGGGACGGCATGAGAGAGCCCCAGTAAGCCAGTGACTCAGCCCCTGTAATAGGTTTAGAAATGATTAATGTTTTCTTTTAAAACCACAATTAGAGTCTCATAGAGGATCTAGATACTTTTGCTATTCTCTCTGGATTAAAAGCAAATTATGATAAAATATTACGTATTGGATCACCAAAAAAAATATGCAAATTTTACATTACCATGTAGTTGACCAATTCAATGGTCTGACGGAGATGTGGACATACTCGGTTTACACATCCCAGAAGAAATAAATAAATGTTTATAGAAAGTTAGCAAAAATAGATAAGATCTTGCTACCTTGGAAAGGAAAATACCTGTCTATTTGTGGAAAAATCACCCTGATTAACTCTTTAGTCATATCACAGTTGAAGGTAAAAGCCGAAGTGTTTATTAGTTTACTCCAACTGGGGGATCGGTGGTAGGGTTTGCGGGGAATAATAATAAAGGTATATTCTTTTAAAAAGTATGTCTATATAGGTATGTGTATATGTATGCATGTGTGTATGGATATATATATTTACCCCAAAAATATATGGGGGATTGGAAATGGACAATTACATTGATGGAACTAATATTCTTTCCACAATATTTAGCTGATCCAACCCTTAAAATAAATAAATAAACCACATGTAGATGTTACAAACCATTTCTGTATTTAGTTCAACTTTTGCATAGAGTTTACAAACTATTTTAATACTAAATTTAAGACAAAAGTTATTTTATTGGTGTGGGAATGAATAAAGTAAGATAATTATTAGTTGGATTCTTGTTTATATAGTCAGAGGTTGACCAGCATTAGTAATACATTGCACTAGTTATGGGGAAGACTAGACGAAGTCGTCTCTCCTTTGGGTCTTTACGGCTGGCAGTCATTCTTGATCAACTGGATCGCTCCCAGCCAGGGGCGGCTCCACACCTCAAAGGTGCACTGGTTGGTCTGAGGAAACAGGAAGCATCAGGAGTTGGTATGATCACACACCCTCTCAGCAAGCATAACACCTGACAGAACGTTTGTTGGACATTGCAGCCGACTGCCTGAGCTACAAATCACCTTGCATCATAAACAATGTATTATTTGTAGAGTAGTCAGGCAAAATGTACCCACAATGAATCATGATGATGCTCTCAAACACTGCCAACAGACATTAGTCTATAGAAATGTCAACTGAAACTTCCCTTTGCAAACAACTCAATACTGAGCCAATAGTGAAATGGGTAACATATTAGAAGTAGGATTTCCTAACGGTTTATAAGTAGTTACCAATGTGTTCACTGTTTAACAGGTTATAAACTAAAAATGAACCATTCTTAAGCTGTACATGTAGGAAGCACTGAGCTGAAGTGCCAGTATTTCACACAAACAGATCTGGGACCAGGCTAGCCTTGTGGTCCTTACCGCAGCTGGGTCCTGGTGCACAGCGCAGTCCTTCTCCACACCTCCCTTCCTGCACAGGGTCCTGGCCATCTGCACTGTGAAGATGTACTTCATCCCAGCTACCACCTGTAAGCAGAGGATGGTCAGCACATCAGACCACAGACATAGAAATCACCCATCTTGAATGAGGAACCTGTTCTAGTGATTCTATTTCTATGGCTAGAACTGAACTACAGTGCAGATGACCGCATGGTTTAAAAAATGAGTCCACTGCATAATGGTCAAGTGAGCATTGTTCACTGCCTTATGTATCCTCTGGCTCAATGTTCATCTTAATCACATTAGTCCTAGCGTGTTCACTCCCGACAATAGGCTGCCATTGTCTCCACTCATCACCAACTACGTAAGGGATCAACGAGGGGCTATGTGTTCTATGGAAAACAATGAACGATGTGGAAGGCTTGTTCCACGACACTAAAGTGGAGTGGAACTGACCTTACACAGAGTTAAATTATTTTCCAGAGAATGGATAGAAATCTGAGTTGAATATTCCTTTTATGTCAAAACTATAATTTACCACAAGTGTGTTCACCATCCAGCAAAGTAGCTAGCAAGTTGACTGTCCTGCCTTACTATTATTCGACCATGCTGGTCATTTATGAACATTTGAACATCTTGGCCATGTTCTGTTATAATCTCCACCCGGCACAGCCAGAAGAGGACTGGCCACCCCACATATGCTCTCTCTAATTCTCTCTTTCTTTCTCTCTCTCTCGGAGGACCTGAGCCCTAGGACCGTTCCCCAGGACTACCTGACATGATGACTCCTTGCGGTCCCCAGTCCACCTGACTGTGCTGCTGCTCCAGTTTCAACTGTTCTGCCTTATTATTATTATTCGACCATGCTGGTCATTTATGAACATTTGAACATCTTGGCCATGTTCTGTTATAATCTCCACCCGGCACAGCCAGAAGAGGACTGGCCACCCCACATAGCCTGGTTCCTCTAGGTTTCTTCCTAGGTTTTGGCCTTTCTAGGGAGTTTTTCCTAGCCACCGTGCTTCTACACCTGCATTGCTTGCTGTTTGGGGTTTTAGGCTAGGTTTCTGTACAGCACTTTGAGATATCAGCTGATGTACGAAGGGCTATATAAATAAATTTCATTTGATTTGACTAGATGGCTACAGTAGTTGCAGTTGTAACCCAACTAACAGACTTGCTTGTTTAGCTAACCATCAGTCCTAGCAAAATTGGACTTTTGCTTTCAAAAGTAGCTCAAATGTTATTTTTTTCCCCCAACTACAGCCATTTAATTCTATGGTTCAAACATACCCTGCGTTATAGGTAATTATACAAACGGGTGGGTCTAATACTGGATGCTGATAGGTTTAAACCGCATTCCAGACATTGTTTATTCCACAAATTAGCACCAGCTAAAGGTAGGATGTTGACATGCCCATTTAATCTGTTCCATCTGACTGTGCAAATCCACTTTCTCCAATCCGCTTTCTTGTAAACCCAGCCAGGCAATTTATAAACTTGATCCACTGTAAAAAAAAAAACACAAAAAACAACTAGACATTGATCTCCCATTTATTTTAGACTGGCATTTGATTTTCAACAGCGGATATTTGTATAAATATCGCTGTCTGTCTTTTGCATTGGGAAGAGAATTTCTCGGCCAGTAAAAACCACGAAGCAGCTGTAGTTGCTTTCGTCTTCACCCCTACCAGGGACCTTGTGCACACAACAACTGCCTCGCCACAAAGCATTGTCACCTATCGCTCCACAAAAGCCGCGGCCCTTGCAGAGCAAGGGAAACTACTTCAAGGTCTCAGAGCAATTGACGACACCGGTTGAGTCACTATTAGGGCGTACCTCGCTAACCATTTCACACCGGCATAGTTTAATGGATAAAGAAATACAGGTCAAATTAAATGCAGCTAGTTTTCTGCCCTTTCCGCTTCAATTTGAAGTGATTGTGTTTGCTAGTTCCCCTGAACAACAGTGTCCTGACAAGAGAGCACATTACCTATGCCAGATGAAATAGCACAGCTCTTTAGCTCATTGTTAAGTGTATATCCAAATACAATGTCACTAGAAAACTTAAACGCAAATACTTTGCTGTTATTCTGTCTTCATTGTTTTGACGTGACTAATTTAGCCATAGTTGGCTAGCAAGCAAGGGATAAGACTGTTGCCAACTAGTATTTCAATGGAACATTTTGAACGACTGACTCCTCGAGTCTCCGGTAACCGAAGCCATAAAACGAACGACCAGATCGCTTGGGCAGCAACCGTAGACTTTTCGGGACTACATCTCATGAAATAGTATGAATAATCAAAATAAAAGTTATGATACTATGTAAATCAGAGTGAATTTAAGTATTGAACAGCGGGATGAAAAAATTAAAAAACTACGCTACACAACGAACGGCCAACATTGACGTCATTCAACAAAATTAAATAATCTTTAAAAAAGGGACTGACCTGTTTCTGAGCCTTGACAACCTTGGCCATCTGCCAAACATACAGGTCGTTTGTTGCCTTGTTGTATTCGGCCACCGCGAACTGCAGCGCGTCTCTGGTAGCTTGATCCTTCATATCTGCGTCCACGACGCCCCCCGGTGTCCCAGCGGCGCTCGTCACGATGAATGCCACCGCGAGCAAAACAACGATCTTCCAATTCATGAGCATTTTCCCGTCTGATATCGGTCTTTACTGCAACTCCGATCGTATCAAGTAACGTTACACCACAACAAATCCTCGCCTCCGACGACTTTTATATGAACGCGGTGACGTCACTCGTGCTTGTTGAGAGGTGGGGCTGATTCGGACTCCACTAACAACATCAACACAAAAGCGACCGCCTCTGCGCGAAATGGGATTCATGCGTGCAACGACAGTTAAACATTCACTTTCGGCTGCAATTTCTGTCAAGCCATTTAACACATACAGTTTGGTGCAAAAGTTCGATAAAAGCCAACGTGTGCACCACAGAACGAATTGCCTCTGCAACCCAATGCTGCAAGGCAATCGCAGCTCTCCATTGGAAATTGATGGACTGTAATGAAAGTGCAGGGAACAGGTCTCGAACCCTCCACCTTGGAGCCCGAGGTCCGGTGCGCAATCGACTGTGCCGCAAAAGCATGCTCGAGCGACAGTGTCGATTTCCGCGCTTATAAACAATAATAACTGTTGGTGTTGTCGATGCCTAAAAGATGAGAATCCAAGAGATATATAGCTAACCAGAGTTGCCCGTTTTGCAGAACGACTTACCCCGGTTATTGATATGGTTGTAGGCTAAGCTAAATCATTCATTATGGGAAAGTATTATGAAACGCAATGAGAACCTGCACATCAATGGATGTCAAAGATCTAAATCTCTGTAAGTCACACTGAACTAAATAGGCCTTAGGCTTTATTGGCTTTAGGGATGATTGGCTATTTATACGTTCCAGCTTTAGGCCTACTGTTAGACGTTATCGGTGTATTAAACAATGGTTTCTTACTTGACAGGGGGTGTCAAACTCATTCCACTGAGGGCCGAGTGTCTGCCACTTTTATATTTCTTCTTTCGATTAAGACCTAGACAACCAGGTGAGGGTAGTTCCTTACTAATTAGTGACCTTAATTCATCAATCAAGAAAACAGGTAGAGCGAAAACCCACAGACACTCTGCCTTCCTTGGAATGAGTTTGACATGGGGATAGGTTATATTCGTGATTTGACCTCTGTGCTTGTTATTTCGCCTATGGTGACTGGCCTCAAGTTATTGATGATAGAAACCTGAGAAATGAAATTAGAATTGTATTTTCATATGATCGTGGTCATAATGTCAATAGTCCTAGTGAAATGGTGCTTTCACGACAACTGGCAACTCGGGGGCAAAAACGAGGTCAAATCATGACGTCAGTGATCGAATTTTCAAGTCGGAAAGTCTGAACCTCTAGAAAGGTGCGCAGTGTCCCGACTTCGAATTCCAAGTTGGAAAAAAGTTGGGAAACAATATTTTCCCAGCCGGAGCTCATTATTCCCGAGTTCCCAGTTGACTTGAAAGCACTGAATTCGGAGATTTCCGAGTTCAGCTGATTTTTGAACGCGACAAAACGTCCAGACTTCGGTCAATGACGCACAGACAGGAGCGCACTTTGAAACTGCAGGACTCTTGAGTAACCATGCAGACAATTGAAGTTCTGAAGTGAGTACTTCTTTATGTGGATAACTAGGGCGTATTTAATCAAACCATTGCTTAAGAGTATATTCATCGTCTATAGATGTGGCTAAGACTAAAGAGGTCAAGGGAACGCAGCCAGTCGGGATAGAAGGACTGCGGGTTGGCGGCGCACCGTCGACAAAACAAAGTGTATATTCGTCAAATCGTTTTCGATGTATTGTAACAGGCCCACAATTTGGTAACCATTGTTCGATTTTGATATATTTGGCTGTTTTCGCTGCATAACATTTAGAAATCGTCCCTTTTCAGGTTTAGAAGGGGTGACCGCAAAATGCTAACTCCCATTTGAATAAACTGGTAGCATAGTTAGGATAGATATATCTGGGTTTGGAGGCATGTCGTTTTTAAAGGTGCACATGCAGAAATCGCTCCGCCATTTTCTGGTTGCAAAAATTCTAATAGTTCGCCTAATGTCCGTTTTATTTGACTACAAGCAAGTATGTTACGATTATAATCTACACCATTTAGCCCGTTCTGAAATATATGTTCCATTACCACATATAGTAATATCAGCTGCTTGAACCTCGTGTACAAAACACAAAGTAAAAAACAAACATTTGAAATGTCGAACATAGCAAGTCTAAGAAGGTAGATATGTTCTATCAATGACATTGACAGATGTTGGGTTGCCCAAAAAGTTATGTTTTGCAGCTTTAACTGTAATGCAGTTGATTGGTGATGACGACATGAAAATATATTAGGGTTGACATCCATACAAGCATTTTATTCAGATTTTTACCTCTGTGAAATACCACATTTTTTTTCCTGGGGGGCAATGAGTGGTTTTGGGAGGTTGAACGAAAGCGTTAAATTCCCATGTGCAAAAAAAACACACAAAAAAACTAGTTAAATGCGTTTCATCTACTGCTAGTTTGGAAACGTTTTGCTATGGGGTGGTTAGAGCGTTGGACTAGTAACCGTAAGGTTACAAGTTCAAATCCCCGAGCTGACGAGGTACAAATCTGTTGTTCTGCCCCTGAACAGGCAGTTAACCCACTAGGCCGTCATTGAAAATAATAATTGGTTCTTAACTGACTTGCCTAGTAAAATAAACAAAAATAAATATAGCGAATCTCTGGTTTTGGCAACAGCTCGTAGATACGGTGTGGGTAGGCTGCCTACATGATGAGATTATTATGGACAAAAGAGAGAAATGTTTGCTTGTCAAACGGCAGACAAGCATTGATGATCATGTCACCAGAATAAGACCCTCGTTATATTGCTATGATTATGGTGGTTATTATGTCAATATTTGCGCATAAATGCATTTCCACCGACGTTTCTCGAATAATTAATTTTACAGACAAAAAGATCGCACCTTGTCTAGCGTGTTATGTCGACATTTAGAAAGTTTACCTACAAATGTTATGTTTTCATCAGGCCTGTCGTTATGTTGTTTTAATATGTACTTTACGCGCATAGAATGGAAACTGGTTTGTGAAAACTTTTACATTTCCGGGTTGTTTGTGTGTTGTATTCCAGACAGGCCCTCTCCAGCCTGGATCCTACCCAGCAGCAGCAGCTCTTGGTGGCCGGGTCTGTGGTGGCCGTGGGTGGGCTGATGACCTGTTATTACTGGGTGTATCAAGGCACGAAGACCAAGCGCATTCCAATAGGGGATGGGTGGTGGGGGGCAGGAGAGAAGCCTCAGTCAGAGGATGAGAAGGTTTTCCCCTTTCAGGTCCAGACTTCTGATGAAGAGATACAGGTAGGGTAATGAGGGGGTGAAACTTTATATCAAGTTCATAGTTGCTGCAAGTCTTACTGTCAGTTTCTGGGCACTAACTGGTTCAATCCACTTTGTTTTAACTTCATTTGCCAACATATTGTGACATGGAATCTATATGTAAAATACATTTAGATTTGAAAGAAGTCAACTGTTGTTTGAGGGTGAAATTTCAACCACAGGATTATGACATCATGATAACCAAATTTCAACCACAGGATTATGTCATCACGATAACCAAATTTCAACCACAGGATTATGACATCATGATAACCAAATTTCAACCACAGGATTATGACATCATAATAACCAAATTTCAACCACAGGACTATGACATCATAATAACCAAATTTCAACAGGCAATTGTATAAAATATGTTAAATTTGTATATTTAAAACAATGTCAGATCATAATTTCTATCCATTGTCGGAAAGAAAACTGTAGGGAAAAAACAATAGGCTGGGCAGCACCTCCTGGTGGAGAAATGATGTATCTACAGCTACCCTTTGGTATCCCATCCAGGGTATTATCCAAGACCAGCCATTATATTTATCACAGACTATTACAAATGTGCTTTCAGGAGAAGGATTGTTGTGAGATCTCAGTTAAAAATGAAATAGATTCACTGTCGCTATTAAAGTCATTCCCAAGGGAAGGTGTAACAGATTAAATGAAATGGGACTTTATCTCTCATACAGCATCAATGAGACTATTTAGCCCTGCATTAGTAAAATCATCAACAGCTATTGTTTCAATTCAACCCAGAATTTAATTAAACTTAGACAATATAATTGGCCAAATGTTTCATGCTCTGGTTGATGTAAAATTGAGTGATATTGAATTGTTTGGTTGTCATGTATCTTCTGCTTGTATAGTTTGATCTGTGCCAATGACAGGAGGAATAGTGACCAGTAGCAGAATCAATAGATACTAATATATACATGTAAACAGGATCAATAGATACTAATATATACATGTAAACAGCATCAATAGATACTAATATATACATGTAAACAGGATCAATAGATACTAATAATGAAAGTGTAGTGAAAACACATAGGAAATTGCATGAACTTTGATCTTTTTGAGTGGGGGTGTATAGGTTGTAATCTCATTGATTGTCTCAACTAAATATTATCTGTGTTGAAATGACGTGGTGTGCCCAGTGAGTTATGGTTGAGGATCTTTTAATTTCATGTGATAATCAAGGGAACATGTAACGTTGTGACCACAACAGGCCTAACACAGGTCTTCCTCCTCCATCATCATCCTCCTCTACAGGACTTGTATGACCGTATTGACAAGACCCGGTACACTGAACCACTGGAGGACACAGGCTTCCAGTACGGCTTCAACTCTACCTACCTGAAGAAGGTGGTCTCCCACTGGAGGCATCAATTTAACTGGAAGAAGCAGATTGCAATACTCAACAAGTATCCTCAATTCAAAACCAATATCGAGGGTTAGTAGGCCTTGATGATCACATCATGATCTTTATAGTGGCAGTTTCGGTCTCTCACTCTGTTTGGCATTTGTCAGACATAATCATAAAAGTCAGTTTAAATGTTGACATAAAGAATAAGGCCTTTTATAAAAGGCTCATAGATGCTTATAACAAGTTACCCCAATGTTTTACCCACTGCTCCCTGACCTCTAACCCCCTGACTCCTCTTCCTTCAGGATTGGATGTACACTTCATCCATGTGTGTCCACCTCACCGTGAGGGCCAGAGGGTGTTGCCTCTAATGCTGGTGCATGGCTGGCCTGGCTCTGTTTATGAGTTCTATAGGATCCTGCCCTTACTCACTAACTCGCTGGACAGTCTGGCTTTCGAAGTCATCTGCCCCTCCATCCCAGGATATGGCTTCTCCGAGGCCCCTCATAAGCAAGGTGAGGACTCTTATGGGGCATAAGCATTCTTTAAAGCAGGGGTGTCTAACTCATTCTGCCGCAGGGGCCTCATTCGGTCTTCAACGAAGTCCAAACGGCTGCACTGAAAATGTGTTATATATATATATGTGTATGTGTATACATACTCACCTTCAATAACTGACAGCCTAGCTTTCATTTAGGTGAATATTAGTGAGCTGGACACAGTCAGGAAACTGTACAAATGTACGCTGAACAAAAATCTGAATGCAACATGCAAAGGGTTGGTCCCATGTTTCATGAGCTGAAATAAAATTCCCCAGACATTTTCCATACGCACAAAAAGCTTATTGCTGAATGTTGTCCACAAATGAGTTTACATCCCTGTGGCATATCAACTTACTGATTAAACAGCATGATCATTACACAGGTGCACCTTGTTCTGAGGACAATAGAAGGCCACTCTAAAATGTACAGTATTGTCACAACACAATGACACAGATGCCTCAAGTTGTGAGGGTGTGTGTAATTGGCATGTTGACTGCAGGATTGTCAACCAGGAATGGCCACCAAAACTGTTGCCTTAAAATTGAATGTTAATTTCTCTACCATAAGCTGCCTCCAACATTGTTTTCGAGAATTTGGCAGTACATCCAACCTGCCTCACAACCACAGACCACCTGTAACCGTGCCAGGACCTCCACAACCACAGACCACCTGTAACCGTGCCAGCCCAGGACCTCCACAACCACAGACCACCTGTAACCGTGCCAGGACCTCCACAACCACAGACCACCTGTAACCAGCCCAGGACCTCCACAACCACAGACCACCTGTAACCAGCCCAGGACCTCCACAACCACAGACCACCTGTAACCAGCCCAGGACCTCCACAACCACAGACCACCTGTAACCGTGCCAGGACCTCCACAACCACAGACCACCTGTAACCGTGCCAGGACCTCCACAACCACAGACCACCTGTAACCAGCCAGGACCTCCACAACCACAGACCACCTGTAACCAGCCCAGGACCTCCACAACCACCTGTAACCGTGCCAGGACCTCCACAACCACAGACCACCTGTAACCAGCCCAGGACCTCCACAACCACAGACCACCTGTAACCAGCCCAGGACCTCCACAACCACAGACCACCAGACCACCTCCACAACCACAACCGTGCCAGGACCTCCACAACCACAGACCACCTGTAACCAGCCCAGGACCTCCACAGACCACCTGTAACCAGCCCAGGACCTCCACAACCACAGACCACCTGTAACCGTGCCAGGACCTCCACAACCACAGACCACCTGTAACCGTGCCAGGACCTCCACAATCGGCTTCGTCACCTGCGGGATCGTATGAGACCAGCCACCCGGACAACTGAATAAACTGTGGGTTTACACAACCGAAGAATTTCTGCACAAACGGTCAGAAACGTCTCAGGAAGCTCATCTGCGTGCCCGTCGTCCTCCCCAGGGTCTTGATCTGACTGCAGTTCGGCGTCGTAACTGACTTCAGAGAGCAAATGCTCATCTATCTTCTTTCCATGGCCACTGGCACGCTAAGTAACTTATGTATCTCTATCTGGTTCTATCACTAATACTGTTTCTTTTTTTATTAATCAAGCAAGGAGATTCAAGGTTTTGTTTTTGTTATTTTCTGATTGTGGTAATTCATCTTTTTGGCTTTTTAACCCAGCCCTATTTAGTAAAGTTACTATTAGTTCACTACACTAGGAATAGATGAGTTACTAAGGGCTATGGTCTTCTGTGGTGTCATACTAGAGTATCTGCTATTCTTCTGTGGTGTCATACTAAAGTATCTGCTATTCTTCTGTGGTGTCATACTAAAGTATCTGCTATTCTTCTGTGGTGTCATACTAAAGTATCTGCTATTCTTCTGTGGTGTCATACTAAAGTATCTGCTCTTCTTCTGTGGTGTCCCTCCCTGCAGGGTTTAACTCTCTGGCTGCAGCGAGGGTCTTCCACAAGCTGATGGAGCGTCTGGGTTTCTCAGACTATTATCTGCAGGGAGGAGACTGGGGCTCACTCATCACTACTAACATGGCCCAGATGAAGCCAGAGTAAGAACAATTCTCCTCTTTTCTAGATAAGTGCACTTGCACATTCCCCTTCATGGATTTTAAAGCATATAATTGATGTAACCATTGGCTGGAGTGAGGTGCCAGCAGTGTCTAATCCACAAGGGGGACAAAGTGTGCATCTGTACACTTTGGAAGAAGGGTTTAAAACCAGGAAGCAGCCTAAGAACTCCCGAGTGGCTCAGCGGTCTAAAGCACCACATCTCAGTGCTAAAGGCATCACTACAGCCACCCTGGTTCGATTCCAGGCTGTATCACAACCGGCCGTGATTGGGAGTTCGATAGGGAGGTGGACAATTGTCGTCCGGATTTGGCTGGGGATGGCCGTCCATTGTAATTAAAGATTTGTTCTTAACTGACTTAACTAGTTAAATTTAAAAAAGAACAGACAGCCGGCCCCACTTCTCTCTCTAGTCCTTCCCCTTGGAACCCTTTTGATATTTGTTGATCTGTTAGGTGGGAACAATATGGTGGAAGCACCTCCACTATACTGATTCTACCTATCCAGACCCTTCAGATACACAGCTCCTCCACTATACTGATTCTACCTATCCAGACCCTTCAGAGACACAGCTCCACCACTATACTGATTCTACCTATCCAGACCCTTCAGATACACAGCTCCTCCACTATACTGATTCTACCTATCCAGACCCCTACACAGCTCCACCACAGATACATCCAGACCCTTCTCCTCCACTATACTGATTCTACCTATCCAGACCCTTCAGACCAGCTTCCACACTGATTCTACCTATCCAGACCCTTCAGATACACAGCTCCACTATACTGATTCTACCTATCCAGACCCTTCACATCTGCAAATATCGAAGGGTTAGGGTGGTGAATCCCGATCCCGGGACTCCAAGGTGTGCACATTTGGGTGTTTGCTGTACAGCACTACACAGCTGATTTAACTTATCGAGATTGAGTATTTGAATTAACTGTGTAGTGCTAGAGCAAAGAAGAACACAACGTCTACCCCTTGTGGTCCCCAGGACTGAGTTTGGGAAACGCTAAGTCACGGTTACATTTAGTGTACGCAGAATAAAATGTCTTCAGAACATCAACACTGTAACCATCAAGCACAAAGATTTCTCTGTTGGATGACCACACTCTATATCTTCTCTTCCTGTGCTACTGTGTAGGTGTGTGAAGGGTCTCCACCTCAACATGTTAACTAGCAAACTGAGGGGGTTCGGTGTCCTGCTTTCAATCCTGATTGGCCGCTACCTGCCCTGGCTGGTTGGGTTCACCCGGGAGGATGTCAGGAGGTTGTTTGGTTCAGTAGGTTTCATGGAAAGGAACTTCTATGAGATCATAAGAGAGACTGGCTACCTGCACATCCAGGGCACCAAGCCAGACTCCGCTGGTGAGAATGTCATCACAACTTTTTTTACCTGATATTTCACCTGGCGTTTTGATGATCCGCAACTCCCAGGCTTGTTGTTTGAGCATGAGACTGAATGGACTGCTTTGTTGGTCAGTTTTTACCATCGGTCTGTAGTACTCGTCACACCACCACACACACCTGGTGATATGCTTGATCCAGACTTGCTGCAGCTCTCTGTCCCCCTGATTGCTGAATCATTAACCAATATTTTTAACTTGATTTATATCTGGTACTGGCACCAAGGTTTGGAAGATGGCCCATGTACTCCAACCTTCGAAGGTGGTGACCATAGTGCCCTAAATCATTATTGGCCTATTTCTAAACTTTCTTGCCTAGCTAAAGTATTAGAATCCTTGATTAAATCTCAGCTAAGATCTTTGGTGTCTTTGAAATGTATTCTAAAATTTAAATAAGTTGGTTTAGACCAGGTCATAGCACTCTGCTGCATGCCTAGTTATAAATGTGGTTAACTTTATGGATGAAAGGCAACATTGTGCTGCTCTCTTCATTGACATGTCAAAGGCTTTTGATACTGTTGATCACTCACTGCTAATTCAGAGGCTTTCCTCAATTGACTAGGCTGCATGTAACGGGTTAAAAAATTACTTGACAGCCCTCAATGTTCTACTACACCGGCATGTGGAAGGGCTTGCAAACTATTATGGACCACAAAGGGAAGCACAGCTGCGAGTTGCCCCGTGACACGAGCCTACCAGGCGCACTTAATGACTTCTATGCACGCGTCGAGGCAAGCAACGCTGAAGCATGCATGAGAGCACTAGCTGTTCCGGATGACTGTGATCACGCTATCAGTAGCCGATGTGGGTAAGCCCTTTAAACAGGTCAATATATCAGGACGTGTACTCCGAGTATGCGCTGACATTTTTAACCTGTCCCTGACCGAGTCTGTAATACCAACATGTTTCAAGCAGACCACCATAGTCCCTGTGTCCAAGAACAGCCTTTCAAAGCACTTCATGGTTACAGACTTGAGTGCTACGGGTCGGGTCGGTAGTCATTTGGCAGGTTACCTTGGCTGTTCTTGGGTACAGGGACTTTGGTGGTCTGCTTGAAACGTGTAGGTATTAGATTCTGTCAGGGAGCGGTTGAAAATGTCAGGTTAGACACTTGCCAGTTGGTCAGCGCATGCTCGGAGTGAACGTCCTGGTAATCCGTCTGGCCCTGTGGCCTTGTGAATGTTGACCTGTCTAAAGGTCTACTCACATCGGCTACGGAGGGCATGATCACACAGTCGTCTGGAACAGCTGGTGCTCCCATGCAGCTTTTGTTCCACAAATAAGGTCTATCTTCAAAATGGTCTTACATTTTATGTTTTGGTGCCTCTAGGGCAATTCAGAAAGCTGATGATCGTGTTTTTCTTTCTTTTTGTATTTATATTTTATGTATTTCGGGCTCATCTGTAAAAGAGACCATGGTTTCAGTATGACTCCTGGTAAAATAAATAAATGCAAAGACACACAGACCTCTGATAGTTCAGCTGTAGTAGTCGTACTAATCATATTGTGAAATGTCTCCCCCTGCAGGTTGTGGAGTGAATGACTCTCCAGTAGGCCTGGCTGCTTACATACTGGAGAAGTTCTCCACCTGGACTGACTTCAACAACAGGGACTTGGAAGATGGGGGGCTGGAGAGGTACAAGCTACAGTTCAGACTTTTTACTTTGGGTTGTGAGTGTAGAAATATATATTTCTCAAAAAAATAAAGGGAACACTTAAACAACACAATGTAACTCCAAGTCAATCACACTTCTGTGAAAGCAAACACATCAATGCGAGCTGTGGCAAGATGGTTTGCTGTGTCTGTCAGCGTAGTGTCCAGAGCATGGAGGCGCTACCAGGAGACAGGCCAGTACATCAGGAAACGTGGAGGAGGCCGTAGGAGGTCAACAACCCAGCAGCAGGACCGCTACCTCCGTCTTTGTGCAAGAAGGAGCACTGCCAGAGCCCTTCACAATAACCCCCAGCAGGCCACAAATGTGCATGTGTCTGCTCAAACGGTCGGAAACGGACTCCATGAGGGTGGTATGAGGGCCCGACGTCTACAGGTGGGGGTTGTGCTTACAGCCCAACACCGTGCAGGACGTTTGGCATTTGCCAGAGAACACCAAGATTGGCAAATTCGCCACTGGCGCCCTGTGCTCTTCACAGATGAAAGCAGGTTCACACTCGGCACATGTGACAGACGTGACAGAGTCTGGAGACGCCGTGGAGAACGTTCTGCTGCCTGCAACATCCTCCAGCATGACCGGTTTGGCGGTGGGTCAGTCATGGTGTGGGGTGGCATTTCTTTGGGGGGCCGCACAGCCCTCCATGTACTCGCCAGAGGTAGCCTGACTGCCATTAGGTACCGAGATGATATCCTCAGACCCCTTGTGAGACCATATGCTGGTGCGGTTGGCCCTGGGTTCCTCCTAATGCAAGACAATGCTAGACCTCATGTGGCTGGAGTGTGTCAGCAGTTCCTGCAAGAGGAAGGCATTGATGCTATGGACTGGCCCGCCCGTTCCCCAGACCTGAATCCAATTGAGCACATCTGGGACATCATGTCTCGCTCCATCCACCAACGCAACCAACGTTGCACCACAGACTGTCCAGGAGTTGGAGGATGCTTTAGTCCAGGTCTGGGAGGAGACCATCCGCCACCTCATCAGGAGCATGCCCAGGCGTTGTAGGTAGGTCATACAGGCACGTGGAGGCCACACACACTACTGAGCCTCATTTTGTCTTGTTTTAAGGACATTACATCAAAATGGATCAGCCTGTAGTGTGGTTTTCCACTTTAATTTTGAGTGTGACTCCAAATCCAGACCTCCATGGGTTGATACATTTGATTTCCATTGATCATTTTTGTGTGATTTTGTTGTCAGCACATTCAATTAGTATTGAATAAGAATATTTCATTCATTCAGATCTAGGATGTGTTATTTTAGTGTTCCCTTTATTTTTTTGAGCAGTGTACTTTTTAGGGGGTAAATATATTGCTGTCCCATCAATTACTCTTAATCAAATGGTCAGATTTGCCAAAACTGCAGGGGAAACATTCAATACAACTTGCTTTGTCCCAGCAAAACAATGAACCTATTCTATTTGCATGCACATGTTGCCTTGATAGCATCCAGTCACAGTCCTATTCACATGAAAGCAAACGGGAAAAACTGAAACAGGGACTTCCTGGGTTGTATTTATTAGTGCACACTGTAGCAAAACATTTTGCAACTGAAATAGTGTTTCTTATTGGAGAATGAATTAAACCCAGGGCTGTTGATTGGTTCATTGAGAGAGCCTGGTTCCTGTGTTTTAGGAAGTTCACCCTGGACGACCTGCTGACCAACATCATGATCTACTGGACCACCGGCTCCATCGTGTCCTCCATGAGGTTCTACAAGGAGAACTTAAAGACCAACATTGACAACAGACTGGATAATCAGTGAGTTTGTATGTGAGGTAGCAGAGTTCTCCAGTATGACACTGTTGCTACAGGGTCTGTCCATTTAATATGACACAGGCTGTTCCTACAGGGTCTGTCCATTTAATATGACACAGGCTGTTCCTACAGGGTCTGTCCATTTAATATGACACGGGCTGTTCCTACAGGGTCTGTCCATTTAATATGACACGGGCTGTTCCTTCAGGGCCTGTCCATTTAATATGACACGGGCTGTTCCTACAGGGCCTGTCCGGTTTAATATGACACGGGCTGTTCCTTCAGGGCCTGTCCATTTAATATGACACGGGCTGTTCCTACAGGGCCTGTCCGGTTTAATATGACACGGGCTGTTGCTACAGGGCCTGTCCAGTTTAATATGACATGGGCTGTTCCTTCAGGGTCTGTCCGTTTAATATGACACGGGCTGTTCCTACAGGGCCTGTCCAGTTTAATATGACACGGGGGGATTGGCCAAGATGGCTGCTTGAACAGACGCTTTTTTACCGAGCTCCGTACCAAACTTCAGAAAGATTGTGAAAATTGTTTAAAAAAAAAAAAAAAGTTTAGTCATTATCTTTATTTGTTCAAGATATAAGACCTTTCCTGTGACTGGAATGATAATTGGATAATTTATTTCAGCATGTCCATGCAAAGTCGTGACAAAAAAAGAAAGGAAAAAGTTAGCCGTTCTATTGCTAATCAACAAGAGAGAAAAGTGCTTATAGACAACTGCCATAACTACACTTGGCCTATGGATAATATCATGCTTTCGAATGCTGAAGATGACGAATTCCCCTCTTTACCGGTTACTCCGTGCAAACCTCCACCCTCCAAAAAACCCAACATGAACTCTGACATCGTGGCTACCCTCTCCTTACTCATCAACTCCAAGTGTGACGCCATTGAGAAAATGGTAGCCGCGAACACCATGGTTATCGAAGGCTTGAAAAAAGACTGTGGGTTTGCATGTGGTGAAATTAATGATGTGAAAACGAGAGTGGCAAAAGTTGAAAAAAATGTGGAAAGGGTGGAAAAGAATAACAATGTCTTCCATAGACGTCTCACTGATCTGGAACAATACACAAGAAAATGGAACCTGAGACTCTGACTTGCCAGAGGTGGAGAATGAAGATGTGCGAGGAGAGGCTATCCGTATATGCCAAGAAGTTTTGCCTGCAGAGAAGAACAAAGTTGGTGATACCATCGACGTTGTACATCGCCTCGGCAAGAAGCAACAACAAAGCGATTCAAGACCCAGGGTATCATCATCCTATTCACTACCAGATTCTACAGGGATGCTGTCTGGAAAGCTGCTAGGAAGAACGCCTTCCTTCAGAGCCATGGTATGCGTTTCGCCGAGCATCTCAGCCCGGAGGACATAGAAAGAAGGAACAAGTTGTGGCCAACGATCAAGATAGCACGAAGTGAGGGGAAGGCTGCTTACTTCGTCGGAGGACGAGGTTTCATCAACGGTTCAGAAATCCATATTCCTCCCTAAAATCTCACCAGAAGGAACAGGTTGATGGTTTCAGCCATGCTATTCTCATTTTCCTTATGTGGTTTACCTATCAAGCATCAGGTGACTATTTTAAAGGAATACTCAGGTATTTCAATTCATTAGTTTGTTCTTGTATGACCAGAAGTCCTATTTTCTTTATAAACTTACGAAGAAGATTGAAAGCTGAATTTATGTTTTATGTATACAGTAACTAAGATACTGTTTTAAATGGCATACAGGTCTGCTCTGACTTTACACGGTTATTGTTCTATTTAGTTATTAATACTTATTTCCAAAAAAGGTCTTAGGAACGTTTATGTAAAACATTTTGTTATTCAATTATTTTATGATCAGATTTCATATGTACTTAAAATAGTAGGTACCATTTTATTTAAATTATTATTTGTTTTATTTCTCAGAATAGTTCCTGATTACACTAAAGAGGGTTTTTAGTCTCTCCTACCACAAGAACCCTTGGTTTGGTCTTGAACATAATTTCCAGTTGAGTTGAATTTCAAAGGTTATGGAATAAGCTATTTTCACTTTAAATTGACTTAAATGGTGCAGATCTTGGTTCCTTATCGTTTACGTTCACTGCTCCTACGTCTTTGACTCATCCTACTACAGTTTATACTTTTATATAATCTTTGTTGTTTTGTCTTTGTCTATATTATCTCTTAATGCTAGGGGGTTACGAAACAGTGTGAAGCGCAAGGCCTTATTTTTATTTGCTAAACAATTTCGAACAGATTTTAGCTTTTTTTCAAGAGTCTCACTCAATTTCTGCTGATGCCAACTTCTGGAGGTCACAGTGGGGCAACGATATTTGGCTTTCCCATGGATCTGAACGCTCTGCTGGTGTCACTACAATGAAAAATACCTTTGGTGGTAATATTCTACACTCGGAATGTGACCCCTTTGGTCACTTTATTTGTATTGTGATCAGTTACAATGACATTACACTCATTACTGTAAACTTCTACGGGTACAACACCAAACATGAGAATGATGAGTTGCTTGAATCTATAGAGAAACATATACTTCATTGGCATCTAAATTTCCCAATTTGTTATTATTGATAGGCGGGGACTTGAACATTACAATAGATAATTCAACTGATAGATGGCCCCCAGGTAGGCCAACCAATCAGAATTTGGGTTTAATACTTTTTATGGAAAAGTTTGATCTTACTGAGATATGGAGAGAGAGGTTTCCGGCCGAAAGATCATTCACTTGGAGTAACAAAACAGGCTCCAGACAATCCAGAATAGATTTTTGGCTTATATCCAAATGTATTGATAGTGAGTGTGTTACTACAAATATTTGTACTACTCCCCTCACAGACCATAAGGCTATTTACATTGATATCAAAATATTTACCCCTGATACAAACCTTGGTAGAGCATCCTACTGGAAGCTAAATAGATCATTATTAAATCATGATATAGTTACATTTGAGGTTAAAGATCTGCTCTCACACTTTTGGGAAAGGGCTTGTGAAGAAAAATCTTATTGCAAGAACTGGGAGCTCTTTAAATTTGAGGTGTCCAAATATCTTAGAAAATATGGTAGTAATCTTGCTAAGACCAGAAGAGCTGAGGAGGAAAAGGTGATCATTAAGAACTTCCCTTTCTCAGAGGTCCCCAGCCGACCTCTTGGGGGAGGAGAAGATGGAACTAATTGAGTTACAAAATAAACTGGATAATATATATAAATTAAAAGCAGAAGGAGCCTTTATTAGATCTAGGAAAAAATGGATTGAGGAGGGAGAACAGAATTCATCCTATTTCTTTAGACTTGAGAAATTTCACTCTAAAAATAACACTATCCATAAGTTAAACATTGATGGTGTTATTACAGATGACCAACAATTAATCGCTAAATACTGCAGCAATTTTTACAGAAAATTGTATAGCTCTACGTACTGTCAGGAATCCACAGATATGTTTTTTAACTCACTGAATAATGTTCACTCTATCAGTGATATAGAATCTAAACAGTGTGATGAACCCATCAAAGTTGAAGAGATTATAGAGTCTATCAAACATCTAAAGAACAATAAATCAACAGGTGTTGATGGAATTACATCAGAATTTGACAAATTATTTTCTGAACAAGTAGCTCCCTTCCTATTTGAAGTCTTTTTTAGAGAGTATTAAAAACAATGTTCTCCCTCCTACAATGAGTCAGGGGTTAATAACACTGATACCTAAGCCTAAAAAAGAAGTGCTGCTCATTGATAACTGGCGTCCAATTTGTCTTCTTAATAATGACTATAAGATATTAGCCTCACTACTTGCAAAAAGAATTTAAAGACGTTTTGGATGCAATCATTGATGAAACACAGTCTGGCTTCATGAGGAACAGACATATTTCTAACAATGTCAGACTAGTATTAGACGTACTTGACTACTCAGACCTAATAACTGAGGATAGCTTCATATTATTTTTAGATTTTTATAAAGCATTTGACACAGTAGAGCATCAGTTTCTCTTCCACTCCCTTGAGAGACTTGGCTTTGGGGATTTTTTCTGTAAGGCTATTAAGACTCTCTATGCAAATGGTAACAGCTCAATCAAATTGAAATATGGCACCTCACCTAGATTTGAGTTAAAGAGAGGAATTAGGCAAGGTTGTCCTATCTCTCCGTACCTGTTTTTATTAATCACCCAACTTCTTGCAAATTCTTTAAATAATAGTCCTGTACAAGGTATTTCCATAGCTGGTAAAGAAATTATTATAAGCCAGCTGGCTGACGATACACTTTTTCTGAAAGACGCTAGTCAGATTCCCATATCGATCAATGTGATACAATCCTTTTCCAAAGCGTCTGGTCTATATCTTAACATTAAGAAATGTGAACTCATGGCTGTCAAAGATTGTGTGACACCTTCATATTATGGTATTCCAGTAAAAGAAGAACTTACATATTTAGGCATAACCATTACAAAGGATCAGAAGTCTAGAGGCTTACTAAATTTTAACCCTCTTATTTAAAAAACCCAGAAGAAACTAAATCAATGGCTACAGAGGGACTTATCTTTAAAAGGTAGAGTCCTAATAACCAAGGCTGAAGGTATCTCTAGACTAACATATGGTGCTCTATCTTTATATCTTGACTGTAAAATAAGCAAGGAGATAGACCAGATGCTTTTCAACTTTCTTTGGAGAAACCGTACCCATTACATTAGGAAAACTGTTGTAATGAACACTTATGAGAATGGTGGACTGAATTTTCTGGATTTTACTACTTTAAATAATACTTTCAAGATCAATTGGATAAAGCAATTCCTAAGAAGACTCACTTCTATCTGGAATTTTATTCCTCATCATGTCTTCTCTACTTTTGGTGGCCTTAACTTCATGTTGTTTTGCAATTATAATATTGACAAAGTTCCAGTGAAACTTTCTGCTTTTCATCGGCAGGTTTTCTTGTCATGGTCCTTAATTTATAAACACAATTTTTCTCCACAGATATTATATATGGAATAATCAGGATATATTGTATAAAAATACCTCTCTGTTTTTAGAATATTGGTTCAGAAATAATATCCTATTGGTGAGCCAACTGGTAAATGCAGAGGGTCTTTTACTCAGTTATAAAGAATTCTTATCACTTTACAAGGTCCCTGTAACACCGAAAGATTTTGCAATTGTTTTAGATGCCATTCCCTCAGGTGTTGCTATGTTATTCAGGAACATGTCAAGACCTGACCCTCAGAGCCTACCTTCTATTGACCCTGTTGACTCATCAGTAGGGAAGACCTGACCCTCAGAGTCTACCTTCTATTGACCCTGTTGACTCATCAGTAGGAAAGACCTGACCCTCAGAGCCTACCTTCTATTGACCCTGTTGACTCATCAGTAGGGAAGACCTGACCCTCAGAGTCTACCTTCTATTGACCCTGTTGACTCATCAGTAGGAAAGATTTGTTTCTCTTTTGGTCCATTCAACAACAGAGCGATACGATCCTTGTTTCAGCAGGATGTTGTATCTATACCTTATGTCATGCCTTATTGGAATGGATTTATTGATAATATCTGTTGGAAAAAAGTTTGGATGTTGCCACACACATACCTACTTGTTAACAAAATTAAGGAAGTTTCCTTTAAAATTATTCATAAATATTATCCTGCCAACCACTATATGAAGAAGTTTAAGGAAAACATCAACTCAAATTGTTCCTTTTGTAACGACCACCCAGAAACAGTTGTGCATCTTTTTTGGCATTGTATGCATGTAAGAAAACTGTGGCAAGACATCAGTAGGTTTATAATTGAACACATTTATGAAGATTTTACACTATTGTGGAGAGATGTACTGTTTGGATTCTTTACATACAATAGAAATAAGCGCAATCATTTTTATGTAATTAATTTCATTATTCTTTTGGCCAAATTTCATATACACAAATGTAAATTTACAAACAGAAAACCACATTTTCGTACCCTACAAAAAGAAATTGAACTGTATTTTAAGACGGTTAAATGCTCTACTAACAAAAAAGCTGTTAGAATTGTAAGTATATGCATGTCCCTTAAGGTCCTTGTGTAATTGTAATGTGATATTGTACCCCCTAGCTCGATTGTCCATTGTTTGTAATCTATGTATGCTTGTGTTCCCTCGTGCTTTATGTATTGATTTGTAGTTAATAAAAAATAAAAAAATTAATAATAAAAATTAAAAAAAAGTAATATAACAGGCTGTTCCTACAGGGCCTGTCCATTTAATATGACTTGGGCTGTTCCTACAGGGTCTGTCCATTTAATATGACTTGGGCTGTTCCTACAGGGTCTGTCCATTTAATATGACACGGGCTGTTCCTACAGGGTCTGTCCATTTAATATGACACGGGCTGTTCCTACAGGGTCTGTCCATTTAATATGACACGGGCTGTTCCTACAGGGTCTGTCCATTTAATATGACACGGGCTGTTCCTACAGGGCCTGTCCATTTAATATGACACGGGCTGTTGCTACAGGGCCTGTCCATTTAATATGACACGGGCTGTTGCTACAGGGTCTGTCCATTTAATATGACACGGGCTGTTGCTACAGGGCCTGTCCATTTAATATGACACGGGCTGTTCCTACAGGGTCTGTCCATTTAATATGACACGGGCTGTTCCTACAGGGTCTGTCCATTTAATATGACACGGGCTGTTCCTACAGGGTCTGTCCATTTAATATGACACGGGCTGTTCCTACAGGGTCTGTCCATTTAATATGACACGGGCTGTTCCTACAGGGTCTGTCCATTTAATATGACACGGGCTGTTCCTACAGGGTCTGTCCATTTAATATGACACGGGCTGTTCCTACAGGGTCTGTCCATTTAATATGACACGGGCTGTTCCTACAGGGTCTGTCCATTTAATATGACACGGGCTGTTCCTACAGGGTCTGTCCATTTAATATGACACGGGCTGTTCCTACAGGGTCTGTCCATTTAATATGACACGGGCTGTTCCTACAGGGTCTGTCCATTTAATATGACACGGGCTGTTCCTACAGGGTCTGTCCATTTAATATGACACGGGCTGTTCCTACAGGGTCTGTCCATTTAATATGACACGGGCTGTTCCTACAGGGTCTGTCCATTTAATATGACACGGGCTGTTCCTACAGGGTCTGTCCATTTAATATGACACGGGCTGTTCCTACAGGGTCTGTCCATTTAATATGACACGGGCTGTTCCTACAGGGTCTGTCCATTTAATATGACACGGGCTGTTCCATTTAATACAGGGTCTGTCCATTTAATATGACACGGGCTGTTCCTTCAGGGTCTGTCCATTTAATATGACACGGGCTGTTCCTACAGGGTCTGTCCATTTAATATGACACGGGCTGTTCCTACAGGGTCTGTCCATTTAATATGACACGGGCTGTTCCTACAGGGTCTGTCCATTTAATATGACACGGGCTGTTCCTACAGGGTCTGTCCATTTAATATGACACGGGCTGTTCCTTCAGGGTCTGTCCATTTAATATGACACGGGCTGTTCCTACAGGGCCTGTCCATTTAATATGACACGGGCTGTTCCTACAGGGTCTGTCCATTTAATATGACACGGGCTGTTCCTTCAGGGTCTGTCCATTTAATATGACACGGGCTGTTCCTAAAAAAACAACAAGACACTATTTAATAATACATGCCAGGGGACGTATAGTACATGTTGTAGTTTTATGTGATCTTTGTGGGACTTGAACCCATGATCATTCTTGCTTTGTGTTTTGATGACAGGCTCCCAATAATGAGATGTTCTAGGCAGTTGTTTTCTACCTACTTTAGTTGAATGCACTGATTGTGAGACACTCTGCTAAAACTGTCTGTTATGACTAAAGTGTACATGTGGTGTTTGTTAACCTGTCTCTCCTGTCCTCAGCACGGGGGTGTATGTGCCTACAGGTCTGGCGGCGTTCCCCAACGAGCTAATGCACGTGCCCCAGGTGTGGGCTAGAGCCAAGTTCAGGAACATTTACTCCTACTCTTACATGCCCCGAGGAGGCCACTTCGCTGCCTTCGAGGAGCCACAGCTCCTGGCTGACGACCTGCTGCAGTTTGTGAAGAAGGTGGAGAAGTTGTAGAGTTGATGGATACAAGAGGTCGACTCTCCCCTCCTGCCAAGTGCCTGGAAGAAAAACCAGCAGGACTGCAGAACGTGATGACACTACAGCTTGGAATTGTAGCTTTGTACTAAAAACATTCATGTTAATCTAAGATTAAAAATCAGAAGCACTGTCTGATTATCAGGTAAATACTTGGTCAATCAGTGATGTTAACACTGCAATATGATCATGCTCAGTGATTGTGTTGGTGTAATATTAAGGCTATACAGTCAACATAATGGACCAATACTGTAATAATGAAATGATCAGCACTTCAATACTGATGTCTTCCAGATTGCAAAAAAAACTGAAAGCATCAATCACAGATGTCTGTTCTTTTCTTGTTGCAATAATGAAATACTGCTATAGTATACTACTGATGTCCTGCTATAGTATACTATACTACTGCTATACTACTATAGCATACTATACTACTGCTATACTGCTATAGCATACTATACTACTGCTGTACTGCTATAGCATACTATACTACTGATATAGCATACTATACTACTGCTATACTGCTATAGCATACTATACTACTGCTATACTGCTATAGCATACTATACTACTGCTGTACTGCTATAGCATACTATACTACTGCTATAGCATACTATACTACTGCTATACTGCTATAGCATACTATACTACTGCTATAGCATACTATACTACTGCTGTCCTGATATAGCATACTATACTACTACTATAGCATACTATACTACTGCTGTACTACTATAGCATACTATACTGCTGTACTGCTATAGCATACTATAGCATACTATACTACTGATGTTCTGCTATAGCATACTATACTACTGCTGTCCTGCTATAGCATACTATACTGCTGTTCTGCTATAGCATACTATACTACTGCTGTCCTGATATAGCATACTATACTACTGCTGTTCTGCTATAGCATACTATACTACTGCTATAGTATACTATACTAATGCTGTCCTGATATAGCATACTATACTACTGTTATCCTGATATAGCATACTATACTACTGCTATAGCATACTATACTACTGCTGTACTGCTATAGTATACTATACTACTGCTGTACTGCTATAGTATACTATACTACTGCTGTACTGTTATAGCATACTGTACTACTGCTGTACTGCTATAGCATACTGTACTACTGCTATAGCATACTATACTACTGCTATACTGCTATAGTATACTATACTACTGCTGTACTGTTATAGTATACTATACTACTGCTGTACTGTTATAGCATACTATACTACTGCTGTACTGCT
This sequence comes from Oncorhynchus nerka, assembly GCF_034236695.1. Taxonomy (NCBI): domain Eukaryota; kingdom Metazoa; phylum Chordata; class Actinopteri; order Salmoniformes; family Salmonidae; genus Oncorhynchus; species Oncorhynchus nerka. Next base: position 41,744,564 of record NC_088411.1, read on the forward strand.
ATAGCATACTGTACTACTGCTGTACTGCTATAGCATACTATACTACTGCTATACTGCTATAGTATACTATACTACTGCTGTACTGTTATAGCATACTATACTACTGCTGTACTGTTATAGCATACTATACTACTGCTGTACTGCTATAGTATACTATACTACTGCTGTAATCATGTCTATTGTGGTGACCCTGTAAGGCAGGGATGTCAAACTCAGTCCAGAGTGCCAAGTGTCTGTGGATTTTTCCTTTCAATTAAGACCAAGACAACCAGGTGAGAGGAGTTCCTTACTAATTAGTGACCTTCATTAATCGAGGGAGGAGTGAAAGGAGTTTGACAGGTGCTGTAATGTCTTCCTGTTTAGTGTCTGATATTTGTGAGGGTAGTAGCGACAACACCTGTAGACACTCGGCCCTCCGTGGAACGATTTTGACACTTCCTGTTTAGTGTCTGATATTTGTGGGGCTGGTTCCCAGGAGTGACCTGGACACAGCTTAAGTTTAGTCCTGGACTAAAAATATATTTCAATGGTAGTGTTCCATTGAGCATGGTTTTTAGTCTCGGTCTAGATTAAGCCTAATCTATGTCCCGGAAACCATGATGAATTTTCTGTGGACCCCAGGAAGACCAGCAGTCACTAAGGGGTCAGCTTATGAGGATCCAAATGAACAAATTAAATTAACATCCACAAGTCAATAACTTACAAGATGTTGAACAAGATTAAACCTTTGTATGCTGCAAAATGTGAATAATTCAAATGAACCATGTAATTTAGTGATCCAGTTTAGACTGACAGACAGTACTGTATATTTCAGAAAGATGGTGTCAAACATTTTAATAGAAAACCAAGACGAGACATCATACAGTTACAACCAGATGACAAGTAGGTATACAGGTCAAAAAGTAACTTAGGAGGCTATATACAGTCACACCAACACTGCTTTCATTACAGCACATTCCCAAGCTACACCAGACAGCATATTCATTTCAGTCATAATGTAGAGGTGATGCCAGTCCTTCATATGAACCTCTATAGAAACATAGTCCCTGGACTGGGCTCAGGGTTACAGAGAGAGAGTCGTACCTGGACTGGGATCAGGGTTACAGAGAGAGAGTCGTCCCTGGACTGGGATCAGGGTTACAGAGAGAGAGTCGTCCCTGGACTGGGATCAGGGTTACAGAGAGAGAGTCGTCCCTGGACTGGGATCAGGGTTACAGAGAGAGAGTCGTCCCTGGACTGGGATCAGGGTTACAGAGAGAGAGTCGTCCCTGGACTGGGATCAGGGTTACAGAGAGGGAGTCGTCCCTGGACTGGGATCAGGGTTACAGAGAGGGAGTCGTCCCTGGACTGGGATCAGGGTTACAGAGAGAGAGTTGTCCCTGATCAGCACTCCAGTTTGGCATTTAGATCAGTATGATCAGGTTTATATAGACATGGGGACCTGATCCTCGATTTAAAATGATCATTTAAACTACTAGTACTACTAATCCCCCATGTTAGGAAACTGAATTCAAACTCCACACCACTCTTTAGTACAGGCACCGAAACATAAAACAGTTCCACAAATAAGGTGAAAGAAAAATAAAAGCTGCAGGAGAGCTCCAGCTGTTCCAGACAACTGTCATCATGATTTGACGAATATCCAAGTTGTTTGTCGACCGTGTGCCGCCAACCCGCAGTCCTTCTATCCCGACTGGCTGCGTTCCCTTGACCTCTTTAGTCTTAATCACATCTCTAGGCGATGAATATACTCTTACGCAATGGTTTGATTAAATACGCCCTAGTTATCCACATAAAGAAGTACTCACTTCAGAACTTCAATTGTCTGCATGGTTACTCAAGAGTCCTGCAGTTTCAAAGTGCGCTCCTGTCTGTGCATCATTGACCGAAGTCTGGACGTTTGCCGCATTCAAATCAGCAGAAACTGGAATTCTCCGACTACTTTGCTTTCACGTCAACTGGGAACTCGGGGAAAATGAGCTCCGGCTGGGAAAATCTTTTTGAACGGTAATCCAACTTGGAAGTCGGGGAAAATGAGCTCCGGCTGGGAAAATCTTTTTGAACGGTGATCCAACTTGGAAGTCGGGACACTGGGCACCTTTCTAGAGTTCAGACTTGAAAATCCGATCACTGACGTCTTGATTTGACCTCTTTCCCCCTCCCGAGTTGCCAGTTGTCGTGAAATCACCATTTTACTCGACTATTGACATTATAACCACGATGATAAGAAAGTACAATTCTTAATTCTAATTTCATTTCTCAGGTTTGTATCATCAATAACTTGAGGCCAGTCACCATAGGCTAAATAGCAAGCACATACGTCAAATCACGAATAAAGCCTAGCCCCATGTAAAACTAATTCCAAGGAAGGCAGAGTGTCTGTGGGTTTTCTACCCTCGTTCTTGATTGATGAATTAAGGTCTCTAACTAGTAAGGAACTACCCTCACCTGGTTATCTAGGTCTTAATTGAAAGAAAAACCAAAAACCCGCTGACACTCGGCCCTCAGTGGAATGAGTTTGACACTCCTTGCCAGGCCTAGCTTGTAAGTAACCACCGTCTAATGTCAAAGACACCGGTAACTTCTAACTGTGGTCTAACAGTAGGCTTAATGCTAGAATGTATAAATAGCCAATCTTCCCTAAAGACAAAGCCTAGTCCCATTTAGTTTAGCGTCACTTATATAAAAGATAAATTGTTTTTTAAGAAATCCATTGCTGTGCAGGCTCTCATTTAATAATATATTTCCATTATGAGTTATATAGCTGTAGCCTACAACCAAGTGTAACAGTATAACTTTAGACCGTCCCCTCGCCCATACCCGGGCGCGAACCAGGGACCCTCTGCACACATCAACAACAGTCACCCTCGAAGCATCGTTAACCACTACTTCAAGGTGTCGTCACTGATTGAAACGCTATTTAGCGCGCACTGCTAACTAAGCTAGCCGTTTCACATCCGTTACACAAGCAAATAAAACGGGGCGTGCCACTCTAAACTGTATGCATTAAATGGTTTGACAGAAATGGTAGCAGAAGGTGAATGGTTAACTTTTGTTGCACACATATCCAGACGATGCTTCGTCCCAATTAGCGCAAATTTCTCACTGTCGGAGTGATGGAGGCGTTAGGTTTTTAATTGATGTGATTAGTGGAATTAGAATCAAGCCCCACCCCTCATCAATCAGAAGTGACCTCAACACGTTCATATAAAAGTCGTCGGAGGCGAGGATTTGTTGTGGTGTAACGTTACTTGATACGATCGGAGTTGCAGTAAAGACCGATATCAGACGGGAAAAATGCTCATGGATTGGAAGATCGTTGTTTTGCTCGCGGTGGCATTCATCATGACGAGCGCCGCTGGGACACCGGGGGGCGTCGTGGACGCAGATATGAAGGATCAAGCTACCAGAGACGCGCTGCAGTTCGCCGTGGCTGAATACAACAAGGCAATAAACGACCTGTATGTTTGGCAGGTGGCCAAGGTTGTCAAGGCTCAGAAACAGGTCCGTCCCTTTTTGTAAGTTTATCAGTTGAACGAAGACAAAATGTTGGTCGTTCGTTGTGTAGCGTAGTTTCCTCGGTTTAAATATCTTATTATAGACCAGTGAATTTATTAACGCGCTCCGAATGCGGCAGAAAGGTCAATGTTTTAGTTAATGTACGACACAAAAACAAGGGAACTTGACTTGTCTGACGCTAAACCTGTCCGGCACAGGGCCATGGATCTGGCCCATAGGGACTGTGGGGTGGTTCCGACCCAAACTGGATGTTAAAGGTCCCCACGCGGGTGAAGAGACACGTTATAGTGCTCTGTCTTGTGTCTCTAGGTCTGGGCCCTCTCTGGGAGGAGGGCAGACGGACTGGCAGGGTTGTGTTGTTTCAGGACCCCCATGGCTATCAAAGGCTTCAGAAAGTGACAATGAAAAGATTCCCAACCACAGCCATAGTATGAGATGACAGGAGGCCATGATCATAACGTTTCTCAGAGTAGGAGTGCTGATCTAGGAGAAAGCTGGGATGAACTAAAAGCCATTGACAGCCACCGTACTGATCAAATCCTGCCTATTTGCTTGTAAATATCCTTTGGAAAGTCTGAACTTTAGAAAGGTGCCCAGTGTCCCGACTTCCAAGTTGGATCACCGTTCAAAAAGATTTTCCCAGCCGGAGCTCATTTTCCCCGACTTCCAAGTTGGATCACCGTTCAAAAAGATTTTCCCAGCCGGAGCTCATTTTCCCCGAGTTCCCAGTTGACGTGAAAGCAAAGTAGTCGGAGATTTCCAGGTTCTGCTGATTTGAATGCGGCAATGATTTGAATGCGGCAAACGTCCAGACTTCGGTCAATGATGCACAGACAGGAGCGCACTTTGGAACTGCAGGACTCTTGAGTAACCATGCAGACAATTGAAGTTCTGAAGTGAGTACTTCTTCTTCTTTAACTAGGGCTTATTTAATCAAACCATTGCGTAAGAGTATATTCATCGCCTAGAGATGTGATTAAGACTAAAGAGGTCAAGGGAACGCAGCCAGTCGGGATAGAAGGACTGCGTGTTGGCGGCGCACGGTCGACAAACAACTTGGATATTCGTCAAATCATGATGACAGTTGTCTGGAACAGCTGGAGCTCTCCTGCAGCTTTTATTTTTCTTTCTCCTTATTTGTGGAACTGTTTTATGTTTCGGTGCCTGTACTAAAGAGTGGTGTGGAGTTTGAATTCAGTTTCCTAACATGGGGGATTAGTAGTACTAGTAGTTTAAATGATCATTTTAAATCGAGGATCAGGTCCCCATGTCTATATAAACCTGCTCATACTGATCTAAATGCCAAACTGGAGTGCTGATCAGGGACGACTCTCTCTCTGTAACCCTGAGCCCAGTCCAGGGACGACTCTCTCTCTGTAACCCTGAGCCCAGTCCAGGGACGACTCTCTCTCTGTAACCCTGATCCCAGTCCAGGGACGACTCTCTCTCTGTAACCCTGAGCCCAGTCCAGGGACGACTCTCTCTCTGTAACCCTGAGCCCAGTCCAGGGACGACTCTCTCTGTAACCCTGAGCCCAGTCCAGGGACGACTCTCTCTGTAACCCTGATCCCAGTCCAGGGACGACTCTCTCTCTGTAACCCTGATCCCAGTCCAGGGACGACTCTCTCTCTGTAACCCTGAGCCCAGTCCAGGGACGACTCTCTCTCTGTAACCCTGAGCCCAGTCCAGGGACGACTCTCTCTCTGTAACCCTGAGCCCAGTCCAGGGACGACTCTCTCTCTGTAACCCTGATCCCAGTCCAGGGACGACTCTCTCTGTAACCCTGAGCCCAGTCCAGGTACGACTCTCTCTCTGTAACCCTGAGCCCAGTCCAGGGACGACTCTCTCTCTGTAACCCTGATCCCAGTCCAGGGACGACTCTCTCTGTAACCCTGAGCCCAGTCCAGGGACGACTCTCTCTCTGTAACCCTGAGCCCAGTCCAGGGACGACTCTCTCTCTGTAACCCTGATCCCAGTCCAGGGACAACTCTCTCTCTGTAACCCTGATCCCAGTCCAGGGACGACTCTCTCTCTGTAACCCTGAGCCCAGTCCAGGGACGACTCTCTCTCTGTAACCCTGATCCCAGTCCAGGGACGACTCTCTCTCTGTAACCCTGAGCCCAGTCCAGGGACGACTCTCTCTCTGTAACCCTGATCCCAGTCCAGGGACGACTCTCTCTGTAACCCTGAGCCCAGTCCAGGGATGACTCTCTCTCTGTAACCCTGATCCCAGTCCAGGGACGACTCTCTCTCTGTAACCCTGATCCCAGTCCAGGGACGACTCTCTCTGTAACCCTGAGCCCAGTCCAGGGACTATGTTTCTATAGAGGTTCATATGAAGGACTGGCATGACCTCTACATTATGACTGAAATGAATATGCTGTCTGGTGTAGCTTGGGAATGTGCTGTAATGAAAGCAGTGTTGGTGTGACTGTATATAGCCTCCTAAGTTACTTTGTGACCTGTATACCTACTTGTCATCTGGTTGTAACTGTATGATGTCTCGTCTTGGTTTTCTATTAAAATGTTTTTGACACCATCTTTCTGAAATATACAGTACTGTCTGTCAGTCTAAACTGGATCACTAAATTACATGGTTCATTTGAATGATTCACATTTTGCAGCATACAAAGGTTTAATCTTGTTCAACATCTTGTGAGTTATTAACTTGATGTTAATTTAATTTGTTCATTTGGATCCTCATAAGCTGACCCCTTAGTGACTGCTGGTCTTCCTGGGGTCCACAGAAAATTCATCATGTTTTCTGGGACATTGATTAGGCTTAATCTAGACCGAGACTATAAACCATGCTCAATGGAACACTACCATTGAAATATATTTTTAGTCCAGGACTAAACTTAAGCTGTGTCCAGGTCACTCCTGGGAACCAGCCCCACAAATATCAGACACTAAACAGGAAGTGTCAAATATCAGACACTAAACAAGAAGTGTTAAACTCGTTCCACGGAGGGCCTAGTGTCTACAGGTGTTGTCGCTACTCCCTTGTACTTGATTAATGAATAAAGGTCACAAAATAGTAAGGAACTCCTCTCACCCTGTTGTCTCGGTCTTATTTGAAAGACCCACAGACACTTGGCCCTCTGTAGAATGAGTTTGACATCCCTGCCTTACAAGGTCACCACAATAGATATGATTACAGCAGTAGTACAGTATGCTATAGCAGTACAGCAGTAGTATAGTATGCTATAGCAGTACAGCAGTAGTATAGTATACTATAGCAGTACAGCAGTAGTATAGTATACTATAGCAGTACAGTATGCTGTAGCAGTACAGCAGTAGTATAGTATACTATAGCAGTACAGTATGCTGTAGCAGTACAGCAGTAGTATAGTATACTATAGCAGTACAGTATGCTGTAGCAGTACAGCAGTAGTATAGTATGCTGTAGCAGTTTAAATTTTTTTATTTTTATTTCACCTTTATTTAACCAGGTAAGCAAGTTGAGAACAAGTTCTCATTTACAATTGCGACCTGGCCAAGATAAAGCAAAGCAGTTCGACACATACAACAACACAGAGTTACACATGGAGTAAAACAAACATACAGTCAATAATACAGTAAAAAAAAAACAAGTCTATATACAATGTGAGCAAATTAGGTGAGAAGGGAGGTAAAGGCAAAAAAGGCAATGGTGGCAAAGTAAATACAATATAGCAAGTAAAACACTGGAATGGTAGTTTTGCAATGGAAGAATGTGCAAAGTAGAAATAAAAATAATGGGGTGCAAAGGAGCAAAATAAATAAATAAATTAAATACAGTTGGGAAAGAGGTAGTTGTTTGGGCTAAATTATAGGTGGGCTATGTACAGGTGCAGTACTCTGTAAGATGCTCTGACAGTTGGTGCTTAAAGCTAGTGAGGGAGATAAGTGTTTCCAATTTAAGAGATTTTTGTAGTTCGTTCCAGTCATTGGCAGCAGAGAACTGGAAGGAGAGGCGGCCAAAGAAAGAAATTGGTTTTGGGGGTGACTAGAGAGATATACCTGCTGGAGCGTGTGCTACAGGTGGGAGATGCTATGGTGACCAGTGAGCTGAGATAAGGGGGGACTTTACCTAGCAGGGTCTTGTAGATGACATGGAGCCAGTGGGTTTGGCGACGAGTATGAAGCGAGGGCCAGCCAACGAGAGCGTACAGGTCGCAATGGTGGGTAGTATATGGGGCTTTGGTGACAAAACGGATTGCACTGTGATAGACTGCATCCAATTTGTTGAGTAGGGTATTGGAGGCTATTTTGTAAATGACATCGCCAAAGTCGAGGATTGGTAGGATGGTCAATTTTACAAGGGTATGTTTGGCAGCATGAGTGAAGGATGCTTTGTTGCGAAATAGGAAGCCAATTCTAGATTTAACTTTGGATTGGAGATGTTTGATATGGGTCTGGAAGGAGAGTTTACAGTCTAACCAGACACCTAAGTATTTGTAGTTGTCCACGTATTCTAAGTCAGAGCCGTCCAGAGTAGTGATGTTGGACAGGCGGGTAGGTGCAGATAGCGATCGGTTGAAGAGCATGCATTTAGTTTTACTTGTATTTAAGAGCAATTGGAGGCCACGGAAGGAGAGTTGTATGGCATTGAAGCTTGCCTGGAGGGTTGTTAACACAGTGTCCAAAGAAGGGCCGGAAGTATACAGAATGGTGTCGTCTGCGTAGAGGTGGATCAGAGACTCACCAGCAGCAAGAGCGACCTCATTGATGTATACAGAGAAGAGAGTCGGTCCAAGAATTGAACCCTGTGGCACCCCCATAGAGACTGCCAGAGGTCCGGACAGCAGACCCTCCGATTTGACACACTGAACTCTATCAGAGAAGTAGTTGGTGAACCAGGCGAGGCAATCATTTGAGAAACCAAGGCTGTCGAGTCTGCCGATGAGGATGCGGTGGTTGACAGAGTCGAAAGCCTTGGCCAGATCAATGAATACGGCTGCACAGTAATGTTTCTTATCGATGGCGGTTAAGATATCGTTTAGGACCTTGAGCGTGGCTGAGGTGCACCCATGACCAGCTCTGAAACCAGATTGCATAGCAGAGAAGGTATGGTGAGATTCGAAATGGTCGGTAATCTGTTTGTTGACTTGGCTTTCGAAGACCTTAGAAAGGCATGGTAGGATAGATATAGGTCTGTAACAGTTTGGGTCAAGAGTGTCCCCCCCTTTGAAGAGGGGGACGACCGCAGCTGCTTTCCAATCTTTGGGAATCTCAGATGACACGAAAGAGAGGTTGAACAGGCTAGTAATAGGGGTGGCAACAATTTCGGCAGATCATTTTAGAAAGAAAGGGTCCAGATTGTCTAGCCCGGCTGATTTGTAGGGGTCCAGATTTTTCAGCTCTTTCAGAACTTCAGCTGAATGGATTTGGGAGAAGGAGAAATGGGGAAGGCTTGGGCGAGTTGCTGTTGGGGGTGCAGTGCTGTTGACCGGGGTAGGAGTTGCCAGGTGGAAAGCATGGCCAGCCGTAGAAAAATGCTTATTGAAATTCTCAATTATGGTGGATTTATCAGTGGTGACAGTGTTTCCTATCTTCAGTGCAGTGGGCAGCTGGGAGGAGGTGTTCTTATTCTCCATGGACTTTACAGTGTCCCAGAACTTTTTGAGTTAGTGTTGCAGGAAGCAAATTTCTGCTTGAAAAAGCTAGCCTTGGCTTTTCTAACTGCCTGTGTATAACGGTTTCTAGCTTCCCTGAACAGCTGCATATCACGGGGCTGTTCGATGCTAATGCAGAACGCCATAGGTTGTTTTTGTGTTGGTTAAGGGCAGTCAGGTCTGGGGAGAACCAAGGGCTATATCTGTTCCTGGTTCTAATTTTCTTGAATGGGGCATGTTTATTTAAGATTGTTAGGAAGGCATTTAAAAAAATATCCAGGCATCCTCTACTGACGGGATGAGATCAATATCCTTCCAGGACACCCCGGCCAGGTCGATTAGAAAGGCCTGCTCGCTGAAGTGTTTCAGGGAGCGTTTTACAGTGATGAGTGGAGGTCGTTTGACCGCTGACCCATTACGGATGCAGGCAATGAGGCAGTGATCGCTGAGATCTTGGTTGAAGACAGCAGAGGTGTATTTAGAGGGGAAGTTGGTTAGGATGATATCTATGAGGGTGCCCGTGTTTAAGGCTTTGGGGGCGTACCTGGTAGGTTCATTGATAATTTGTGTGAGATTGAGGGCATCAAGTTTAGATTGTAGGATGGCTGGGGTGTTAAGCATGTTCCAGTTTAGGTCGCCTAGCAGCACGAGCTCTGAAGATAGATGGGGGCAATCAGTTCACATATGGTGTCCAGAGCACAGCTGGGGGCAGAGGGTGGTCTATAGCAGGCGGCAACGGTGAGAGACTTGTTTTTAGAGAGGTGGATTTTTAAAAGTAGAAGTTCAAATTGTTTGGGTACAGACCTGGATAGTAGGACAGAACTCTGCAGGCTATCTTTGCAGTAGATTGCAACACTGCCCCCTTTGGCAGTTCTATCTTGTCTGAAAATGTTGTAGTTTGGAATTAAAATTTCTGAATTTTTGGTGGTCTTCCTAAGCCAGGATTCAGACACAGCTAGAACATCCGGGTTGGCAGAGTGTGCTAAAGCAGTGAAAAGAACAAACTTAGGGAGGAGGCTTCTAATGTTAACATGCATGAAACCAAGGCTATTACGGTTACAGAAGTCATCAAAAGAGAGCGCCTGGGGAATAGGAGTGGAGCTAGGCACTGCAGGGCCTGGATTCACCTCTACATCGCCAGAGGAACATAGGAGGAGAAGAATAAGGGTACGGCTAAAAGCAATAAGAATTGGTCGTCTAGAACGTCTGGAACAGAGAGTAAAAGGAGGTTTCTGGGGGCGATAAAATAGCATCAAGGTATAATGTACAGACAAAGGTATGGTAGGATGTGAATACAGTGGAGGTAGACCTAGGTATTGAGTGATGAAGAGAGATATATTGTCTCTAGAAACATCATTGAAACCAGGAGATGTCATTGCATGTGTGGGTGGTGGAACTAATAAGTTGGATAAGGTATAGTGAGCAGGACTAGAGGCTCTACAGTGAAATAAGCCAATAAACACTAACCAGAACAGCAATGGACAAGACATATTGACATTAAGGAGAGGCATCCTTAGTCGAGTGATCAAAAGGGTCCAGGGAGTGGAGAGGTTGGTTGGGGGTCACGGCGATTTAGACAGCTAGCCAGGACATCGGTAGCAAGCTAGCATAGGATGGAGGTCTGTTGTTAGCCACCTCTTGCGTTCCGTCAGTAGATTAGTGGAGTTCCGTGTTGTAGAGGGGATTAGTCCAAATCACACAACAACAAAAAAATAAAACAATAGATATAGTTATAGAGGCCCAAGAAGAAACATAATAATAATAAAAATAAATAAATTGTCCGATTGTCTATTCTGAGAGCATCCGGTAAGACAGCTAACGGTTAGCAGGCCGCAGATGGGCATTCAGGTAACGTCGCGACGGAGGAGCCAGCCGGATCTCCTTCGGGTAGATAACGTCGGCAGTCCAGTTGTGAAGGCCCGGAGGGGCTCCGTGTAGGCAGTAAAACGGGTCCGGATAGGTGACTGCAGCCCAGGAGTGATTGACGGAGCTCAGGAGTGATTGACGGAGCTGGCTAGCTCCGGAGTAATTGATGTTTGCTCCGGAATCGACGAAAGCGAATAGACACACGGATAGCAGCCAGCTAGCTGTGAGATCCGGGAGTGAATGTCCAGAGAGCAGTTGAAATCCAGGGACATGGAGAGAAAAATCGGTCCGGTATGTTCCGTTCCGAGCCGCGCTGCGCCGTACAAAACTGGCGATAGATTTTCGAGTTAAAGGATAGCTGATGACCACAAACCGTGGTTAGCTGAATACTAACGAGTTGCCAGTAAAGAAGCTAACTAGCTTCTGATTAGCTCCTGGCTAGCTTCTTGGAGTTTCTGGCTAGCTTCTGGCTAGCTTCTTGGAGGATTGCAGATTTGAGGTAAATAATACGTATTTATACATATCAATTGGTGAGGCAGGTTGCAGGAGAGTGTATTGAAGATGAGTTGATGGAAAATAAAAATAAAATGTATGTGAAAAAAGTTGTAAATATATATATATATATACACACGACACGACAAGACGAGGACAAAAGACGTCTGAACTGCTATGCCATCTCGGGCAACAGTATGCTGTAGCAGTACAGCAGTAGTATAGTATGCTGTAGCAGTACAGCAGTAGTATAGTATGCTGTAGCAGTACAGCTGTGACGACCCTCCCACTCTGTCTGCCGTATTCTGTCTTTGTTCTTGTTTCCTTATTAGGATGCCGGTGGGCGGAGTGCAGAGGGTCGTCAGCTACATGGGAAACACCTGGGCCAGGTGTCTCCCAGGATAAATAGACCTCTTCCACATTCATGGAAGAGACTCTCTCCATGCAGACACCTTTGTAGATTGTGTTGTGGTTCTTGGTGGCCTTTTGTTTGCGTTGTCACCTTTCAACACCCTGCATTCTCACATTCATGCATGCAAAACACTCACTTACACTACTGATTACTGATTACACACACCATTGTATATTTTCCTTAGTTGCTTTAGTTAATAAATATATATTTTGCTACTCCTTATCTCCACGTTGTCTCCCTTTGTTACGGGCTTTGAGCCGGTTCGTGACACAGCAGTAGTATAGTATGCTATAGCAGTAGTATAGTATGCTATAGCAGTACAGCAGTAGTATAGTATACTATAGCAGTACAGTATGCTTAGCAGTACAGCAGTAGTATAATATACTATAGCAGTACAGTATGCTATAGCAGTACAGCAGTAGTATAGTATACTATAGCAGTACAGTATGCTATAGCAGTACAGCAGTAGTATAGTATACTATAGCAGTACAGTATGCTATAGCAGTACAGCAGTAGTATACTATAGCAGTACAGTATGCTGTAGCAGTAGTGCATTACTGCAACAAGACAAGAACAGACATCTGTGATTGAGGGTGCTTTCACACAGTTGTTGTGCAATCTGGAAGACATTTGTAATCTGAATTTAAATGCTGATCATTTCATTATTACAGTATTGGTCCATTATGTTGACTGTATAGCCTTAATATTACACCAACACAATCACTGAGCATGATCATATTGCAGTGTTAACATCACTGATTGACCAAGTATTTACCTGATAATCAGACAGTGCTTCTGATTTTTAATCTTAGATTAACATGAATGTTTTTAGTACAAAGCTACAATTCCAAGCTGTAGTGTCATCACGTTCTGCAGTCCTGCTGGTTTTTCTTCCAGGCACTTGGCAGGAGGGGAGAGTCGACCTCTTGTATCCATCAACTCTACAACTTCTGCACCTTCTTCACAAACTGCAGCAGGTCGTCAGCCAGGAGCTGTGGCTCCTCGAAGGCAGCGAAGTGGCCTCCTCGGGGCATGTAAGAGTAGGAGTAGATGTTCCTGAACTTGGCTCTAGCCCACGACTGGGGCACGTGCATTAGCTCGTTGGGGAACGCCGCCAGACCTGTAGGCACATACACCCCCGTGCTGAGGACACGAGAGACAGGTTAACAAACACCACACGTACACTTTAGTCATAACAGACAGTTTTAGCAGAGTGTCTCACAATCAGTGCATTCAACTAAAGTAGGTAGAAAACAACTGCCTAGAACATCATATTGGGAGCCTGTCATCAAAACACAAAGCAAGAATGATCATGGGTTCAAGTCCCACAAAGATCACATAAAACTACAACATGTACTATACGTCCCTTGGCATGTATTATTAAATAGTGTCTTGTTGTTTTTTTATTATTAAATGGACAGTCTTATTGGACAGGCCCTGTTTTTTAAATGGACAACAGCCCGTGTCATATTAAATGGACAGACCCTGTAGGAACAGCCCGTGTCATATTAAATGGACAGAGCCCGTGTCATATTAAATGGACAGAGGAACAGCCCGTGTCATATTAAATGGACAGACCCTGTAGGAACAGCCCGTGTCATATTAAATGGACAGACCCTGTCATATTAAAGGAACAGCCCGTGTCATATTAAATCAGATATTAAATGGACAGACCCTGTAGGAACAGCCCGTGTCATTAAATGGACAGACCCTGAAGGAACAGCCCGTGTCATATTAAATGGAATGGAACACATATTAAAGACACCCTGTAGGAACAGCCCGTGTCATATTAAAAATGGACATATTAAATGGACAGACCCTGTAGGAACAGCCCGTGTCATATTAAATGGACAGACCCTGTAGCAACAGTGTCATACTGGAGAACTCTGCCACCTCACATACAAACTCACTGATTATCCAGTCTGTTGTCAATGTTGGTCTTTAAGTTCTCCTTGTAGAACCTCATGGAGGACACGATGGAGCCGGTGGTCCAGTAGATCATGATGTTGGTCAGCAGGTCGTCCAGGGTGAACTTCCTAAAACACAGGAACCAGGCTCTCTCAATGAACCAATCAACAGCCCTGGGTTTTATTCATTCTCCAATAAGAAACACTTTTCCAGTTGCAAAATGTTTTGCTACAGTGTGCACTAATAAATACAACCCAGGAAGTCCCTGTTTCAGTTTTTCCCGTTTGCTGTCATGTGAATAGGACTGTGAATGGATGCTATCAAGGCAACATGTGCATGCAAATAGAATAGGTTCATTGTTTTGCTGGGACAAAACAAATTGTATTGAATGTTTCCCCTACAGTTTTGGCAGATCTGAACATCATTTGATTTAGAGTAATTGATGGGACAGCAATACATTTACCCCCTAAAAAGTATATATTTCTACACTCACAACCCAAAGTAAACAGGCTGAACTGTAGCTTGTACCTCTCCAGCCCCCCATCTTCCAAGTCCCTGTTGTTGAAGTCAGTCCAGGTGGAGAACTTCTCCAGTATGTAAGCAGCCAGGCCTACTGGAGAGTCATTCACTCCACAACCTGCAGGGGGAGACATTTCACAATATGATTAGTACGACTACTACAGCTAAACGATCAGAGGTCTGTGTCCTTACATTAATTTATTTTACCAGGGAATCATACTGAAACCATGGTCTCTTTTACAGCCTTGAAATACAATACACACAAAATACAAACCCCAAAAAGAAAAAAACAATAATAAAAAACAAAGACATTCATCGGTAATAAGGTCATCAATCAGCTTTCTGAATTGCCCTAGAGGCAACGAAACATAAATGTAAGACCATTTTGAAGATAATTCTTAGACCTAGATAGATCTTGTGTGGAACACAAAGTTCCATGAGAGCACCAGCTGTTCCAGACGACTGTGTGATCATGCCCTTCGTAGCCGATGTGAGTAGACCTTTAAAAACAGGTCAACATTCACAAGGCCACAGGGCCACACGGATTAGCAGGACGTTTACTCCGAGCATGCGCTGACCAACTGGCAAGTGTCTAACCTGACATTTTCAACCTCTCCCTGACAGAATCTGTAATACCTACACGTTTCAAGCAGATTACCATAGTCCCTGTGCCCAAGAACGGCCAAGGTAACCTGCATAATTGACTAACGACCCGTAGCACTCAAGGTCTGTAGCCATGAAGTGCTTTGAAAGGCTGTTCATGGCTCACATCAGCACCATCAATCTTTTCAGTCTGCTGAGGGGGAATGGGTGTTGTCGTGCCCTCTTCACGACTGTCTTGGTGTGTTTGGTAGTTTGAAGCTCTCAACCTGCTCCACTACAGCCCCGTCGATGAGAATGGGGGTGTGCTCGGTCCTCCTTTTCCTGTAGCCACGATTATCTCTGTCGCCTTGATCACATTGACGGAGAGGTTGTTATCCTGGCACCACACTGCCAGGTCTCTGACCTCCCTATAGACTGTCTCATCGTTGTTAGTGATCAGGCCTGACGCTGTTATCATTAGCAAACTTGATGATGGTGTTGGCCATGCAGTCATGGGTGAACAGGGAGTACAAGAGGGGACTGAGCATGCACCCCTGAGGGGCCCCCGTCTTGAGGATCAGCGTGGGAGATGTATTGTTGCTTATCCTTACCACCTGGGGGCAGCCCATCAGGAAGTCTAGGATCCAGTTCCAGAGGGAGCTGTTTAAACCCAGGGACCTTAGTGCCGTCAAAGCGTATCACTAAGCTATGGTGCTGAGCTGTAGTCAATGAATAGCATTCTCACATAGGTGATCCTTTTGTCCAGATAGGAAAGTGCAGTGTGGAGTGCAATAAAGACGCCGTCATCTGTGTATCTGTGTCTCAGGTTTCTGGGATAATGGTGTTGATGTGAGCCATGACCAGCCTTTCAAAGCACTTCATGGCTATAGACCTTGAGTGCTACGGGTCAGTAGTCATTTAGGCAGGTTACCTTGGTGTTCTTGGACACAGGGACTATGGTGGTCTGCTTGAAACATGTTGCTATTATAGACTCGGTCAGGGACAGGTTAAAAATGTCAGCGCATACTCGGAGTACACATCCTGATATGTTGACCTGTTTAAAGGGCTTACCCACATCGGCTACTAATAGCGTGATCACAGTCATCCGGAACAGCTAGTGCTCTCATGCATGCTTCAGCGTTGCTTGCCTCGATGCTTGCATAGAAGTCATTAAGTTTGCCTGGTAGGCTCGTGTCACGGGGCAACTCGCGGCTGTGCTTCCCTTTGTGGTCCATAATAGTTTGCAAGCCCTTCCACATGCCGGTGTAGTAGAACATTGAGGGCTGTCAAGTAATTTTTTAACCCGTTACATGCAGCCTAGTCTAGGACAATTGAGGAAAGCCTCTGAATTAGCAGTGAGTGATCAACAGTATCAAAAGCCTTTGACAGGTCAATGAAGACAGCAGCACAATGCTGCCTTTCATCCATAAAGTTAACCACATTTATAACTAGGCATGCAGCAGAGTGCTATGACCTGGTCTAAACCAACTTATTTTAATTTTAGAATACATTTCAAAGACACCAAAGATCTTAGCTGAGATTTAATCAAGGATTCTAATACTTTAGCTAGGCAAGAAAGTTTAGAAATAGGCCAATAATGATTTAGGGCACAATGGTTACCACCTTCGAAGGTTGGAGTACATGGGCCATCTTCCAAACCTTGGTGCCAGTACCAGATATAAATCAAGTTAAAAATATGGGTTAATGATTCAGCAATCAGGGGAACAGAGAGCTGCAGCAAGTCTGGATCAAGCATATCACCAGGTGTGTGTGGTGTGACGAGTACTACAGACCGATGGTAAAAACTGACCAACAAAGCAGTCCATTCAGTCTCATGCTCAAACAACAAGCCTGAGAGTTGCGGATCATCAAAACGCCAGGTGAAATATCAGGTAAAAAAAGTTGTGATGACATTCTCACCAGCGGAGTCTGGCTTGGTGCCCTGGATGTGCAGGTAGCCAGTCTCTCTGATGATCTCATAGAAGTTCCTTTCCATGAAACCTACTGAACCAAACAACCTCCTGACATCCTCCCGGGTGAACCCAACCAGCCAGGGCAGGTAGCGGCCAATCAGGATTGAAAGCAGGACACCGAACCCCCTCAGTTTGTTAGTTAACATGTTGAGGTGGAGACCCTTCACACACCTACACAGTAGCACAGGAAGAGAAGATATAGTGTGGTCAACCAACAGAGAAATCTTTGTGCTTGATGGTTACAGTGTTGATGTTCTGAAGACATTTTATTCTGCGTACACTAAATGTAACCGTGACTTAGCGTTTCCCAAACTCAGTCCTGGGGACCACAATGGGTACATGTTGTGTTTTTTTGCTATTAATTAAAATACTCAATCTCGATAAGTTAAATCAGCTGTGTAGTGCTGTACAGCAAACACCCAAATGTGCACACCTTGGAGTCCCGGGATCGGGATTCACCACCCTAACCCTTCGATATTTGCAGATGTGAAGGGTCTGGATAGGTAGAATCAGTATAGTGGTGGAGCTGTGTATCTGAAGGGTCTGGATAGGTAGAATCAGTATAGTGGAGGAGCTGTGTATCTGAAGGGTCTGGATAGGTAGAATCAGTATAGTGGAGGAGCTGTGTATCTGGAGGGTCTGGATAGGTAGAATCAGTATAGTGGTGGAGCTGTGTATCTGGAGGGTCTGGATAGGTAGAATCAGTATAGTGGAGGAGCTGTGTATCTGAAGGGTCTGGATAGGTAGAATCAGTATAGTGGAGGTGCTTCCACCATATTGTTCCCTCCTAACAGATCAACAAATATCAAAAGGGTTCCAAGGGGAAGGACTAGAGAGAGAAGTGGGGCCGGCTGTCTGTTCTTTTTTAAATTTAACTAGTTAAGTCAGTTAAGAACAAATCTTTAATTACAATGGACGGCCATCCCCAGCCAAATCCGGACGACAATTGTCCACCGCCCTATCGAACTCCCAATCACGGCCGGTTGTGATACAGCCTGGAATCGAACCAGGGTGGCTGTAGTGATGCCTTTAGCACTGAGATGTGGTGCTTTAGACCGCTGAGCCACTCGGGAGTTCTTAGGCTGCTTCCTGGTTTTAAACCCTTCTTCCAAAGTGTACAGATGCACACTTTGTCCCCCTTGTGGATTAGACACTGCTGGCACCTCACTCCAGCCAATGGTTACATCAATTATATGCTTTAAAATCCATGAAGGGGAATGTGCAAGTGCACTTATCTAGAAAAGAGGAGAATTGTTCTTACTCTGGCTTCATCTGGGCCATGTTAGTAGTGATGAGTGAGCCCCAGTCTCCTCCCTGCAGATAATAGTCTGAGAAACCCAGACGCTCCATCAGCTTGTGGAAGACCCTCGCTGCAGCCAGAGTGTCAAACCCTGCAGGGAGGGACACCACAGAAGAGCAGATACTTTAGTATGACACCACAGAAGAATAGCAGATACTTTAGTATGACACCACAGAAAAATAGCAGATACTTTAGTATGACACCACAGAAGAGCAGATACTCTAGTATGACACCACAGAAGAATAGCAGATACTCTAGTATGACACCACAGAAGACCATAGCCCTTAGTAACTCATCTATTCCTAGTGTAGTGAACTAATAGTAACTTTACTAAATAGGGCTGGGTTAAAAAGCCAAAAAGATGAATTACCACAATCAGAAAATAACAAAAACAAAACCTTGAATCTCCTTGCTTGATTAATAAAAAAAGAAACAGTATTAGTGATAGAACCAGATAGAGATACATAAGTTACTTAGCGTGCCAGTGGCCATGGAAAGAAGATAGATGAGCATTTGCTCTCTGAAGTCAGTTACGACGCCGAACTGCAGTCAGATCAAGACCCTGGGGAGGACGACGGGCACGCAGATGAGCTTCCTGAGACGTTTCTCACAGTTTGTGCAGAAATTCTTCGGTTGTGTAAACCCACAGTTTATTCAGTTGTCCGGGTGGCTGGTCTCATACGATCCCGCAGGTGACAAAGCCGGTTGTGGAGGTCCTGGCACGGTTACAGGTGGTCTGTGGTTGTGGAGGTCCTGGGCTGGTTACAGGTGGTCTGTAGTTGTGGAGGTCCTGGGCTGGTTACAGGTGGTCTGTAGTTGTGGAGGTCCTGGGCTGGTTACAGGTGGTCTGTAGTTGTGGAGGTCCTGGGCTGGTTACAGGTGGTCTGTGGTTGTGGAGGTCCTGGGCTGGTTACAGGTGGTCTGTAGTTGTGGAGGTCCTGGGCTGGTTACAGGTGGTCTGTGGTTGTGGAGGTCCTGGCACGGTTACAGGTGGTCTGTGGCTGTGGAGGTCCTGGGCTGGTTACAGGTGGTCTGTGGCTGTGGAGGTCCTGGCACGGTTACAGGTGGTCTGTGGTTGTGAGGCAGGTTGGATGTACTGCCAAATTCTCTAAAACAATGTCTGAGGCAGCTTATGGTAGAGAAATTAACATTCAATTATCTGGCAACAGTTTGTGGCCATTCCTGGTTGACAATCTTGCAGTCAACATGCCAATTACACACGCCCTCACAACTTGAGGCATCTGTGTCATTGTGTTGTGTGACAATACTGTACATTTTAGAGTGGCCTTCTATTGTCCTCAGAACAAGGTGCACCTGTGTAATGATCATGCTGTTTAATCAGTAAGTTGATATGCCACAGGGATGGAAACTCATTTGTGGACAACATTCAGAAATAAGCTTTTTGTGCGTATGGAAAATGTCTGGGGAATTTTATTTCAGCTCATGAAACATGGGACCAACCCTTTGCATGTTGCATTCAGATTGTTGTTCAGTGTACATTTGTACAGTTTCTTGACTGTGTCCAGCTCGCTAATATTCACCTAAATGAAAGCTAGGCTGTCAGTTATTGACGGCGAGTATGTGTATATACACATACATACACACACACACATAACACATAACATAACTCCAGGCTCTGATCAGGCCCTACACCCAAACAAGGGCACTGCGTTCATCCACCTCTGGCCTGCTCGCCTCCCTACCACTGAGGAAGTACAGTTCCCGCGCAGCCCAGTCAAAACTGTTCGCTGCTCTGGCCCCCCAATGGTGGAACAAACTCCCTCACGACGCCAGGACAGCGGAGTCAATCACCACCTTCCGGAGACACCTGAAACCCCACCTCTTTCAGGAATATCTAGGATAGGATAAAGTAATCCTTCTCACCCCCCCCCCTTAAAAGATTTAGATGCACTATTGTAAAGTGGCTGTTCCACTGGATGTCTTAAGGTGAACGCACCAATTTGTAAGTCGCTCTGGATAAGAGCGTCTGCTAAATGACTTAAATGTAAATGTAAATAACACATTTTCAGTGCAGCCGTTTGGACCTCGTTGAAGACCGAATGCGGCCCCTGCGGCAGAGTGAGTTAGACACCCCTGCTTTAAAGAATGCTTATGCCCCATAAGAGAGTCCTCACCTTGCTTATGAGGGGCCTCGGAGAAGCCATATCCTGGGATGGAGGGGCAGATGACTTCGAAAGCCAGACTGTCCAGCGAGTTAGTGAGTAAGGGCAGGATCCTATAGAACTCATAAACAGAGCCAGGCCAGCCATGCACCAGCATTAGAGGCAACACCCTCTGGCCCTCACGGTGAGGTGGACACACATGGATGAAGTGTACATCCAATCCTGAAGGAAGAGGAGTCAGGGGGTTAGAGGACAGGGAGCAGTGGGTAAAACATTGGGGTAACTTGTTATAAGCATCTATGAGCCTTTTATAAAAGGCCTTATTCTTTATGTCAACATTTAAACTGACTTTTATGATTATGTCTGACAAATGCCAAACAGAGTGAGAGACAGAAACTGCCACTATAAAGATCATGATGTGATCATCAAGGCCTACTAACCCTCGATATTGGTTTTGAATTGAGGATACTTGTTGAGTATTACAATCTGCTTCTTCCAGTTAAATTGATGCCTCCAGTGGGAGACCACCTTCTTCAGGTAGGTAGAGTTGAAGCCGTACTGGAAGCCTGTGTCCTCCAGTGGTTCAGTGTACCGGGTCTTGTCAATACGGTCATACAAGTCCTGTAGAGGAGGATGATGATGATGATGGAGGAGGAAGACCTGTGTTAGGCCTGTTGTGGTCACAAAGTTACATGTTCCCTTGATTATCACATGAAATTAAAACAACTCACTGGGCACACCACGTCATTTCAACACGGATAATATTTAGTTGAGACGATCAATGAGATTACAACCTATACACCCCTACTCAAAAAGATCAAAGTTCATTGAATTTCCAATGTGTTTTCACTACACTTTCAACCATATAAAAGCACAACCAAATTCCAATGGAAAAACAATGTCTGATTTGGGGTTTAATTTATACCAAAATGTATATTACTGCAAATTGGGAAGACAATGTCAGATATTTTGTTTATTCAGACAACAGATTAATGTATTATCACTGTGCTTCATCTGACAGCAGAACCAAATGACCAAGATTGCAGTAGAGGATCACTGTTCTCCATGCTCCCCGTCCAGCAGGGGGTACTGTTGCATCAAGGCCCAGCCAAACACACTCCAAAACAACTTCTATCTGCTGGCCATGACACTATCAAATGGCTAACAAATACTGTTCTCCCTCCCCCACAGACCATCCACACGGACTCTGTCCATCCACACGGACTCTGTCCATCCACACGGACTCTGTCCATCCACACGGACTCTGTCCATCCACACGGACTCTGTCCATCCACACGGACTCTGTCCATCCACACGGACTCTGTCCATCCACACGGACTCTGTCCATCCACACGGACTCTGTCCATCCACACGGACTCTGTCCATCCACACGGACTCTGTCCATCCACACGGACTCTGTCCATCCACACGGACTCTACCCGCTCAGACAATTTACGCTGCTGCTAAAATTATCATTGATTAAATGTATTAGTCTGTTAAATAGCTGTTCATAATTGATTGCCACAACCATCTATTGATCCTGTTACTGGTCACTATTCCTCCTGTTTACATTAGTACATTTACATTTAAGTCATTTAGCAGACGCTCTTATCCAGAGCGACTTACAAATTGGTGCGTTCACCTTAAGACATCCAGTGGAACAGCCACTTTACAATAGTGCATCTAAATCTAGTAAGGGGGTGAGAAGGATTACTTTATCCTATCCTAGGTATTCCTGAAAGAGGTGGGGTTTCAGGTGTCTCCGGAAGGTGGTGATTGACTCCGCTGTCCTGGCGTCGTGAGGGAGTTTGTTCCACCATTGGGGGGGCCAGAGCAGCGAACAGTTTTGACTGGGCTGAGCGGGAACTGTACTTCCTCAGTGGTAGGGAGGCGAGCAGGCCAGAGGTGGATGAACGCAGTGCCCTTGTTTGGGTGTAGGGCCTGATCAGAGCCTGGAGGTACTGAGGTGCCGTTCCCCTCACAGCTCCGTAGGCAAGCACCATGGTCTTGTAGCGGATGCGAGCTTCAACTGGAAGCCAGTGGAGAGAGCGGAGGAGCGGGGTGACGTGAGAGAACTTGGGAAGGTTGAACACCAGACGGGCTGCGGCGTTCTGGATGAGTTGTAGGGGTTTAATGGCACAGGCAGGGAGCCCAGCCAACAGCGAGTTGCAGTAATCCAGACGAGAGATGACAAGTGCCTGGATTAGGACCTGCGCCGCTTCCTGTGTGAGGCAGGGTCGTACTCTGCGGATGTTGTAGAGCATGAACCTACAGGAACGGGCCACCGCCTTGATGTTATTTGAGAACGACAGGGTGTTGTCCAGGATCACGCCAAGGTTCTTAGCGCTCTGGGAAGAGGACACAATGGAGTTGTCAACCGTGATGGCGAGATCATGGAACGGGCAGTCCTTCCCCGGGAGGAAGAGCAGCTCCGTCTTGCCGAGGTTCAGCTTGAGGTGGTGATCCGTCATCCACACTGATATGTCTGCCAGACATGCAGAGATGCGATTCGCCACCTGGTCATCAGAAGGGGTTAAGGAGAAGATTAATTGTGTGTCGTCTGCATAGCAATGATAGGAGAGACCATGTGAGGTTATGACAGAGCCAAGTGACTTGGTGTATAGCGAGAATAGGAGAGGGCCTAGAACAGAGCCCTGGGGGACGCCAGTGGTGAGAGCGCGTGGTGAGGAGACAGATTCTCGCCACGCCACCTGGTAGGAGCGACCTGTCAGGTAGGACGCAACAAGCGTGGGCCGCGCCGGAGATGCCCAGCTCGGAGAGGGTGGAGAGGAGGATCTGATGGTTCACAGTATCGAAGGCAGCCGATAGGTCTAGAAGGATGAGAGCAGAGGAGAGAGAGTTAGCTTTAGCAGTGCGGAGCGCCTCCGTGATACAGAGAAGAGCAGTCTCAGTTGAATGACTAGTCTTGAAACCTGACTGATTTGGATCAAGAAGGTCATTCTGAGAGAGATAGCGGGAGAGCTGGCCAAGGACGGCACGTTCAAGAGTTTTGGAGAGAAAAGAAAGGGATACTGGTCTGTAGTTGTTGACATCGGAGGGATCGAGTGTAGGTTTTTTCAGAAGGGGTGCAACTCTCGCTCTCTTGAAGACGGAAGGGACGTAGCCAGCGGTCAGGGATGAGTTGATGAGCGAGGTGAGGTAAGGGAGAAGGTCACCGGAAATGGTCTGGAGAAGAGAGGGGATAGGGTCAAGCGGGCAGGTTGTTGGGCGGCCGGCCGTCACAAGACGCGAGATTTCATCTGAGAGAGAGGGAGAAAGAGGTCAGAGCACAGGGTAGGGCAGTGTGAGCAGAACCAGCGGTGTCGTTTGACTTAGCAAACGAGGATCGGATGTCGTCGACCTTCTTTTCAAAATGGTTGACGAAGTCATCTGCAGAGAGGGAGGAGGGGGGATTCAGGAGGGAGGAGAAGGTGGCAAAGAGCTTCCTAGGGTTAGAGGCAGATGCTTGGAATTTAGAGTGGTAGAAAGTGGCTTTAGCAGCAGAGACAGAAGAGGAAAATGTAGAGAGGAGGGAGTGGAAGGATGCCAGGTCCGCAGGAAGGCGAGTTTTCCTCCATTTCCGCTCGGCTGCCCGGAGCCCTGTTCTGTGAGCTCGCAATGAGTCGTCGAGCCACGGAGCGGGAGGGGAGGACCGAGCCAGCCTGGAGGATAGGGGACATAGAGAGTCAAAGGATGCAGAAAGGGAGGAGAGGGTTGAGGAGGCAGAATCAGGAGATAGGTTGGAGAAGGTTTGAGCAGAGGGAAGAGATGATAGGATGGAAGAGGAGAGAGTAGCGGGGGAGAGAGAGCGAAGGTTGGGACGGCGCGATACCATCCGAGTAGGGGCAGTGTGGGAAGTGTTGGATGAGAGCGAGAGGGAAAAGGATACAAGGTAGTGGTCGGAGACTTGGAGGGGAGTTGCAATGAGGTTAGTGGAAGAACAGCATCTAGTAAAGATGAGGTCGAGCGTATTTCCTGCCTTGTGAGTAGGGGGGGAAGGTGAGAGGGTGAGGTCAAAAGAGGAGAGGAGTGGAAAGAAGGAGGCAGAGAGGAACGAGTCAAAGGTAGACGTGGGGAGGTTAAAGTCGCCCAGAACTGTGAGAGGTGAGCCGTCCTCAGGAAAGGAGCTTATCAAGGCATCAAGCTCATTGATGAACTCTCCGAGGGAACCTGGAGGGCGATAAATGATAAGGATGTTAAGCTTGAAAGGGCTGGTAACTGTGACAGCATGGAATTCAAAGGAGGCGATAGACAGATGGGTAAGGGGAGAAAGAGAGAATGACCACTTGGGAGAGATGAGGATCCCGGTGCCACCACCCCGCTGACCAGAAGCTCTCGGGGTGTGCGAGAACACGTGGGCGGACGAAGAGAGAGCAGTAGGAGTAGCAGTGTTATCTGTGGTGATCCATGTTTCCGTCAGTGCCAAGAAGTCGAGGGACTGGAGGGAGGCATAGGCTGAGATGAACTCTGCCTTGTTGGCCGCAGATCGGCAGTTCCAGAGGCTACCGGAGACCTGGAACTCCACGTGGGTCGTGCGCGCTGGGACCACCAGATTAGGGTGGCCGCGGCCACGCGGTGTGGAGCGTTTGTATGGTCTGTGCAGAGAGGAGAGAACAGGGATAGACAGACACATAGTTGACAGGCTACAGAAGAGGCTACGCTAATGCAAAGGAGATTGGAATGACAAGTGGACTACACGTCTCGAATGTTCAGAAAGTTAAGCTTACGTAGCAAGAATCTTATTGACTAAAATGATTAAAATGATACAGTACTGCTGAAGTAGGCTAGCTGGCAGTGGCTGCGTTGTTGGCACTACACTAATCAAGTCGTTCCGTTGAGTGTGATAGTTTCTACAGTGGTGCTATTCGGGGGCTAGCTGGCTAGCTAGCAGTGTTGATTACGTTACGTTGCGTTAAAAGAACGACAATAGTTGGCTAGCTAACCTAGAAAATCGCTCTAGACTACACAATTATCTTTGATACAAAGACGGCTATGTAGCTAGCTATGTAGCTAGCTACGATCAAACAAATCAAACCGTTGTACTGTAATGAAATGAAATGAAAATGTGATACTACCTGTGGAGCGAATGCGACCGGGTTGTTGAGTGAGGAAGTTCTATTCGGTAGACGTTGGCTAGCTGTTGGCTAGCTAGCAGTGTCTCCTACGTTAAGAACGACAAATAGCTGGCTAGCTAACCTCGGTAAATTAATATAATCACTCTAAGACTACACACTCTAAACTACACAATTATTGGATACGAAGACAGCAAAGACAACTATGTAGCTAGCTAACACTACACTAATCAAGTCGTTCAGTTGAGTGTAACAGTTTTTACAGTGCTGCTATTCGGAAGACGGTGGACGTTTGCTAGCTGGCTAGCTGCTGGGCAGATAGCAGTGTAGACTACGTTAGGACGACGAAATACGATAAATACGCAATTATCTTTGATACAAAGACGGCTATGTAGCTAGCTAAGAAGAAATTGCTAAGATTAGACAAATCAAACCGTTGTACTATAATGAAATGTAATGAAAAGTTATACTACCTGCAGACCGAAGCGCTCGGATGCGACCGCTCGCTCCAACCCGGAAGTTTACTATCAGTATCTATTGATCCTGTTACTGGTCACTATTCCTCCTGTTTACATGTATATATTAGTATCTATTGATCCTGTTTACATGTATATATTAGTATCTATTGATCCTGCTACTGGTCACTATTCCTCCTGTTTACATGTATATATTCGTATCTATTGATCCTGCTACTGGTCACTATTCCTCCTGTTTACATGTATATATTCGTATCTATTGATCCTGCTACTGGTCACTATTCCTCCTGTTTACATGTATATATTCGTATCTATTGATCCTGCTACTGGTCACTATTCCTCCTGTTTACATGTATATATTCGTATCTATTGATCCTGCTACTGGTCACTATTCCTCCTGTTTACATGTATATATTCGTATCTATTGATCCTGCTACTGGTCACTATTCCTCACTATTATTGTCTCATTGATGCTGTATGAGAGATAAAGTCCCATTTCATCTGATCTGTTACACCTTCCCTTGGGAATGACTTTAATAGCGACAGTGAAGCCATTTCATTTTTAACTGAGATCTCACAACAATCCTTCTCCTGAAAGCACATTTGTAATAGTCTGATAAATATAATGGCTGGTCTTGGATAATACCCTGGATGGGATACCAAAGGGTAGCTGTAGATACATCATTTCTCCACCAGGAGGTGCTGCCCAGCCTATTGTTTTTTCCCTACAGTTTTCTTTCCGACAATGGATAGAAATTATGATCTGACATTGTTTTAAATATACAAATTAAACATATTTTATACAATTGCCTGTTGAAATTTGGTTATCATGATGTCATAATCCTGTGGTTGAAATTTCACCCTCAAACAACAGTTGACTTCTTTCCAATCTAAATGTATTTTACATATAGATTCCATGTCACAATATGTTGGCAAATTAAGTTTAAACAAAGTGGATTGAACCAGTTAGTGCCCAGAAACTGACAGTAAGACTTGCAGGAACTATGAACTTGATATAAAGTTTCACCCCCTCATTACCCTACCTGTATCTCTTCATCAGAAGTCTGGACCTGAAAGGGGAAAACCTTCTCATCCTCTGACTGAGGCTTCTCTCCTGCCCCCCACCACCCATCCCCTATTGGAATGCGCTTGGTCTTCCTGCCTTGATACACCCAGTAATAACAGGTCAGCAGCCCGCCCACGGCCACCGCAGACCCGGCCACCAACAGCTGCTGCTGGGTAGGATCCAGGCTGGAGAGGGCCTGTCTGGAATACAACACACAAACAACCAGGACATTTAAAAAAAAGTTAGTATCACAAACCAGGTTTCAACCATTCTATGCGCGTAAAGTACATATTAAAACAACATAACGACAGGCCTGATGAAAACAGAACATTTGTAGGTAAACTTTCTAAATGTCGACAAAACACGCTAGACAAGGTGATCTCTTTTTGTCTGTAAAATGAATTATGTGATAAACGTCGGTGGAAATGTTTTTATGCGCAAATATTGATTTAATAACCAACAGAATCAAAGTAAATTTGGAATCAAGTAATGCCATTTCGTTTGGTCCGTCCACTACTACTCGTTGGGAAAGCATGCAGTTTATTAGGCTAGAGATTCAATCAATTATGATGAATGTGCAAGGTGATGAACTTGATGCCTTGTTGCAATATATTAAATAGGGTCTCATTCTGGTAAAATGATCAATGCTTGGCTGCCGTTTGACAAATAAACATTTCGCTCTTTTGTCCATAATAATCTCACCATGTAAGCAAATTAGTTTTTTACATCTTGGCTACCGTTTACATATGTGGTAATGGAAAATATATTTCACAACTGTTTAAATAGTGTAGATCATCGTAACATACTTGCTTGTAGTCAAATAAAACTGACATAAGGCGAACTATTAGAATTTTTGTACCAAGAAATTGCCGGAGCGATTCCTGCATGTGTACCTTTAAAAACGACATGCCTCCAAACCCAGATTTCTCTACACTAGCTATGCTACCAGTTTATACAAATGGGAGTTAGCATTTTGCGGTCACCCCTTCAAAACCTGAAAAGGGACGATTTCTAAATGTTATTCAGCGAAAATAAATCCAAATGTAACATTGGTAACCAAATTGTGGGGCTGTTACAATACATCGATCACGATTTGACGAATATACACTTTGTTGAACGTGCGCCGCCAACCCGCAGTCCTTCTAACCCGACTGGCTGCGTTCCATTGACCTCTTTAGTCTTAGCCACATCTATAGACGATGAATATCTTCTTATGCAGTGGTTTGATTAAATACGCCAGATTTAAACACGTACAGTACTCACTTCAGAACTTCAATTGTCTGCATGGTTACTCAAGAGTCCTGCAGTTCCAAAGTGCGCTCCTGTCTGTGCATCATTGATTGAAGTCTGGACGTTTGTCGCGTTCATATCAACTGTGAACTCGGATTTCAGTGCTTTCACGACAACTGGGATCTGGGAACAAACGAGCTCCAAATGGGAAAAATATTTTTTAACGGTGATCCAACTCGTAATTCAGGACCTCACGCATCTTTCTAGAGCTCAGAAGTTCCGACTTGAAGATCACTGACATGTTTTGACCTCGTTTTATTCCGACTTCTCAGTTGTCATGAAAACACAATTTCACTAAACTATTGACATATGTCCGCAGTGATAAGTACAATTATTAATTTCTCAGGTTTGTGCCATCAATAACTTGAGGCCATTGACATAGGCTATATAACAAGTTCAGAAGTCAATTCACGAATATAGCCTTGTCCCATGTAAAACTCATTCCAAGGAGGGCAGAGTTTCTGCAGAGTTTTTCGCGCCACCCTTGTTCTTGATTGATGAATTATGGTCACTAATTAGTAAAGAACTCCCCTCACCTGGTTGCCAAGGTCTTAATTACTGCAACTCGAGTGTTTTTACCGGTGTGCTTGAGATACCAGGAGGTATTGCAATGTACTGAACAAGACTGGTTACTCGCGTCAATGCCTCGGTCTCGTCATTTAACATTCAAACAATTTGTTGCGATTGAACTGTAGTTGGTCAACTTGATAGCTACTTCGAAACAAATTAGTTTCCACCTCCTGACCATTTTACACTCCCTAGCAGCAGTGGAACAAGTAGCCAAATTATCACATTTGAGTTATAGTGAAGAAAATTACAAGTAAGTTACCCAGTAAAATACTACTTTAGTTAAAGTAGAAAATAATTCCACGTTCTTTACATTAAGCAAACCAGAGATCACGATTCTTGTGTTTGTCTTTAATGGATAGGCAGAGGCACACGCCAACAATTAATGAACTAAATATTAGTGTTTAATGAGTAAGTCAGAGCAGAGTAGTAGGGATGATCTCTTCATATGGGAGCATTACTATTTGACTACTTTTACGCCATTTTCCCTGACACCCAAAAGTACTCGTTACATTTCATTTTTGATGACTGCTGCTGGCAACAAACTGATTTTTTTGGGCCGATGTTTACTGACCCAGGTCCTATTAGACAGGTGTCGTACATTAACTAAAACATTGACCATTCTGCCGCATTCGGAGCGCGTTAATAAATTTACTGGTCTATAATAAGATATTTCAACCGAGGAAACTACGCTACACAACGAACGACCAACATTTTGTCTTCGTTCAACTGACAAAAAGGGACGGACCTGTTTCTGAGCCTTGACAACCTTGGCCACCTGCCAAACATACGGGGGTCGTTTGTTGCCTTGTTGTATTCGGCCACCGCGAACTGCAGCGCGTCTCTGGTAGTTTGGTCCTTCATATCTGCGTCCACGACGCCCCCCGGTGTCCCAGCGGCGCTCGTCATGATGAATGCCACCGCGAGCAAAACAACGATCTTCCAATCCATGAGCATTTTCCCGTCTGATATCGGTCTTTACTGCAACTCCGATCGTATCAAGTAACGTTACACCACAACAAATCCTCGCCTCCGACGACTTTTATATGAACGTGTTGAGGTCACTTCTGATTGATGAGGGGTGGGGCTTGATTCTGATTCCACTAATCACATCAATTAAAAACCTAACGCCTCCATCACTCCGACAGTGAGAAATTTCGGGCTAATTGGGACGAAGCATCATCTGGATATGTGTGCAACAAAAGTTAACCATTCACCTTCTGCTACCATTTCTGTCAAACCATTTAATGCATACAGTTTAGAGTGGCACGCCCCGTTTTATTTGCTTGTGTAACGGATGTGAAACGGCTAGCTTAGTTAGCAGTGCGCGCTAAATAGCGTTTCAATCAGTGACGACACCTTGAAGTAGTGGTTAACGATGCTTCGAGGGTGACTGTTGTTGATGTGTGCAGAGGGTAAGGGTAGTTCCTTACTAGTTAGTGACCTTAATTCATCAACCCAGAACCCTTACAGGATCATCACAATAGACAAGACTCTCCAGCCCCCCATCTTACAAGCCCCTGTTGTTGTAGTCAGTCCAGGTGGAGAACTTATGTAAGCAGCCAGGCCTACTGGAGAGTCATTCACTCCACAACCTGCAGGGGGAGACATTTCACAATATGATTAGTACGACTACTACAGCTAAACTGTCAGAGGTCTGTGTGTCCTTGCATTTATTTATTTTACCAGGGAGTCATACTGAAACCATGGTCTCTTTTACAGCCCTGAAATACATACACACAAAATACAAACCCCAAACAGAAAGATAAACAATCATAAAAAACAAAGACATTCATCGGTAATGTGTTCTTAACTGACTTGCCTGGTTAAATAAAGGTAAAAAAATAAAAAATAAGGTCATCACTCAGCTAGCTAGCTAGCGGTGGTGCGCGCTAATAGTGTTTCAATCGGTGACGTCACTTGCACTGAGACCTTGAAGTAGTGGTTCCCCTTGCTCTGCAAGGGCCGCGGTTTTTGTGGAGCGATGGGTAACGATGCTTCGAGGGTGACTGTTGTCTGTGTGCAGAGGGTCCTTGGTTCGGGGCGAGGAGAGGGACGGAAGCTATACTGTTACACTAGAGGTGTTACTACAGACCCGGGTTCGATCCCGGAGCTGGCAGCGACCAGGACACGCATGAGGCTGCGCACAATTTGCCAGGATAGGAGAGGGTTTGGCCCAGCGTCATCCAGGATAGGAGAGTGTTTGGCTGGTCGCAATGTCCTTATCCTGTCGCACACTAGGAACTCCTGTGGCGGGTCGGGCACATGCACGCTGACAAGGTCGCCAGGTGCACAGTGTTTCCTCTGACACATTGGTGCGGCTGGCTTCCGGGTTAAGCGGGCATTGTGTCAAGAAGCAGTGCTGCATGGTTGGGTTGTGTTTCGGAGGACGGCATGGTTCCCAACCTTCGTCTCTCCCGAGTACCTATGGGAGTTGCAGCGATGGGACAAGACTGTAACTATCATTTGGATAAATTGTAGAGAAAAAAGTGGTACATTTAAAAAATATATATTGTGGGGCTGATTGAAGTGCCCCCACTTGTGATAGGTCCACCTCAAACTCAGAGCAGATCACTTTCAAATAACATGTCTTATCAAACGTTTTAGGATTTAGGCTGTGGTCAGGGTGTGCTAGTTCAATAATCTTATTTTTTGCAATACAACTAATAATTTATATGCGTCAAATAGTTGATCACCTGACGTATCATACGTGTCATATGACCTGGTTGACGTACCTGACGTATTTGCGATACATTTAACTAGCTACAAATACAAGCAAGTGAACATCATGCCTAAGGGAATAGGAACAGTTAGAAGAGACCCACCAAAATCACTGACGTGTATTTAGTTTCCTCATCTTTCGTGCCGACTACGATATCGTTGGATTTTATCTGACCTGAAGATCTATCATTTGCATTGGCGCTGTTTGGTGTGTTTCTATATTTTATTGTTGTTGTCTGTGTTTTTTTGGGATCGTCGCCCAGAGGTTTCTGTAGCCGGTGGTTCTTCTGAGAAGTCGTTTTGTCCAGCTCGGGTAGTGACATTCTGTATCGGATTCAATGTGTATCGTTACGTTGATCCCTTTTTTTTGCGAAGTTTGGAAGCATATTTTTGAACGGAGGTTGTGATAATTTGTGAATGTATTAGATGTTTCTAAACTCACTGCAAGCACTTTCCCGTTTTATTTGTGCCGCCATCGTTGTGTTGAAAACCCCTCTGTACGTCGCATCATGGGAAACGTCAGTAGGAAGACTGGAGCCCAGGTCAGTTGGAGCCACCAAGCGGTGAGTCTGTTCAGACCGGGACAAGCACCGTGGCGGCAGCACACTGTTACATTCAACTTGATATCAGTTTGTTCTGGGAAGTAAACTATCGGAAGAGGACTGTCAAACTAGTAAATTACCCGCAGCCATGAAACTTAATTACTACGTTGCCATTTTTCAAGTTAACTGATTGTAGTTATGTGGCTGACCGGCTGTATTTGATTAGTTCGCTGTCAGGTGCAGTTCCCAGGTGATTTGGACGAAGGTGCGCCGTGCCATGGCGTCAGTGTGTGTGGCTGTCCGTGTTCGACCCTTGAACAAAAGGTCTGTTTTCTGAGTTATTCTGTCATTTTATTATGTAAACCCGCCTTCAGTCGGAATGGACAATCCATAACAATGTTTTTTTCACTTTGCCATATCGGGATTGATATAACTTGATTTATGATGACATGACTCAGCATATGAATGAATCAGTGGGGTCTGTGCCATTTAAGAAGACGCAGGACGATAATTTCCTAATGGGCATTGACATATCTTTTTATTACAGCATATTGGCTGGCCGTCATTAATTTTCCATTCACCCAACTCAATCGATAGGTTCAGGATACTACATGATACTCGAATTTCCTCATGAAAGTTTACGCCAGGTGCACTGGTCTAGAGGTTTTTAATCAAGGTGACAGGTTTTTTAATTTTTTTATATTCTTGAGTGGCTGGTCAGGGGCTGGAACGTAATTCCAAATCATTTGTAGATTGACAAATTGACCACATGAAGCCCAAACATATGTTTGACTAAAACAATAATTTCAAACCTAGTTTACATTTCTATATGATCAATTGTCTCATGTGTGGGAATACTTGGGAACATTTCTTAAATTAAAATAACTTGGGATTGATTTCCTGGTGTTTTTTAAAGTCTAATGTCCAACAATGAAAAGAGAAACACCTGCGGGCCACCAGTTGGGGAACTCTATTCTAGTGTAGTCACCAAGCGGTTTAGTAGTTACTGCCCCGGAGAGACAAAGTAAGAACACCAAAAAACGTTAATTGATTTGGAAGAGTTTCAGTGTTGGATAGCCAGCTACCTAACATAGCACCCCTCTCTGTTTGGATAGCCATAGCCAGCTACCTAACATAGCATCCCTCTCTGTTGGATAGCCATAGCCAGCTACCTAACATAGCATCCCTCTCTGTTGGATAGCCATAGCCAGTTAGCTAACATAGCATCCCTCTCTGTTGGATAGCCATAGCCAGCTACCTAACATAGCATCCCTCTCTGTTGGATAGCCATAGCCAGTTAGCTAACATAGCATCCCTCTCTGTTGGATAGCCATAGCCAGTTAGCTAACATAGCATCCCTCTCTGTTGGATAGCCATAGCCAGCTACCTAACATAGCACCCCTCTCTGTTGGATAGCCATAGCCAGCTACCTAACATAGCACCCCTCTCTGTTGGATAGCCATAGCCAGCTCTCTAACATAGCACCCCTCTCTGTTGGATAGCCATAGCCAGCTAGCTAACATAGCACCCCTCTCTGTTGGATAGCCATAGCCAGCTAGCTAACATAGCACCCCTCTCTGTTGGATAGCCTACTAGCTAACATAGCACCCTCTCTGTTGTTGGCCATAGCCAGCTAGCTAACATAGCACCCCTCTCTGTTGGATAGCCATAGCCAGCTACCTAACATAGCACCCCTCTCTGTTGGATAGCCATAGCATAGCCCCTCTCTGTTGATTGCCAGCTACCTAACATAGCCATAGCCAGCCATAGCCAGCTACCTAACATAGCACCCCTCTCTGTTGGATAGCCATAGCCAGCTACCTAACATAGCACCCCTCTCTGTTTTGAGTTGGTTGTTTGAGTAGGCTAACTAGCTGTAACGTATGCTTTCAGTACTAGATTCATTCTCTGATCCTTTGATTTGGGTTGACAAAAATGTCAGTTAATGCTGCAAGACATCCTCCAACCTATCAGAGCTCCTCTGGATGTTGTCATAATTACTGTGTAATTCTATGGAATTGGGTGAAAACCATGAGCCTCCTAGGTTTTGTATTTTTAGTTGATGTAAGGATGAAAACTACCTGTGGTACACCATGGTGCTACCCTACAGAGTTCTGTTGAGGGCTACTGTAGACCTTCATTTCCTATTACTGTTTTAGTCAATTATTTGGTGACAAATATATTTAGTATAGTTTTACCTGAGAATTATACCTTAAATGTTTCACTTAAAAAAAATATATTCACTGAGGATGATGGTCCTCCCTTTCCTCCTCTGAGGAGCCTCCACTGGAATGAAGGCTATATATAATTAGAAGAGTAATGAAATATGATATATATTCTATATATATAATGTTGAGGGATAAATATAGTAATATTTTACTCAACACTTGAAGTCCAATGATGCTTTTTCAAAGATAAACTGCACAGTTCAAATTCTTGTTACCCGATAAGGTGTTTTCTTGTAAATTATCATCACGACTGACTGTAATTTATCGTCATGGCACTTACTCACCCACAAACGAACAATATATCGGCTGTAGGCCTACATTGGACATTGTTTGCTGTTTGCTACATAAAGCAGCCTGACTTCCTGTAAACTGCTCTAAAATCTCCATCCGTTTCACAGAGAAAAGGAAATGTCAGCGAAGGTGATTATCCACATGAAGGGGAGGATCATTTCTGTAGACGGAAACCACAAGGTCAATGCAGCATGCAATCATCAGAAACCTTCAGCTTTTGGTTTGAGTGACATAGATTTTGGGGGAAGGAACTTAATTATTATTATTGATGATGATATAGGAAATGTTTGTACAAATATCGGGACCAACCGAAGGTTCTAGAATGAAGATGGCACAATGACAACGGCTCTCCTGTTTATAAATTAATCAAAATGTTTTTGGGTTTGTTTGTAGGACATACACAAAGGTATTCCTGGCATTGGCCTGACGGACCGAGGAAGACATTCATTCTCCTATGATTTCTCCTACGACTCTACTGATGTCAGAAGCCCCAACTTTGTGCCTCAGGAGAAGGTATACCACAAACACACACACACACACACACACCTCTGAACCTGAAGCCACTCACTGTTCATCAGCTATTCCCTCAGTGGGACACCCTGTGGTCTGTTCTCTATGTGGAGGAGAGGCTGTACATCTCTCTCTTATCTTTGAGGTCTTCTAGCTCTTTCTCCTCCAGAGCAGAACTCTCACATACCAACTGAACTCGCCCTGGTTTCACACATGCATCAGGCTTAACCTCTAATTCACCTCTTACCTCCCACCCCCTCCCTGCCATCCCTGTTCATTGCAGGTGTTTAAAGACTTGGGCTGTGATGTCCTGAAGGCAGCGTTTGAAGGTTACAACGCCTGTGTGTTCGCCTATGGACAAACCGGGTCAGGGAAGTCTTATACCATGATAGGAAACCCAGTAAGTCACCCAGGAGGTGTTTTTTTTTTTTTGTATCACAACTTTGAAATGGTGACTTTTTATTTAATTTTTAAAAAAGGACCTTTTTACAGTAAAATTCATAAATTAAATGACCTTGACACAATCTGAAATGTAACTGGTGTGCGTCACTGCACTTTAGGAAGATGAAGAGCTAGCGGTGGCTGTGCGAAGATTCGCACCACTCCTTACTCTGTTTACTACAAATATATGTTATAACTTGTCACTGATCTTTAAGGGTTAGTGTGAAATGTTAGCAATAAAGCCCTTTCTCAGCTTAACCAGAGTGGTTGAACTCGTGGATCCCATTTCTTTTTTTTTTTTTTTGTCTGTGTGCATTTTGAAGTTGCTAACTAGCGTTAGCTCAATTGCTAACAAGCATAAACACAATGACTGGATGTCTATTGGAACAGATGGCACAACGATTGTATGCTAACTCAAGTTAGCAATGGCTCGCAAAACTGCTTTCAACTTCATTCAAACTGCTCGCAGATACATAAAAATGGTATCCAAGCCCGTCTCAGCATAAATATTTGTAATGAAATTGTATCGTAACAGTCAAGTTTGGACACACCTACTCATTCCAAGGTTCTTTGTACTATTGTCTACATTGAAGAATAATAGTGAAGACATCAAAACTATTAAATAACACATGGAATCACTGCATATTTGAGTAATATCTACATATAATTAAAGTTTAGGTTGTTTTACATTACCTCATTTTGTGACAGTAGGCTGTCCCTCACGACGCCAGGACAGCGGAGTCAATCACCACCTTCCGGAGACACCTGAAACCCCACCTCTTTCAGGAATACCTAGGATAGGATAAAGTAATCCTTCTCACCCCCCCACCCCCCTTAAAAGATTTAGATGCACTATTGTAAAGTGGCTGTTCCACTGGATGTCTTAAGGTGAACGCACCAATTTGTAAGTCGCTCTGGATAAGAGCGTCTGCTAAATGACTTAAATGTAAATGTAAGTAGGCGGTGACTCTAGCAGCTTGCTAGCTAGCTAGCTAGCTGGCTAAAAACCTCAAGATAGCCTTTTAGGTTCCTACATCTCCCCCATGTGAAATAATCAGATTTCTAATGAAATAATATGGCCTGGCAAATATTCTTATACTGCTTCAATGTTTTCTCAACCATAACTGCTGAAAATACAATGCCATCATATTTTGCTTACAGTGAAAAAACAGGGTTTGGGGCTGTTTTTAGGTGCAGGTTGGAATTTGTCATGAATCTTGCCATGGAGGCTTGCTGGCACAACCACATAGTCATAAAATGTTATTTTAAACCCTTACCTTAACCACACTGCTAACCCTAATGCCTAACCTTTAAATTATGACCAAAAAGCGTATTGTTTGTTCATGCATTGTTTTTAACAGTCCCTGAGATTATAGTTGGTTATCAATGCAAAAGTAGACTGCTTAGGCTATTTTAATGCAAAGCGAAACTAAGACTGCGGAATCTTGAAGTTGATTGGTGACAATTACTTTTTAGCTATTTTTCAGACTGTCTTACAGAAGCTATTAGGGTTAAGTGTCTTCCTCAAGGACACCAACTTTTCGGCTGTAGGTGGCAGGGTAGCCTAGTGGTTAGAGCGTTGGACTAGTAACCGAAAGGTTGCAAGTTCGAATCCCCGAGCTGACAAGGTACAAATCTGTCGTTCTGCCCCTGAACAGGCATTTAACCCACTGTTCCTAGGCCGTCATTGAAAATAAGAATTTGTTCTTAACTGACTTGCCTAGTAAAAAAAAAAAAAAGGTTTAATTATTTTGTGAAACTACTGTTTCTCTTTCAGAAACAATCTATTTTCCTGGTTCCATTTTCAACCAAAGCGAGTTCGGTGGTAAAATAGAGGTTCATACTACTCAACACCGCCCCGATGCCGCTCAACGAATTGTGCGCTCCGTAACAATATTTGTATGGCAGGTAACTCAGTAGCAGAACCATGCAAGCAGCATAGGCAGGACTACGTCCAAGGTCCCGCCTTTATTTTTGTGACGTGAAACGACATTCACATATTCCGCTGCGTTTTGTGTAAGGTGGCGTAGACTCTATAACTTCACATCAGATTCCCTGGCGGTTTAGTTGGGGTTTGTAGAAGTTGTTGCTTGCCTGTGTGTATATAGGACAGCAGAGGAGAGGGAGTACAGGATACACCGTATGGATGTTGACTGTACATTACCTTGACTGTGTGTATATAGGACAGCAGAGGAGAGGGAGTACAGGATACACTGTATGGATGTTGACTGTACATTACCTTACCTGTGTGTATATAGGACAGGAGAGGGAGTACAGGATACACCGTATGGATGTTGACTGTACATGACTTCTCCTATTATACTTGTGTTCCAGGAAGATCTAGGTCTGATTCCACGGATCTGTGATGGACTGTTCTGTCACATATCAGAGATGGACCAGGTGGATGGGGCCTCCTTCCGCATAGAGGTCAGGTAAGAGTCGGGGCTGGTGAGAAACTACCAACTACTACTGTAGGATGCTGTCATGGAACAGTTGATTGCTAAAGCTACTGATGTCCTTGGGGGGGGGGTGTAGAGAGACCACTAGCAGTTTAAATAAGTGTGCCAGACAGTGTGGTCCAATGGTGTTGGCCAGATGGCTTGTTAATTTGGCACCTATCTAAAATGTGACTAATTAGCAGAGGGTCGACCATGTACGGTCATCTCTATTGGTATTCACAACGTTTACCTGTCCCGACTTTTAGCCAGTAGAGCAAATTAGAACAACTGGGGGAAGATGCGGTAAAGGAAGGTGAACATTGGCCTCTTCACCTTCTGTATGATAGGTCATCTAGAGTCCCTCAGACTTAACTGCCAAACCCCATACAGTAGCACTAGGATAGCTGAGCTAACTGCCAAACCCCATACAGTAGCGCTAGGATAGCTGAGCTACAGTAGCACTAGGATAGCTGAGCTAACTGCCAAACCCCATACAGTAGCGCTAGGATAGCTGAGCTAACTGCCATACCCCATAGAGGAGCGCTAGGATAGCTGAGCTACAGTAGCACTAGGATAGCTGAGCTAACTGCCAAACCCCATACAGTAGCGCTAGGATAGCTGAGCTAACTGCCAAACCCCATAGAGGAGCGCTAGGATAGCTGAGCTAACTGCCAAACCCCATACATTAGCGCTAGGATAGCTGAGCTAACTGCCAAACCCCATAGAGGAGCGCTAGGCTAGTTAACCTGACTGCTAGTTGATGTACGAGTACAGCGTGATTACAGTACATCTGTATGCCGATGAACATAAAGACAAACTGTCTTATACCAGCTCCGCTGCAGTAATTGTTATAGGTTTTATGACTAAATAAAATACTTTCCCCAGCCGCTGTCAGTATATATTTTTTTATAGAACTATTTTAATTAAATAAACATTCAGGGTATTAAAACTTAATCAGGTGGAAATGGTGTCTGCTTTCATTTTTGTGTGCTCAGGGAGGGATCGTTGTGAGTGTTAAAGTTGTTTCCAGACAACTAAGCAATAATGTCCCCTGTCTCTATTTCCTCCCACTCACAACAGAATATCTCTTTCCTCACCGACCCCAACATAATATCTCTTTCCTCACGACCCCAACAGAATATCTCTTTCCTCACGACCCCAACAGAATATCTCTTTCCTCACGACCCCAACAGAATATCTCTTTCCTCACGACCCCAACAGAATATCTCTTTCCTCACGACCCCAACAGAATATCTCTTTCCTCACGACCCCAACAGAATATCTCTTTCCTCACGACCCCAACAGAATATCTCTTTCCTCACGACCCCAACAGAATATCTCTTTCCTCACGACCCCAACAGAATCTCTTTCCTCACGACCCCAACAGAATATCTCTTTCCTCACGACCCCAACAGAACAAATCTCTTTGTTCAGGCTGTGAAAAGATGACTTGCTTTGCTGTAAATGGCACTTTAATCTCTGTTAACAATAGATTAGGAAAATAATTTTGTGTTTTTCTGACAGGATTGAATTAGGTAATTCACTAAGTGAGTGAAAATGATCTTGAAAATACAATTTGTCAGTGGATGATTTGGATCAAGTGATGGTTGAATGAAAGCAGCTAGTCAGTGACTGAACAGGAAATGGAGTAGCTATCTTAACGTCTTCACAGAGTATCATGTGATGTGGTTAAAGCTACTTATCCCCCCCTCCTTCCCAACAAATAGCAAACACCTTTCTACAGCCTGTAGATACTGAAGGAAGCTTGCGGTCAATTGTTCTGCAGCCCGATGGTGGGGATGTTTATTATGTGAAATGTTCCATGTCTTTGTTTGTTAGCTACCTGGAGATTTATAATGAGCGTGTACAGGACCTCCTCACGACTATGGATCCAGGGAGCGGGTCAGGACTCCACCTCAGAGAACACCCCAAGGATGGGCCCTATGTGGAGAGTAAGACTTTATCACTCACTATCGCATTGATCAGGGGTCTACAACATTTGGTAGTCTTGGTACTCAAACTTGTGCCACATCAGCTTACACCGAGGTATGCGTGGTCTGAGCTATTCACAACCACAGCTCACGCTGTGGGTTTGGTTAGTCTGAAGAGCATTTCCTAAGCAGGGGGTTTTATTCGTAACAATGGGAAAGGCGCTTCCATGACGCCAGATCATATCTGTGTTCACGGGGGCCCGGCCGGTGACTAGTTAAACTTTACAGGGAATACAATTCTCCCAAAATGTAAATGTTAACATCACATTACATCATTTCACAAATAGTTTCATCTTCACTCATCCATTTTATACAATAATTAGATGTAAACACCATAATTGAGAAATGTTCACGTTCAGAGATATAGTTCTGTGTGTTTCCTGTCCTTTATGAGGTCACCAAATGAAACCCATGCAACATAACTGTCCCTTAAGTGTCCACGGACTCTTCCCACAAGTGGACATATACAGTTGAAGTCGGAAGTTTATGTACTCTTAGGTTGGAGTCATTAAAACGCGTTTTACAACCACTCTACAAATTTCTTGTTAACAAACTATAGCTTTGGTAAGTCTGTTAGGACATTTACTTTGTGCATGACACGAGTAATCTTTCCAACAATTGTTTACAGACAGATTATTTCACTTATCATTCACTATCCCAATTCCAGTGGGTCAGAAGTTGACATACACTAAGTTGACTGTGCCTTTAAACAGCTTGGGAAAATTCCAGAAAATGATGTCATGGCTTTAGAAGCTTCTGATAGGCTAATTGACATCATTTGAGTCAATTGGAGGTGTACCTGTGGATGTATTTCAAGGCCTACCTTCAAACTCAGTGCCTCTTTGCTTGACATCTTGGGAAAATCAAAAGAAATCAGCCAAGACCTCAGAGAAAAAAACTGTAGACCGCCACAAGTCTGGTTCATCCTTGGGCGCAATTTCCAAACGTCTGAAGATACCACGTTCATCTGTACAAACAATGGTAAACAAGTATAAACACCATGGTACCACCCAGCAGTCATACCGCTCAGGAAGGAGACACGTTCTGTCTCCTAGAGATGAATGTACTTCGGTGCGAAAAGTGCAAATCAATCCCAGAACAACAGAAAAGGACCTTGTGAAGATGCTGGCGGAAACCGGTACAAAAGTATCTATATCCACAGTAAAACAAATCCTAAATCAAAATAACTTGAAAGGCTGCTCAGCAAGGAAGAAGCCACTGCTCCAAAACTGCCATAACAAAGCCAGACTACGGTTTGCAACTGCACATGGGGACAAAGATCATACTTTTAGGAGAAATGTCCTCTGGTCTGCTGAAACAAAAATAGAACTGTTTGGCCAATATAACCATCGTTATGTTTGGAGGAAAAAGATGGGAGGCTTGCATTCCGAAGAACAACATCCCAACCGTGAAGTGTGGGGGGACTGGTGCACTTCACAAAATAGATTGAATCATGAGGGAAAATGTACATGGATGTTTTGAAGCAACATCTCAAGACATCAGTCAGGAAGGTAAAGCTTGGTCTCAAATGGGTCTTCCAAATGGACAAAGACCCCAAGCATACTTCCAAAGTTGTGGCAACATGGCTTAAGGACAACCAAGTCAGGGTATTGGAGTGGCCATCCCAAAGTCCTGACCTCAATCCTATAGAACATTTGTAGGCAGCACTGAAAAAGCGTGTGCGAGCAAGGAGGCCTACAAACCTCACTCAGTTACACCAGCTGTCAGGAGGAATGGGCCAGAATTCACCCAACTTATTGTGGGAAGCTTGTGGAAGGCTACCCAAAACGTTTGACCCAAGGATAAACATTTTAAAGGCAATGATACCCAATACTAATTGAGTATATGTAAACTTCTGACCCACTGGGAATGTGATGAAAGAAATAAAAGCTGAAATTAATTATTCTCTCTATTCTGACATTTCACATTCTTCAAATAAAGTGGGGATCCTAGCTGACGTAAGACAAGGGAATTTTTACTAGGATTAAATGTAAGGAATTGTGGAACTGTGTTTAGCTAAGGTGTATGTGAACTTCCAACTTCAACTGTATCTCTTCTAGACAAACCCTGTCTCCCGCCATGCAGTGCTCCATGGTGCAGTTCTGCAGTGTCCACGATAATCAGACCGCATGCTTTACCGCCTTTGGGACGACAACTTCCATTGTCAGAGCGGTCACTCGACTATCTTGTCAATATAATAGAACATCTTTGTCTGCAGGATCACCACAGACAGTGCTCCTCCTAACTGACCTAAGACAGGGATTTTTTTCCTGGGATTAAATGTCAGGAATTGTGAAACTGAGTTTAAATGTATTTGGCTAAGGTGTATGTAAACTTCTGACTTCAACTGTTTCATTTTCCCATTTTGAGGATTTAGGAGTTTGGCCACGTTAAATCCTTTGTTCACTCTGTGGTCTCTATCTCTGCTTGAAAAGGGAGAGCGAGACTCTGCCAGGAGTTTTCGACCTGAGTTAACAGAACATGGGTGTAGGAGAGCCACTATCTACACCTTGAAAGGGCCACATTATGACACTGTGGTAGACATGTTGCTAACCCAACACTGGTCTGTGTGGTAGACATGTTGCTAACTCTAACCCAACACTGGTCTGTGTGGTAGACATGTTGCTAACTAACCCAACACTGGTCTCTGTGGTAGACATGTTGCTAACTCTAACCCAACACTGGTCTGTGTGGTTGACACGTTGCTAACTCTAACCCAACACTGGTCTGTGTGGTAGACATGTTGCTAACTCTAACCCAACACTGGTCTGTGTGGTAGACATGTTGCTAACTCTAACCCAACACTGGTCTGTGTGGTAGACATGTTGCTAACTCTAACCCAACACTGGTCTGTGTGGTAGACATGTTGCTAACTCTAACCCAACACTGGTCTGTGTGGTAGACATGTTGCTAACTCTAACCCAACACTGGTCTGTGTGGTAGACATGTTGCTAACTCTAACCCAACACTGGTCTGTGTGGTTGACATGTTGCTAACTCTAACCCAACACTGGTCTGTGTGGTTGACATGTTGCTAACTCTAACCCAACACTGGTCTGTGTGGTAGACATGTTGCTAACTCTAACCCAACACTGGTCTGTGTGGTAGACATGTTGCTAACTAACCCAACAC
The DNA here is from genome assembly GCF_034236695.1 of Oncorhynchus nerka. Lineage (NCBI taxonomy): Eukaryota > Metazoa > Chordata > Actinopteri > Salmoniformes > Salmonidae > Oncorhynchus > Oncorhynchus nerka. The sequence goes on from NC_088411.1 coordinate 41,787,619, forward strand.
TGGTCTCTGTGGTAGACATGTTGCTAACTCTAACCCAACACTGGTCTGTGTGGTAGACACGTTGCTAACTCTAACCCAACACTGGTCTGTGTGGTAGACATGTTGCTAACTCTAACCCAACACTGGTCTGTGTGGTAGACATGTTGCTAACTCTAACCCAACACTGGTCTGTGTGGTAGACATGTTGCTAACTCTAACCCAACACTGGTCTGTGTGGTAGACATGTTGCTAACTCTAACCCAACACTGGTCTGTGTGGTAGACATGTTGCTAACTCTAACCCAACACTGGTCTGTGTGGTAGACATGTTGCTAACTCTAACCCAACACTGGTCTGTGTGGTTGACATGTTGCTAACTCTAACCCAACACTGGTCTGTGTGGTTGACATGTTGCTAACTCTAACCCAACACTGGTCTGTGTGGTTGACATGTTGCTAACTCTAACCCAACACTGGTCTGTGTGGTAGACATGTTGCTAACTCTAACCCAACACTGGTCTGTGTGGTTGACATGTTGCTAACTCTAACCCAACACTGGTCTGTGTGGTTGACATGTTGCTAACTCTAACCCAACACTGGTCTGTGTGGTTGACATGTTGCTAACTCTAACCAACACAGGTCATAGTGGCTGACCGGATATGAGCATGTCGGTAGATGTGATGTGTCAGGTGTGATTTTTCTCTTCCTGTCTGGTCAGACCTGTCGACGCGCCTGGTTCAGAACTACACTGATATTGAGGAGCTAATGTATGCTGCGAATGCCAAACTCATCACGGCGAACACGGGCATGAATGACGTTAGCAGCCGCTCTCACTCCATCTTCACCGTCATCATCACACAGGTAAACACACACACACACACACAAACTGCCGGTGACCAAGTCTTCACAATATCATTTTTTTTTTTTTTTCTACTATAATATACCAATAAGACTATTTTTATCCATAGGGACTTACAGTACATTTAGTTATTTATTTGGTGTTTTTCACGATGTGAGCCCACAACTTTACTAATGATCTGATCAACTGACTCACTCAGGACCACATCAAGTCTTGTCAGTTTTTACTGTGGGTGGGGTGTGTGGTGTGTGTGGTTGACCCTTCTTGACTTAAAGTATTAAAGTATTTTCTTGCCTTAGGGTGCAACCAAAGACCAGCCCTCAAGCTTTTTGTCCAATATTATTATGTAGGATTGTTTTTGCTTTGAGCCACTTCCAGCTATACATGTTAAGTTGCACAGTGTTGAGTGCTGATTTGTCCCTGTCTATCTCCCTCCTTTACTCAACATCAGGAGGGACGGATAACAGCATTGTGTCTGTGTGTGCCCCCCCTTGGTCTCCAGGTTCGTTTTAACGCAGAGCTGCCGTGTGAGACTGTGAGTAAGATCCACCTGGTAGACTTGGCAGGCAGTGAGAGGACTGGTGCCAGACTGAAGGAAGGAGCCAACATCAACAAGTCCCTGGTCACTCTGGGTAGTGTCATCTCTGCTCTGGGTAAATTATGCTTAGTACACACACACACACACACACACACACACACACACACACGCGCGTATGGACGAGCACATGAACAGATGGAAACGCAAGCACAGATGTACACACACACACCACATGTCTAATGCCAACCATGACATGACAACTCAGGCTATTAGTAATACCAATTAAACTCTGCACCAGAAATCGGTCTATCAAGCGCTAGCTACACTACTGGCAACCACACTACTAAGTATTCATGATTGTGTTCCTATCTGGCTAGCTTTGTGTCATGAAACATAAGTCCTTTCACGCTTTTGGAGTTGTTTTGGAAGATGTTATTGTGGAATTTTCCCAGTCCGTTTCAGTCAATTAGTGTTTCATGTTGGTCTCTCCGGGGGTGGGGGGGGGGGTGTTTACTACTTTCTCTGTCTTGCCTCCTAGCTTAGTGTGTGGAGGAGTTACAAAATAATGTAAAAGCTGCTCTTCACCCCCTATAAAGTCTGTCTGTGTTCTCTCCCAGCTGATACATGTGTGACTGGAGGAGGGAGCTCCCACACAGGGAAGATGAAGAAGCAGCTGTTTATCCCCTACAGAGACTCTCTTCTTACCTGGCTCCTGAAGAATAGCCTGGGGGGAAACACCAAGACAATCATGATAGCAAGTACGGTTGATCTTAGTCAGTGGTATTCAGTCGGGGTTGTTAACAGAAAAAGGACTAGTAGTGTAACCTATTTTGGTAGTGAATGTTCATAGTATTAATTTAACATTTTTGAGTCATTTATCAGAAACTTATCCAGAGTGATGGTGCATTCGTGTTGATTATTCCCTTTGGTATTGCTGTTTAGCTCAACCGCTGATTTGATTGGTCGCTCTTTTAGTGAGAGATCCACCTCCTGTTTGTGTCCATCTCTCTGTCCAGCCATTTCTCCTGCTGACGTGCACTACGGTGAGACACTGAGCACTTTGCGCTACGCTAACCGAGCTAAGAACATCGTTGACTGTGGGCTTGTTGACGAGGACAGCGGCGTTAAAGTCATCAGAGAACTGCAGGAGGAGATCGGTAGACTGAGAGGACTGATGGAGAATAACAACCAGGTCGGTGTTCTAATATCCGAAAGGTCGTTAGTTTGATTCCCAGAGCTGACAAAGTGAAATAATCTCTGTGCTCTTGAGAAAGGCACTTAATTGCTCCAGGGTTCCCATTGCTGGTAGATGGTGGAACAGCCTCACCAAGGGGTGATGGGATAAGCAACAAAAACAAACAAATTTCAAACATACATTTGCCTTTTTTTTTTACACCTACAAGTGTGTAATATGGCCCCCTTTTTCCCCCCTCGGGCTCCCCCTGTGGCTTTTGGTAAACGTGTCTGCTTAGTGGAATAGACAGATCTGCCACAAAGGAAAGGGCATCATAAAGTGTCTTCATAGGGCGTTGGGTCACCACCAGCCAGAACGGCTGCAATGCACCTTGGCATAGATTCTACAAGTGTCTGGAACTCTCTATTGGAGGGATGTGACACTGGTCTTCCATGAGAACTGCTTTGCTTTATCTTGGCCAGGTCGGAGTTGTAAATGAGAACTTGTTCTCAACTGGCCTACCTGGTTAACATTTAACATTTACATTTAAGTCATTTAGCAGACGCTCTTATCCAGAGCGACTTACAAATTGGTGCATTCACCTTATGACATCCAGTGGAACAGTAGTGCATCTAAATCTTTTAAGGGGGGGGTGAGAGGGATTACTTTATCCTATCCTAGGTATTCCTTAAAGAGGTGGGGTTTAAATAAAGGTGTTCTCAACTGGCCTACCTGGTTAAATAAAATAAAAAAGATGTTCCATCATTTTGGTGTTTTGTGGACATTGGTGTAAAACGCTGTCTCCAGAATCTCCCGTTTGGGTTGAGATCTGGTGTCTGAGACTACCATGGTGTTGGGTTCTAATTTGTCAGAGTTAACTCCACGGACATTATGAAATATCAACCCAAGTTTATTCTTCCCAGATGATCAATACAGCTGCATTTAGGTCAAGACATGTTGTCATCCTATGGGGGCAAAGCTACAGTAGCCAAAACAACGGTCTGCCCAGAATTTTTATACATGACCCTAAGCATGATGGGATGTCGATTGATTAATTAACTCTGGAACCACACCTGTGTTGAAGCACCTGCTTTCAATACACTTTTCTTCTCTCATTTACTCAGGAGTTTCCTATGTTTTGTCAGTTACCTACATGTGTTTCTTTGCTCTTAGTAACGGTTGTGTTGGTAAATGTTTTGGGACTGGTCAGATCAGAAGACTGTGCTACATTGCAACATCAAGAAGTTAGCCAGCTGACTCGCCTAAACATCCTGAAATAACTTTTTTTTAAATTTGTTAATGTAATATTGGGAATGGTTTAATTCAGGTTTGCTCAACCCTCTTTCTGGAGAACTACGGTCCTGTGGGTTCAGTCCAACCCTCTTCCTGGAGATCTACTGTCCTGAGGGTTTTCAGTTCAACCCTAATTTAACACACCTGATTCTACTAATTAGCTGCTCAACAAGACCTTATCTAGCTGAATCAGAACGGCTAAATTCGGGTTGGACTGAACCTACAGTAGATCTCCAGGAAGAGGGTTGGACTGAACCTACAGTAGATCTCCAGGAAGAGGGTTGGACTGAACCTACAGTAGATCTCCAGGAAGAGGGTTGGACTGAACCTACAGTAGATCTCCAGGAAGAGGGTTGGACTGAACCTACAGTAGATCTCCAGGAAGAGGGTTGGACTGAACCTACAGTAGATCTCCAGGAAGAGGGTTGGACTGAACCTACAGTAGATCTCCAGGAAGAGGGTTGGACTGAACCTACACAGTAGATCTCCAGGAAGAGGGTTGGACTGAACCTACACAGTAGATCTCCAGGAAGAGGGTTGGACTCTACCTACACAGTAGATCTCCAGGAAGAGGGTTGGACTCTACCTACACAGTAGATCTCCAGGAAGAGGGTTGGACTCTACCTACACAGTAGATCTCCAGGAAGAGGGTTGGACTCTACCTACACAGTAGATCTCCAGGAAGAGGGTTGGACTCTACCTACACAGTAGATCTCCAGGAAGAGGGTTGGACTCTACCTACACAGTAGATCTCCAGGAAGAGGGTTGGACTCTACCTACACAGTAGATCTCCAGGAAGAGGGTTGGACTGACCTGGTATAATTGTAACAAACCTAGATGCTTTTTCTGTTATCTTTCTTAATAAACCAGAAAATCAACAGTTATTTCTGATTTATCAAAGTTAGCTGGCTAAATCATTGCAACAGGTGTTAGAGCTGACCCCCCCCCCCCCCCTGTCCTCCAAGGAGTGAACCAACAAGTGGGGGGGGTGTATTATCTCAGTCATATTTCTTTCTTACTGGTATGGATATAAAACCTACGTACAACAAAGGCTCTCCGCTAGACAGTTGGTTTCTAGTAACTGGGGGTGTGTTTGAGTCCTGGGTAACTGGGGGTGTGTTTGAGTCCTGGGTAACTGGGGGTGTGTTTGAGTCCTGGGTAACTGGGGGTGTGTTTGAGTCCTGGGTAACTGGGGGTGTGTTTGAGTCCTGGGTAACTGGAATGTCAGTAACTTTGAAGTGTATGAAGTCGTAGAAACCCTGCCTGAACTTTCTCATCTCTCTCACTTTCTCAGACACACACACACACACACACCTCTCCTAGTAGATCGACCCAACAGATGGCTGTTTCAGTGTCAAGTCTGAGGTCTGAGCTTTGGGCTCCATCTGTCCTTCTATCCGGTTCAACAGATCCATCAGAAAGCCTCAGGAGGTTGACATGTATTAGTAGTGTTTATCTTCCCAGATAAACCCTATTCCCTTTATAGGGCACTACTTCATTCCCTTTTTATAGTCCACTACCAGGGCCCAAAGGGGATGGTCTTTACTGCTGCTCACACCATTCTGTTGCTACTAGCGTAAACTCTTGTTTATGTGGCAGCCGAAAATAAGATGACAAAAAAATATATGCTTTTGGTTCTGTCGGCTCTGTAGTAAGTGTCCCTTTTATTCCCTTTATAGGGCACTACTTTTGACTAGGACCCATAGAGAATAGGGTGTCATTTTATAGGGCACTACTTTTGACCAGGGACCATAGGGAATAGGGTGTCATTTATAGGCCACTACTTTTGACCAGGGACCATAGGGAATAGGGTGTCATTTATAGGGCACTACTTTTGACCAGGGCCCATAGGGAATAGGGTGTCATTTATAGGGCACTACTTTTGACCAGGGCCCACAGGGAATAGGGTGTCATTTATAGGGCACTACTTTTGACCAGGGCCCACAGGGAATAGGGTGTCATTTATAGGGCACTACTTTTGACCAGGGCCCACAGGGAATAGGGTGTCATTTATAGGGCACTACTTTTGACCAGGGCCCACAGGGAATAGGGTGTCATTTGAGACGTCGTAACAGAGGGTCAGTGTGCTTTATAGTGCCGTCTGGTTCATTTACACTGAACAAAAATAGAGCTGCAACATGTAAAGTGACGGTCCCATGTTTCATTAGATTACATTTAAAAAATCCCAGAGAATTTCCATACGCAAATTCTTTTGCCAAAAGGTAAGGAGGTTACTTCCCTGTTAGTGAACATTTCTCTTCTCAATGTAATCAATCCACCTGACAGGTGTGGCATATCAAGAATCTGATTAAACAGAATGATCATTACACAGGTGCGCCTTGTGCTGGGGACAATTAATAATAAAAAATAGGCAAAATTGAACACTCTAAAATGTGCAGTTTTGTAATACAACACAATGCCACAGATGTCAAGTTTTCAGCGAGCTTGTAATTGACAAGCTTGACTGCAGTTCTGGACATGAGAGCTGTTGCCAGAGAATTGGATGTTCATTTCTCCACCATAAACCAAATTTTTAGAGAATTTGGCCTTATGTCCAATCAGCCTCACAACCATAGCCCATGTGTAACCACGCTAACCCAGGACCTCCATATCTGGCTTCTAAGCCCTTTGTTAGGGGAAAAACGCACTTTGATTGGCTGGGCCTGGCTCCCCAGCGGGCCGGCCGGCCTGGCTCCCCAGCGGGTTGGCCGGCCTGGCTCCCAAGTGGGTGAGCTCCTGCCCAGTCATGTGAAATCTGATTAGGGCATAATTTATTTCAAATTTTATTGGTCACATATACACATGGTTAGCAGATGTTAATGCGAGTGTAGCGAAATGCTTGTGCTTCTAGTTCCGACAGTACAGTAATATCTAACAACTACCTAATACACACATCTAAATGGATGGAATAAGTGTATGTACATTTAAATATATGGATGAGTGATGGCCGTGTGGAAAGTAACAAATTGACTGTAACTCAGCAAAATCTTTGAAATTGTTGCTTGTTTTGTTTTTATATTTTTGTTCAGTATAAATGAGTTGGTTGAGAATCAGTTTTTAATGGAGGATAATCACCTGACATAGACTTTGGTGGAATAGTTTCTAGTTTTTCAGTGAACTTTTAGTTTTTTTTGTTCTACTGTGTTCTGCTGTGGACTGATTTGTGGTGATTCATGAATTGAATAATGTTGCTTGGAAAGAATACCCTAATTATTTGGAAATTAAAGTTGTTTTTTATATATATATTATTTTGCCAAAAGGTAAACTTTGTTTAGAGGAGTTTTCAGGACTGTATGACCATTGCTGCCGGGGCGGCAGGTAGCCTAGTAGTTAGAGCGTTGGGCCAAAAGGTTGCTGGATCGAATCCCTGAGCTGACAAGGTAAAAAATCTGTCGATCTTCCCCTGAACAAGGCAGTTAACCAACTTCTCCGCTGTCATTGTAAATAAGAATTTGTACTTAACTGACTTGCCTAGTTACCTACATGTTTTTAATAAGACACGTGCTCGTCCATGTCCCCTTTTGCAATCTACCTATCTACCTACCTTGTCTTATCCAAGATGGCGTAGCAGTCGGACGTGTGTTTTGTCTTGTCCCGTCCTGTATAGTGTAAATATAGTTTTTATATAGTTTTTTTTTTCTGTATATATTTCGTACATATTTTAATCTCACTTTCCAACTACAGGCTGAATATACTCTCCTGCAACCCGCATCACCCAATGTGGTACGGATCTGCTTTTTCTATACTTTAGAATCGGAACCCTCATCAGAAGCTAGCCGCTAACTAGCTACTAGCTAGCCACTGCTAGCGGTCTTCAACGCTAACTAGGACACCAGCGCGACATCAACCCAAAGCATATCAGACTGCTTTTTCTCTACCACATCTCCGGATTCCTACCGCAAGCTCTGAACCTTTATACCGGATCATCGTAAATAGCTAGCTGCAATCCGAGTGGCTACTCCTGGCTAACGTCTCTGTCCCAGAGCAAGCACCAGTTAGCCTGGAGCTAGCCTCGAGCTAAGCCCATCTCCCGACTAGCCGAAGAGGTCCAAAGATACCTAATTTGCCAATTGGCCTGGACCCTCTACTGCCGACATGGAGCCCCGCCGATCCATCACGACTGGTCCGCCGATCCATCACGACTGGTCCGCCGACATAATCGTCCGAGGGGGTTTCAACAGGCTTTTCCGCTGCGACATCGCCAAAGATCCACCTGCTGGCCAAGGCCCGCGAGCTTTCTGAATCGCTGTATCTCCAGCTCACCGCATGAAGAGGAATAAACAGACTCACCCCATCGCGACGTCCCCCAAAGGTTAACTCTCTAGCCCTCGCTATCTCCCTGCTTGCTAATTCGGCCTGCTAACGGCTTGTCAAGCTCCGGTCCGCTAACTGCTACCTTGTCTAGCTCGGGCCTACGAACTGTTAGCTTGTTAGCACAGGCCTGCTAACCGTCTGAACCACCGCGTCCCAATCACTCTCTGACCCCATTTACTTTCTATCTCTTTTTGATTTTTAATTTGTTTATACCTTCCGGAAACCTGCCTCACCCAATGTGATACGGAATCGCTATTACTTTTACTCTTATTTTTATGACACACTCAAGAACCTCCAGACGCTAACTAGTTACAAGCTAGTTGGTCATTGTTAGTTTAAAAAAAAACCTGGATAACACTCGCCAGCCCAGCCCCCCTGCCCATCCACCGCTGCCCCCTGGACACTGATATCTTGGCTACATAGCTGGACTGTCCCTTAATCACGGTACTCCTTTCTGCTTGTTTTTCTTACCTGTCGGCCCCGTTGCCTAGTCAACGCCATTTTACCTGCTGTTTGTTGTGCTAGCGGATTAGCCCCGCCTACTGTTTTTAGCTAGCTTTCCAAATTCAACACCTGTGATTACTGTATGCCTCGCTGTATGTCTCTCTCAGATGTCAATATGCCTTGTATACTGTTGTTCAGGTTAGTTATAATTGTTTTAGTTCACAATGGAGCCCCTAGACCCACTCTGCATACCCCTGTTACCTCCTTTGTCCCACCTCCCACACATGCGGTGACCTCACCCATTACAACCAGCATGTCCAGAGATACAACCTGTCTCATCATCACCCAGTGCCTGGGCTTACCTCCGCTGTACCCGCACCCCACCATACCCCTGTCTGCGCATTATGCCCTGAATATATTCTACCATGCCCAGAAACCTGCTCCTCTTATCCTCTGCCCCAACGCTCTAGGCGACCAGTTTTGATAGCCTTTAGCCGCACCCTCATACTACTCCTTCTCTGTTCCGCGGGTGATGTGGAGGTAAACCCAGGCCCTGCATGTCCCCAGGTACCCTCATTTGTTGACTTCTGTGATCGAAAAAGCCTTGGTTTTATGCATGTCAACATCAGAAGCCTCCTCCCTAAGTTTGTTTTACTCACTGCTTTAGCACACTCTGCTAACCCTGATGTCCTTGCCGTGTCTGAATCCTGGCTCAGGAAGGCCACCAAAAATTCAGAGATTTCCATACCCAACTATAACATCTTCTGTCAAGATAGAACTGCCAAAGGGGGCGGAGTTGCAGTCTACTGCAGAGAGAGCCTGCAAAGTAATGTCATACTTTCCAGGTCCATACCCAAACAGTTCGAACTACTACTTTTGAAAATTACCCTCTCCAGAAATAAGTCTCACTGTTGCCGCCTGCTACCGGCCACCCTCAGCTCCCAGCTGTGCCCTGGACACCATTTGTGAATTGATCGCCCCCCATCTAGCTTCAGAGTTTGTTCTGTTAGGTGACCTAAACTGGGATATGCTTAACACCCCGGCAGTCCTACAATGTAAGCTAGATGCCCTCAATCTCACTCAAATCATCAAGGAACCCACCAGGTACAACCCTAACTCTGTAAACAAGGGCACCCTCATAGACGTCATCCTGACCAACTGGCCCTCCAAATACACCTCCGCTGTCTTCAACCAGGATCTCAGCGATCACTGCCTCATTGCCTGTATCCGCCACGGAGCCGCAGTCAAACGACCACCCCTCATCACTGTCAAACGCTCCCTAAAACACTTCTGTGAGCAGGCCTTTCTAATCGACCTGGCCCGGGTATCCTGGAAGGACATTGACCTCATCCCGTCAGTTGAGGATGCCTGGTCATTCTTTAAAAGTAACTTCCTCACCATTTTAGATAAGCATGCTCCGTTCAAAAAATGCAGAACCAAGAACAGATACAGCCCTTGGTTCACTCCAGACCTGACTGCCCTCGACCAGCACAAAAACATCCTGTGGCGGACTGCAATAGCATCGAATAGCCCCGTGATATGCAACTGTTCAGGGAAGTCAGGAACCAATACACGCAGTCAGTCAGGAAAGCTAAGGCCAGCTTCTTCAGGCAGAAGTTTGCATCCTGTAGCTCCAACTCCAAAAAGTTCTGGGACACTGTGAAGTCCATGGAGAACAAGAGCACCTCCTCCCAGCTGCCCACTGCACTGAGGCTAGGTAACACTGTCTCCACCGATAAATCCACGATTATCGAAAGCTTCAATAAGCACTTCTCAACGGCTGGCCATGCCTTCCGCCTGGCTACTCCAACCTCGGCCAACAGCTCCGCCCCCGCAGCTCCTCGCCCAAGCCTCTCCAGGTTCTCCTTTACCCAAATCCAGATAGCAGATGTTCTGAAAGAGCTGCAAAACCTAGACCCGTACAAATCAGCTGGGCTTGACAATCTGGACCCTCTATTTCTGAAACTATCTGCCGCCATTGTCGCAACCCCTATTACCAGCCTGTTCAACCTCTCTTTCATATCGTCTGAGATCCCCAAGGATTGAAAGCTGCCGCAGTCATCCCCCTCTTCAAAGGGGAGACACCCTGGACCCAAACTGCTATAGACCTATATCCATCCTGCCCTGCCTATCTAAGGTCTTCGAAAGCCAAGTCAACAAACAGGTCACTGACCATCTCGAATCCCACCGTACCTTCTCCGCTGTGCAATCTGGTTTCCGAGCCGGTCACGGGTGCACCTCAGCCACGCTCAAGGTACTAAACGATATCATAACCGCCATCGATAAAAGACAGTACTGTGCAGCCGTCTTCATCGACCTCGCCAAGGCTTTCGACTCTGTCAATCACCATATTCTTATCGGCAGACTCAATAGCCTCGGTTTCTCGGATGACTGCCTTGCCTGGTTCACCAATTACTTTGCAGACAGAGTTCAGTGTGTCAAATCGGAGGGCATGCTGTCCGGTCCTCTGGCAGTCTCTATGGGGGTGCCACAGGGTTCAATTCTCGGGCCGACTCTTTTCTCTGTATATATCAATGATGTTGCTCTTGCTGCGGGCGATTCCCTGATCCACCTCTACGCAGACGACACCATTCTATATACTTTCGGCCCGTCATTGGACACTGTGCTATCTAACCTCCAAACGAGCTTCAATGCCATACAGCACTCCTTCCGTGGCCTCCAACTGCTCTTAAACGCGAGTAAAACCAAATGCATGCTTTTCAACCGATCGCTGCCTGCACCCGCATGCCCGACTAGCATCACCACCCTGGATGGTTCCGACCTTGAATATGTGGACATCTATAAGTACCTAGGTGTCTGGCTAGACTGCAAACTCTCCTTCCAGACTCACATCAAACATCTCCAATCGAAAATCAAATCAAGAGTCGGCTTTCTATTCCGCAACAAAGCCTCCTTCACTCACGCCGCCAAGCTTACCCTAGTAAAACTGACTATCCTACCGATCCTCGATTTCGGCGATGTCATCTACAAAATGGCTTCCAACACTCTACTCAGCAAACTGGATGCAGTCTATCATAGTGCCATCCGTTTTGTCACCAAAGCACCTTATACCACCCACCACTGCGACTTGTATGCTCTAGTCGGCTGGCCCTCGCTACATATTCGTCGCCAGACCCACTGGCTCCAGGTCATCTACAAGTCCATGCTAGGTAAAGCTCCGCCTTATCTCAGTTCACTGGTCACGATGGCAACACCCATCCGTAGCACACGCTCCAGCAGGTGTATCTCACTGATCATCCCTAAAGCCAACACCTCATTTGGCCGCCTCTCGTTCCAGTACTCTGCTGCCTGTGACTGGAATGAACTGCAAAAATCGCTGAAGTTGGAGACTTTTATCTCCCTCACCAACTTCAAACATCAGCTATCCGAGCAGCTAACCGATCGCTGCAGCTGTACATAGTCTATTGGTAAATAGCCCACCCATTTTCACCTACCTCATCCCCATACTGTTTTTATACTGTTTTTTTATTTTATTTATTTATTTACCTTTCTGCTCTTTTGCACACCAATATCTCTACCTGTACATGACCATCTGATCATTTATCACCCCAGTGTTAATCTGCAAAATTGTATTATTCGCCTACCTCCTCATGCCTTTTGCACACATTGTATATAGACTGCCCATTTTTTTTTTTTCTACTGTGTTATTGACTTGTTAATTGTTTATTCCATGTGTAACTCTGTGTTGTCTGTTCACACTGCTATGCTTTATCTTGGCCAGGTCGCAGTTGCAAATGAGAACTTGTTCTCAACTAGCCTACCTGGTTAAATAAAGGTGAAATAAAAAAAATAAAAATAAAAAATCAGCCCTGCGATTGGGTCTGTTAACTTACTCACGACGAGGACCAAGCAGGTTGTTTAGATGTGGTGAGTGTTAAGTTAGAGGTTGGCGTCATGGTTGCATTGTAACTTCCTACAGTATTGGAAGACTCACACACACTGCAATACTTATAACTGGTTATATAGCAGTCTAATGTGGAGTTAGATGCAGGTTTTCCTACGTTCTAGTTACCGAAACAGTATCCAACATTTCTGATATTAGTGTGATTGGATGGAAAAGAACCATGCGGAAATTACATTTGGCGTTTTCAGCAAACATTTGCACGTAGTTTGCCTTCCCTAACTCTTCCCTCTTTCCGTCCCATGTAACAGGTGCTTGTAGTTCCCATATCCTACCAGTGGGTGTCAGTGTTGCTCCGCTGAACCTCGAGCTCAGCCTCAGCGACTGTAGAAAAGGAGGGAGGGATAATAAAGGAAGAGTCAACCTGGCGTTGCTATTTCATTTTCCAGCTATTTAGAATAGAATGGCATCCTACTGGCATTAGATCTGCTTAAATGGTCCTGAAGTCAACATCTGACACTGGGGGAGAGATGGAGGGGAGAGATGGAGGGAGTGCAGGGGAAACCTCAGACATTCCTAATCACTTCCTGTCTCTTTCTCCATCCCATATGGCTCCTCAGTGTGTAGACGAGTGAGAGAATTTCCTCCTTCACAGTCTGCCAGCCCAGAGTTTAGAGAGAGAGGGAGGACAGCAGCAGGAAGACCAGATGAGTGACACAACATTTTTAGCTGGTTGGCATTGGCAACTGTCAAACCGGGTTAGTTTGGAATCTTAATGTTACCACAATGCTGCACAGTGGTCACTTGACTAACGTTGAAAAGTTTCATTACGTTTCAAAGTCTTTGTAAACGTTTGCAGCTGAACTGGACCCACCCACCTGCTAGAACCCTATTCTGGAATATTGTAGGTGATTTATCAGTCACTGCTGATAAGAGGTCTTGATTAGCTACATATGGATCTGTGTTTATTATGCTACCGGCTGTCCCTCATGTTCATTAAGACAGCCATGTAGTACATCTCAATGTTGAAGTCGTGATGCGGGGGACAATCTATACTGTTAAATATCGCTATATTTTCTGCACTAATTGGCTGTACCTCCCACAAAGCTTATTCTCCCATCTTTTTTTAAATAGGGAGCCAATTTGTTTTTCTGGCGGTTTTTATTTCTGTAGAAACTCGTTCTCTTATGGCTTGTCCTTATGCAGCAGACATATGGTGATATTTTATCGCAATAAACTCACACTATTGAATAGCAATGAAATATTGAATCGTGAGAATCTCAATACATATTGTACCGACACTTTAAAGCATCATGATAATATCTTATCGGGAAGTTCCTGGCAATTCCCTATGTTTTGAAGGGTGAGTCTGTGCTTCTGAAATCGTAACTGGGCCCTTGGTCAAAAGTAGTGCACTATTAAGGGAGTCAGAAAAATACATGGTGTGTGTGTCTACAGACCAGCTGGGGGACCTGAGGGGATTGGACAACACAACGAAGCCTGGCCATGGTTCTCGTTCAGATGGGAATCGGGATGCCCTGTGACACTCGGGCTAAAAGGCTACTGTTCTGGCAAACTGCTGGCACACTGATGGCGTAACTCTCTTAAGTGTATGATGAACGGCTTTATGGATTCGACATTTTTGTCTTCTGCTACATTTGCATTCTGTACAAGATGACGAATGGGAGAGCCAGGCATGGAACTAGGGATACTTTGATGAATGCAGGGGACATATTAGAGGTGTGTGTGTGTGTGTGTGTGAGAGACTACTAGACTGCATCTGTGTCAATTTAGAACGGAGAAAGGCACATCCATTCAGCGTCCTCCACTGTTTCACATTTCAGATGGCTTTATCAACAAATGGCGTTCACCTTTCTCCATCAAATGCATTTATATAGCCCTTCTTAGATCCAGCACTACCATTCCATCTCTGGAATCATTTAGTGCGATTGGATGGAAAAGAACCAGCAGCTAGCCAGTCAGATCGGAGAGATATATTTGACAAACCACGACTGATACTCTTAGCTGTGACCTTTTTGACATGTGATCCTGTGGCATTCTAGTAAGGTGATGCCAGGCCAGAGTAATGTCCATCCTGAATGGTAGTGCAGGGAATTGCCAGGTACCTCAACATACGATATTATCCTAATACTTAGATGCTGATACGATATTGTGATTGTCATGATTCTAAACTCTGCAAAAAAAAGAAATGTCCTCACTGTCAACTGCATTTATTTCAAGCCAACTTAACATGTGTAAATATTTGTATGAACGTAACAGGATTCGACATCAGTATCAGATGTGGCCACCAGCTGCATTAAGTACTGCAGTTCATCTCCTCAAGGACTACACCAGATTTGCCAGTTCTTGCTGTGAGATGTTACCCCACTCTTCCACCAAGGCACCTGCAAGTTCCCGGATGTTTCTAGGGGGAATGGCCCTAGCCCTCACCCGCCGATCTAACAGGTCCCAGCCGTGCTCAATGAGATTGAGATGCGGGCTCTTCGCTGGCCATCGCAGAACACTGACATTCCTGTCTTGCAGGAAATCACACACAGAACGAGCCGTATGGCTGGTGGCATTGTCATGCTGGAGGGTCATATCAGGATGAGCCGTATGGCTGGTGGTATTGTCATGCTGGAGGGTCATATCAGGATGAGCCTGTAGGAAGGGTACCACATGAGGAAGGAGGATGTCTTCCCTGTAACGCACAGCGTTGAGATTGCCTGCAGGAGGCTATAGGATGAGAAATTCCAGCGTTCAGGTACAGACTAGGAGCACTAGCTAATATTGACAGATTTAAGAATTATTTTTAATTTTTTTAAATTAATTGATACTTCAAGTCGGCACTTATTTTGTAGGATAGATACTAGGTAACTGTGGACTTTTTCCCTCTAACGGCACTGTTAAGCACATTTCCAGCAGTTGCAGTTCTCATGAAGCCTGACAACGTGTCGCTGGGCAGTCCTCTGTCGCTCTCTTGTCTATGCTAGTTGTTCCCTATTCTTGGTGTGAAATATAGGGCTTTCTTCTGTTCATCAGAGCTGCTTCTCTTCTCCCTGGGAGGTAAGAGCCCCACTGCCTCGTCGTCCTTAGAGAAAGAGAGCGCAGTGGAAACAGAACATTAATATCCAGGAAGGGAGATTTACAATGCTAATGGCACCCAATTCCTGATGTTAGTGCACAACTAGAGAATATGGCACGACTTGTGACCATAGCCCTATTGGTCCTGGTCAAAAGTATTAAAGAAGGAATAGGGTGCCATTTGGGAGGTTACCGAGATTTGGTCCCAGGGCACGTAGGGAAAGGCAATTAATTTGAGATGGGTTGAAGAACAGCCTCTTAGAGAGGAGGGAGTGAAGAGCGATGGAGGAAGGTAAGAGGGAAAGATACCAGAATGTTCTCTCCTGCAGGGGCCCGGGGATGCTGCCTGCCGTATCATTTCTCTCACACACACACACGAGAAGATTACAGGATGTACCCACCCATTTGTTTTCATTATGGAAAGAGATTAATGCAAACCTGGGGTGTAATCATTAGTCCAAAGCATTTTGTTTTTGTTGCAACTGAAACCATTTTACTCCAAATGGCAAACGTTTTGCAACAAAAATGTGAGTTTCTATTGAGTGATTTCAGTCAGTTCCCTCCGGGTTCTGTTTTGGTTTCTAGGGAATACAGCATTGTAGTGCACTACTCTGGTCAAAAGTCGTGCGCTATATAGGGAATAGGGTGCCATTTGGGATTCTCGTGGACATAAGAGGAATGCACTTTGCCCTCTAGATATGTTGAAATGATAAACTAAGTGTTTATATTTTGGTTCGACCCAGGTCAGAACGGCAGGTCAGACCGGCGGGGCGGAAAAGGGACTGTTTCTTTTAGTTGGATGAATCCCTGTCTCTCTTTCTTTTCTCTCGTGCCCTATTTGACCAGGGTCCATAGGGTGTAATTTGGGACCCCTCCCCCACAGTGTCTTCAGTCATCTCCACCTATTTCCTTTATGAATGGTTTCATGACCTTAGTATTCACCCTGTCAGCACTTATACCTTAATACTTCATTTGAGAGAACCTTTTATATGAGAGCTGGAGCTCCGTTTCAAGTTGCTTCACTATGACTCCAGGCACTACTTCTTGTCTCTCAATGGAAATCAATAAGCAATCAAGTTGCTAATGAGTTTGAGCCCTCATCTTCAAGTCCACAGTAAATCCCAGTAATATATTGTTCTGTGATCTTTATTTCAATGTCTTTGGACCCCCCCCCCCCTCCAAACACCTGTTCGGTGTTGTATTGTTGCTGGGAGGGTTTTGATTTGTTTTCTTCAGTGTGGGTGAGGTGGACAGATGGTTGAAGAGCTGGACAGGTGATTGGCATTCCTACAGTGGTGTTGGAGATTGATATGCGGAGGAAGGTGAGTGACATTTTTAATTGGGAGCGTGTAGGCTACCCAATATGACATTTGATGTTCTGGAGAACCTCCATGTAGCTGTAAGCATCGAGATAAAACCGTTGTATCTCTGTTACTGGGACTGAGGAAGCCTGGGTACCAGTCTGTTTGTGCCATCATGCCACTTATTGTCATGCAAACAAACAAGGAGTTGACATGATGGCAGATCTGGGACCAGGCTTCTTGGACTGAGTGATTACAAACCAGACCTGGGACCAGGCTTCTTGGACTGAGTGATTACAAACCAGATCTGGGACCAGGCTTCTTGGACTGAGTGATTACAAACCAGATCTGGGACCAGGCTTCTTGGACTGAGTGATTACAAACCAGACCTGGGACCAGGCTTCTTGGACTGAGTGATTACAAACCAGATCTGGGACCAGGCTTCTTGGACTGAGTGATTACAAACCAGATCTGGGACCAGGCTTCTTGGACTGAGTGATTACAAACCACATCTGGGACTAGGCATCTTGGACTGAGTGATTACAAACCAGACCTGGGACCAGGCTTCTTGGACTGAGTGATTACAAACCAGATCTGGTACTAGGCTTCTTGGACTGAGTGATTACAAACCAGACCTGGGACCAGGCTTCTTGGACTGAGTGATTACAAACCAGACCTGGGACCAGGCTTCTTGGACTGAGTGATTACAAACCAGATCTGGTACTAGGCTTCTTGGACTGAGTGATTACAAACCAGACCTGGGACCAGGCTTCTTGGACTGAGTGATTACAAACCAGATCTGGTACTAGGCTTCTTGGACTGAGTGATTACAAACCACATCTGGGACCAGGCTTCTTGGACTGAGTGATGCAGTTATTTTTAAGACGACTTGACTACTTACCATGACTTGATTCACTTCTATGACTCGTCATGAAAATCAATAAGAAGTCAAATGTCTGTTCTCAAACCTTCAAGCATTTTGTTGTAACTCACAATTTATAAATCCCAATGTATAGATCTGTGAAAGGTGAACTAAATGTCAACATCTTTGAAGAGATATTCCCCCCCCCCCCCCACACACACACACACACGTTACCACAGCACTGTTTCACTTGGAGATGGCCTCCTGTCCCGTCCTCCAGGAGTTTATATTGATGTGTTGTAGTCTGTCCTCCAGGAGTTTATATTGATGTTGTAGTCTGGCCTCCTGTCCTGTCCTCCAGGAGTTTAAATTGATGTGTTGTAGTCTGGCCTCCTGTCCCGTCCTCCAGGAGTTTATATTGATGTGTTGTAGTCTGGCCTCCTGTCCTGTCCTCCAGGAGTGTATTGTGTTGTAGTCTGGCCTCCTGTCCTCTACTTCACCTGCTCCCCCAGGTGGATAGAGACTCATCAGAGCCCGCTCATGGACAGGTGGTAGGCTGGCTGACTTTGCAGTACAGTTATTTTATGTAGGGAAACAACAAGCTGAGTAAGTACTAACAAATTAGTTAAAGCCATCTGCAGTTGGGGGGGTGGGGGGGGATTTTATGAACTGCCCAAGCCTGACCAATAGACGTGAGTGTGTCTGTCCTGCACCTGCCTCAATTAAGGGATAGAGAGCAAAATACACACGCTTAGTTGTGTGTGTGTGTGACATTATGCTGCATGCCCTGGACTCTGATTGGTCTGACATGGAAAGCAAGAGTCTCATTTACCCAGTCTGTCTCAGGGAAGTGTGTGTGTGATTCTGCCCGGGCCTATGGTTCATTAAAGGGATCCTTCAGACTTCATTACAGGTGAAGAGGGGAGCCTGACAGATAAATGCACTGTCACTTCACTGAGACGGGACAGGGAGATGAAACGCACACACAGTCGGTCAGTCTCCGCCTCTCCCTCGTCATTAAGCGACGCTTCCCCCCTCTGCTGTCTGTCTTCTGTCACTCTGCACAGCCGTAGCTATACAGAAACACTTTAAACTAGTTCACGTGGTTTTGACTTCTCTCCAAGGGGTTCTGTTTTCTGTCACTGCACAGCCGTAGCTATACAGAAACACTTTAAACTAGTTCACGTGGTTTTGACTTCTCTCCAAGGGGTTCTGTTTTCTGTCACTCTGCACAGCCGTAGCTATACAGAAACACTTTAAACTAGTTCACGTGGTTTTGACTTCTCTCCAAGAGGTTCTGTTTTCTGTCACTCTGCACAGCCGTAGCTATACAGAAACACTTTAAACTAGTTCATGCACGTGGTTTTGACTTCTCTCCAAGGGGTTCTGTTTTCTGGTCCGCCTCCTGAAGGTACTTATGATAATCCGTAGAAAATGCAAATCCTGACAGCCAGCCACACACAAGCCGAGTGAGTTTGTTATTCAACAGGAGCCACTGACTGAACGAAAAGTCTGTTGGCCTTCCCTCGGTGGGTGCTCTGCATCCGTCTGGTGACTTCATTTCCTTTTGAAGTCCATAGTCATATCTCCTACACACAGGTGGCTGTGTGATTCTTCTCCCTCTCAGTACAGTTTCCTCACGTACTGTTGGGCAGTGACGACGGCCCAGTGTACGGACCAGGCCGGCCCAGTGTATGGTCATGCTGTCGCTCGCTAGTTTTTAAAATGTCTTCCACAGATCAAATCCATTTATTCTTATCGCCGTCCTCTTCTGAGGGACAGGAACCTGAAATGCCATTAAATACATATTTAGCAGCGAGTTCTGGACGAGCGGCCTTGTCGACCGATTTGTCGACCTG
>NC_088411.1:41809685-41864685 GCF_034236695.1 Oncorhynchus nerka
CACACACATAGGGCAGCCACACATACACACACACACACACACACACATAGGGCAGCCACACATACACACACACACACACACACACACAGGGCAGCCACACACACACACACACACACACACACACACATAGGGCAGCACACACACACACACACACACACATAGGGCAGCCACACATACACACACACACACACACACACACACATAGGGCAGCCACACATACACACACACACACACACACATAGGGCAGCCACACACACACACACACACACACACACACACATAGGGCAGCCATACACACACACACACACACACACACACACATAGGGCAGCCACACATACACACACACACACACACACACATAGGGCAGCCACACATACACACACACACACACACACACACACATAGGGCAGCCACACATACACACACACACACACACACACACACACACACACACACACATAGGGCAGCCACACACACACACACACACACACACACACATAGGGCAGCCACACATAGGGCAGCCACACACACACACACACACACATAGGGCAGCCACACATACACACACACACACACACACACATAGGGCAGCCACACACACACACACACACACACACACATAGGGCAGCCACACACACATACACACCACACATAGGGCACACACACACACACACACACATAGGGCAGCCACACATACACACACACACACACACACATAGGGCAGCCACACATACACACACACACACATAGGGCAGCCACACATACACACACACACACACACACACACATAGGGCAGCCACACATACACACACACACACACACATAGGGCAGCCACACATACACACACACACACACACACACATAGGGCAGCCACACATACACACACACACACACACACACACATAGGGCAGCCACACATACACACACACACACACACACACATAGGGCAGCCACACATACACACACACACACACACACACATAGGGCAGCCACACATAGGGCACACACACACACACACACACACATAGGGCAGCCACACATACACACACACACACACACACACATAGGGCAGCCACACATAGGGCAGCCACACACACACACACACACACACATAGGGCAGCCACACATACACACACACACACACACACACACATAGGGCAGCCACACATACACACACACACACACACACACACATAGGGCAGCCACACATACACACACACACACACACACACACATAGGGCAGCCACACATACACACACACACACACACACACATAGGGCAGCCACACATACACACACACACACACACACACACATAGGGCAGCCACACACACACACACACACACACACATAGGGCAGCCACACATACACACACACACACATAGGGCAGCCACACATACACACACACACACACACACACATAGGGCAGCCACACATACACACACACACACACACACACACACACATAGGGCAGCCACACACACACACACACACACACACACACATAGGGCAGCCACACACACACACACACACACACACACACATAGGGCAGCCACACATATACACACACACACACACACACATAGGGCAGCCACACATACACACACACACACACACACACATAGGGCAGCCACACATACACACACACACACACACACATAGGGCAGCCACACATACACACACACACACATAGGGCAGCCACACATACACACACACACACATAGGGCAGCCACACATACACACACACACATAGGGCAGCCACACATACACACACACACACACACACACATAGGGCAGCCACACATACACACACACACACACATAGGGCAGCCACACATACACACACACACACACAGGGCAGCCACACACACACACACACACACACACACACACACACACACACACATAGGGCAGCCACACATACACACACACACACACACACACATAGGGCAGCCACACATACACACACACACACACACACACATAGGGGCAGCACACACACACACACACACACACACACACATAGGGCAGCCACACATACACACACACACACACACACACATAGGGCAGCCACACATACACACACACACACACACACACATAGGGCAGCCACACATACACACACACACACACACACATAGGGCAGCCACACATACACACACACACACATAGGGCAGCCACACATACACACACACACACACACACACATAGGGCAGCCACACATACACACACACACACATAGGGCAGCCACACATACACACACACACACACACACACATAGGGCAGCCACACACACACACACACACACACACACACATAGGGCAGCCACACATACACACACACACACACACACACACACATAGGGCAGCCACACATACACACACACACACACACACATAGGGCAGCCACACATACACACACACACACACACACACATAGGGCAGCCACACATACACACACACACACACACACACATAGGGCAGCCACACATACACACACACACACACACACATAGGGCAGCCACACATACACACACACACACACACACACATAGGGCAGCCACACATACACACACACACACACACACACACATAGGGCAGCCACACATACACACACACACACACATAGGGCAGCCACACATACACACACACACACACACACACATAGGGCAGCCACACACACACACACACACATAGGGCAGCCACACATACACACACACACACACATAGGGCACACACACACACACACACACACACATAGGGCAGCCACACACACACACACACACACACACACACACATAGGGCAGCCACACATACACACACACACACACACACACATAGGGCAGCCACACATACACACACACACACACACACACATAGGGCAGCCACACACACACACACACACACACACACACATAGGGCAGCCACACATACACACACACACACACACATAGGGCAGCCACACATACACACACACACACACACATAGGGCAGCCACACATACACACACACACACACACACATAGGGCAGCCACACATACACACACACACACACACATAGGGCAGCCACACATACACACACACACACACACACACACATAGGGCAGCCACACACACACACACACACACACACACATAGGGCAGCCACACATACACACACACACACACACACATAGGGCAGCCACACATAGGGCAGCCACACATACACACACACACACACATAGGGCAGCCACACATACACACACACACACACACACACATAGGGCAGCCACACATACACACACACACACACACACACACATAGGGCAGCCACACATACACACACACACACACACACATAGGGCAGCCACACACACACACACACACACACACACACATAGGGCAGCCACACATACACACACACACATAGGGCAGCCACACATATACACACACACACACACACATAGGGCAGCCACACATACACACACACACACACACATAGGGCAGCCACACATACACACACACACACACACATAGGGCAGCCACACATACACACACACACACACACACATAGGGCAGCCACACATACACACACACACACACACACACATAGGGCAGCCACACATACACACACACACATAGGGCAGCCACACATACACACACACACATAGGGCAGCCACACATACACACACACACACATAGGGCAGCCACACATACACACACACACACACACACACACACACACATAGGGCAGCCACACATACACACACACACACACACACACATAGGGCAGCCACACATACACACACACACACATAGGGCAGCCACACATACACACACACACACATAGGGCAGCCACACATACACACACACACACATAGGGCAGCCACACATACACACACACACACATAGGGCAGCCACACATACACACACACACACACACATAGGGCAGCCACACATACACACACACACACATAGGGCAGCCACACATACACACACACACACATAGGGCAGCCACACATACACACACACACACATAGGGCAGCCACACATACACACACACACACACATAGGGCAGCCACACATACACACACACACACACACACATAGGGCAGCCACACATACACACACACACACACACATAGGGCAGCCACACATACACACACACACACATAGGGCACACACACACACACACACACACACACATAGGGCAGCCACACATACACACACACACATAGGGCAGCCACACATACACACACACATAGGGCAGCCACACATACACACACACACTATAGGGCAGCATTAATCAGACTCGTATGTGAAACATGGACGTTAAAACCATTCCATTAGTCACTGTTTGACATGGACGTTAAACCATTCCATTAGTCACTGTTTGACATGGATGTTTCGGTGTGTGAATAAATACACTTGATTTATTTTAAAGAGGAGGAACTATCCAGAACACTACCATGAAATTGTGTTTCCATGATGGTTCATATTCACCCGATCCTTCAACCTTTCCTTGGGAAAGGAATCGCATTGCAAGGTAGTTTGCCACTGGTCACACCACTTCAAATGTTATTTGTCACATGCCCCCCCCCGAATACTGTGAAATGCTTGTTGGATGAAGAGGAGAGGGTTGAGGAGAGCAACATCACTTTATATTAATGTGGAAGAGGGTTGAGCAGCGTGGCTTTGTGTGGAGGTTTGCAGCGTGGCTGTGTCTGTGGCGATATATTGTTTTAAAGGACAGGTTCACCCATTTCTCATGTTATATTGTTTTTGTATCTCTGATTTTGATGTTCTGTCGCTTTTTCCCTGGGCAATTTAGTGGTTAGAGCGTTGGGCCAGTAACCTAAAGGTTGCTGGATCGAATCCCTGAGCTGACCAGGTAAAAATCAGTCGTTCTGTCCCTGAACAAGGCAGTTAACCCACTGTTCCCTGGGTGCCCCCCCCCCCCCTGCACCTCACTGATTCAGAGGAGTTTGGTTAAACGCGGAAGACTCATTCAGTTGCACAACTGACTAGGTTATCACTCTTACACATGAAAAGATAAACATGTGTATCAGAGTTATTGGTGTTCAAGCAGGCAGTAATTTGTCCGGGATGACGTAGCGTTGTGATCGTCTCTCTCTACACTCGAAGTCAACAGGAATATGACTCTTAGATCTGAAACGTCCTGTCCGATTTCAATACTGGCTGATGTCATAACTCGGGAGGTTGCCTTCTCTCCGTTGAACCGTTGATCTTGTTTTTTGTTGTTGATATTCCTACCACCCTAGAAATGTTTTCATTTATCATTTATTCTCCTATATGTCTGCCTCTTCAGTCCAGGGTGCGTTGCATTGTGCCGTTGTGAATGTGAGACTCTGCCGGTTGAACAGGGTGAGATTGTAGACTCCTAAATTGATAGCTGTCAAGTAATTTAAAACTGTGCTAACTAGCTACGTTTGCTTGCCAGCCAGCAAGCCCATAGAGAGCATTGCATTGTGTATTTTGTAGGCGGGTCGAGCTGCAACAGATTTCTAAAAATAATTTTCACGTTGCTACCAACCTTTTATTATAACGCGTAAGTTAAACATTTGTTCACAAAAAAATATTACCTTTCCATATTACTGTGACGTAATAACGGAGTTGTTTTGGGGGGGATATTTTTTTCTTTAAGTTGTCTCTGGTCTGTGTAAAGTTGACTCTATTCCCCCAGTCGCATGGAGTTTTCCTACCGTAGGCAGAATAGTTTCCATCTTAACCCAGAGGTGTGTAGTTCCTGTTGTGTATGGTGTTATGTTGGTGGAGGGATCCGCCTGCTGAAACATTGTCTACAGTTAAACACGTCGCCATGGGAATCTCAATGATTTATAGTCTCTCTCTAGCCGTTAGCCATTCTCCCGCTACCACGGCGACGCAAGGGTTGGAGTGTCCCAAAGGGAACCTTGTTCCCTTCATAAAGCACTGCTTTTGACAAGGACCCATAGGACTCTGGTCCAAAGTATTGCACTGAACAGGGAGCCATTTGGGATACGGATATAGTTGGCGCTATTATTCTGCCTAGGCCTGGGGTGAGGAAGAACCAGAACTCATAAATTCAATTTTCTACTGTTTTGCTATTAAATGTCTGACTGTCAGCGGATCCTTTTTGGTTGTTATTATTGTGGTCCAGACTTTGCTAGCCTAGGAGATGCACTATATGAAGATATTGTTCTGTAGTACTTCACTATTCTGTTTCAGCTCTGTTTGTCCCCTGTTGTGTATGGTTGGAGGAGATGATAGTGTAGCTCTGAGGGTAAAGAACTTTCTTTGTCTGTTACGGTCTCTTACACTGTCTGTCTCTGTTACTGTCACCCCGTCTGTCTGTCTCTGTTACCCTGTCTGTTACTGTCACCCCGTCTGTCTCTCTGTTACCCTGTCTGTTACTGTCACCCCTTCTCTGTTACCCTGTCTGTTACTGTCACCCCGTCTCTGTTACCCTGTCTGTTACTGTCACCCCGTCTGTCTGTCTGTCTGTCTCTGTTATACTCTGTTACTGCCTGCCGGTTCTGTAGGAAGAGACTGTAGCTCTGAGGAAAGAGGGTATCCGTGTAGTGTTGCGCTCACACCTGTTGTTGTTGTCGTCGTCATAGTAGTAGTACTAACCCTGTTCTGTGTCTGTTCTGTAGGAAGAGACTGTAGCTCTGAGGAATGAGGGTATCCGTGTAGTGTTGGACTCAGAACCACCTCATCTAATCAGCATCGACGATGATCTTCTCAGCACCGGCGTTATTTTCTATCATTTAAAAGTAGGTAAGACACACACACACCACACACACACAGAGTGTATGAAACATTAGGTACTCTTTCCAGGGGAATCCAGGTGAAAGATTTGATCCCTTATTGAGGTCACCTGTTAAATCCACTACAATTAGTATAGATGGAGAGGAGACAGATGAAAGATAAAAATGAAACGCCATGAGACGGTTGACGTGTGGAATGTGTGCCGTTCAGAGGGTTGCAGCTCAATATTAGGAAGGTTTCACGTTTTTTATGTCACAAGTACAGTGAAATGCCTTTCTTGCAAAGCTCTAAACCTAACAATGCAGTGATCAATAACAATGTAATACTAGAAATAACAAGGTAGAACAGAATCACACTAGAAGACGATTTAGTAAGCATACTAAATACAGGGTCAGTTCCTAATGGAAGGTGTTCCTAATGTTTGATATACTCTGTGATATATATATATATTCAGCAAAAAAGAAACTTCCTCTCACTGTCAACTGCGTTTACTTTCAGCGAAATGAACGTGTAAATATTTGTATGAACATAAGCTTCAACAACCGAGACATGAACTGAACAAGTTCCACAGACGTGACTAACAGAAATGGAATAATGTGTCCCTGAACAAAGGGGGGGGGGATCAAAAGTAAAAGTCAGTATCTGATGTGGCCACCAGCTGCATTAAGTACTGCAGTGCATCTCCTCCTCATGGACTGTACCAGATTCGCCAGTTCTTGCTGTGAGATGTTACACCACTCTTCCACCAAGGCACCTGCAAGTTCCCGGACATTTCTGGGGGGGGAATGACCCTCACCCTCCGATCCGACAGGTCCCAGACGTGCTCAATGGGATTGAGATCTGGGCTCTTCGCTGGGCATCGCAGAACACTGACATTCCTGTCTTATAGGAAATCACACACAGAACGAGCCGTATGGCATTGTCATGGTGGCATTGTCATACTGGAGGGTAATATCAGGATGAGCCTACAGGAAGGGTATACATGAGGAAGGAAGATGTCTTCCCTGTAACGCACAGCGTTGAGATTGCCTGCAATGATGACAAGCCCAGGCCGATGATGCTGTGACACACCGCCCCCAGACCATGACCCTCCACCTCCAAAACGAACCCGCTCCAGAGTACAGGCATCGGTGTAACACTCATTCCTTTGACGATAAACGTGAATCCGACCGTCACCCTTGGTGAGACAAAACCATGACTCATCAGTGAAGAGCACTTTTTGCCAGTCGTTTCTAGTCCAGCGACAGTGGGTTTGTGCCCATAAGCGACATTGTTGCCGGTGATGTCTGGTGAGGACCGGCCTTACAACAGACCTACAAGCCCTCAGCCCAGCCTCTCTCTCAGCCTATTGCGGACAGTCTGAGCACTGAGGGAGGCATTGTGCGTTCCAGGTGTCACTCGGCCAGGACATTTTCCACACAATGTATAAACGTATACTAGGAAAACTCTTGACGTTATTACAAAAACATTGTAACGTTAAGAGTTATCTATTAACCTTTTGATAACAAAACAAAAATGACATTTTCAGATTCCATCTATCGTCATGACCACCATTGTGGCTGACGGAAACCATTGTTCCAAAGTCCCTTTATTTCATGTTTAATGTTCTGCAGCTTAGTCTCCATATTAACAGGACACAGGAATGTTGTGTGGCCTAAGATTTACCAGGGGTGTGAGGGGTCATAAACCCCCCCCACGTCTTCAGACCCCTAGATCTCTCCTCTGATTTACCAGGGGTGTGAGGGGTCATAACCCCCCCCCTCCCCCCCCACACACACATCTTCAGACCCCTAGATCTCTCCTCTGATTTACCAGGGGTGTGAGGGGTCATAAACCCCCCCCCCCACATCTTCAGACCCCTAGATCTCTCCTCCTCTGATTTACCAGGGGTCATAAAACCCCACCACGTCTTCAGACCCCTAGATCTCTCCTCTGATTTACCAGGGGTGTGAGGGGTCATAACCCCCCCCCACACACACATCTTCAGACCCCTAGATCTCTCCTCTGATTTACCAGGGGCGTGAGGGGTCATAAAACCCCCACGTCTTCAGACCCCTAGATCTCTCCTCTGATTTACCAGGGGTGTGAGGGGTCATAAAACCCCCACGTCTTAACCCCTAGATCTCTCCTCCTCTGATTTACCAGGGGTCATAAAACCCCCCCACGTCTTAAGACCCCTAGATCTCTCCTCCTCTGTTGGGGTTGAGAGATAATCTGTAGGGTTGTGGTCTCCTGTAACCTGACCTGGTCAGGACAGTCATGACAGGACATTGCCATTTATTTCCCTGGCCACATCTGCAGGCCTCATGCCTCCTTGCAGCATGCCTCAGGCACGTTTACGCAGATGAGCAGGGACCATGGGCATCTTTATTTTGGTGTTTTTCAAGTCAGTAGAAAGGCCTCCTTTAGTGTCCTACGTTTTCATAACTGTGACCTTAATTGTAAGCTGTTAGTGTCTTAATGACCATTCCACAGGTTCATTAATTGTTTGATTCATTGAACAAGCATGAGAAACGGTGTTTAAACCTTTTACAATGAAGGTCTGAAGTTATTTTGATTTTTACAATTTATCTTTGAAAGACAGCGTCCTTAATAAGGGCCGTTAATAAGGGCCGTTAATAAGGGCCGTTAATAATATACACACGGTGCATTCGGAACGTGTTCAGACCCCTTCGCTTTTTCCACATTCTGTCACATTACAGCTTTTTTCTCAAATTGATTAAATTGATGAGGATCAATCTACACACAATACCCCATGATGACGAAGCAAAAAAACGGTTTTTCAACATTAATTTATATAATTGTAATTTTATTTAAATTCATAAAGCAAATATTTTACATAATTTTTCAGACCCTTTACTCAGTATTTGTTGAAGTGCCTTTGGCAGCGATTACAGCCTCGAGTCTTCTTGGTTACGACCCTATAAGCTTGGCACACCTGTATTTGGGAAGTTTCTCCTATTCTTCTCTGCAGAGCCTCTCAATCTCTGTCAGGTTGGATGGGGAGTGTTGCTGCACAGCTATTTTCAAGTCTCTCCAGATATGTTAGATCGGGTTCAAGTCCGGGCTCTGGCAGGGCCACTCAAGGACATTCAGAAACTTGTCCCTATGCCACTCCTGCACTTTCTTGGCTGTGCGCTTAGGGTCATTGTCCTGTTAGGTGAACCTTCACCCCAGTCTTGGGTCCGGAGCAAGTTTTAATCAATGATCTCTCTGTACTTTGCTCTGTTCATCTTTCCCTCGATCCTGACTATTCTCCCAGGCCCAGCTGCTGAAAAACATCCTCACAGCATCATTCTGCCACCATCATCCCTACGTTGAAGCATGGTGGTGACCAGGTGATGAGCGGTGTCTGGTTTCCTCCAGACGTGACTCTTGGCATTCAGGACAAAGCGTTCATTCTTGGTTTCATTTCATCATTACAGAGAATCTTGTTTCTCATGGTCTGAAAGTCCTTTAGGTGCCTTTTGGCAAACTCCAAGCGGGCTGTCATGTGCCTTTTTACTGAGGAGTGGCTTCTGTCTCTATCACAAAGGCCTGTTTGGTGGAGTGCTGCAGAGATGGTTGTCCACAGAGGAATTCTGGAGCTCTGTCAGTGACCATTGGCTTCTTGGTTACTTCCCTGGCCAAATCATGTCCTATCAATTGAGTTTACCACAGGTGGGCTCGAATCAAGTTGTAGAAACTACTCAACGATGATACATGGAAACAGGATGCACCAAAGTTCAGTTTTGAGTCTCCTAGCAAATTGTCTGAATACTTATACAAATAAGGTATTTCTGTTTTATATATTTTATATATATATATATAAATTTGCAAAAGTGCCAACCTGTTTTTGCTTTGTCATTATGGGGTATTGTGTATAGATTGACTTTAAATAAATGTTTTTTATTTTTTTTAAATCAATTTTAGAATTAGGCTGTAATGTAACATGTTGAAAAGGTGAAGGGGTCTGAATACTTTCCGAATGCACTGTACATTCTCAATGTGTTTTTTTTGGTACGAGCCAATATTGCACCTTGTTCTAAAACTACTGCTAAATCTGAAAAGTCCATATTACTGGTCGGTACTAGTGCACAATATAGGGAATTAGCGCTCTGGTCTAAAGTAGTGCACTATGTAGGGCTCTGGTCTAAAGTAGTGTGCACTATGTAGGGCTCTGGTCTAAAGTAGTGCACTATGTAGGGAGTAGGTTTCCATTTGGGATGCATCCCTTAGATTGGATTCTCTCATAAAGAGATCACTTACTACCTGGCAGACTTGGTAACATTGGCCTTGGGATCTGATTGCAGGAATGCAGGACGCTGGTGGGTCGACACGAGGCGCCGTCCAATCAGGATATCGGTGAGTCAGGAGGAGGAAGGGATATCTGCTGTGAGCTTAATGTGAATTTGGTATGTTATTCTGGAGACTTTTAGGCACTCGCCTCCCTTTTGACTTGGACTACTCATTATGTGACCAAGAGAAGTTGTTCTGAGCCTCACCTTTCTTCAAACTGACCCCCTTAAACTCACTGTTTCTGTCTCAACATCTGCTCGCTTCCCTCCCGTTCTCCATGGTGCGGGTCTGCAGGAGGAACACTCTTTGAACTCTGACCTCTAACCCTGACTCCCGGGCATTTCTAGATGGGATAGAGCTTCTTGTCAAATTGCATTGTAGCTAACACTTTTCCTAAGTTTAACATGCTACGTTAGTTCTCCTAACCTGCTGCGTTAATTCTCCTAACCTGCTGTGTTAATTCTCCTAACCTGCTGTGTTAATTCTCCTAACCTGCCGCGTTAGTTCTCCTAACCTGCCGCGTTAGTTCTCCTAACCTGCCGCTTTAATTCTCCTAACCTGCCGCTTTAATTCTCCTAACCTGCCGCTTTAATTCTCCTAACCTGCCGCTTTAATTCTCCTAACCTGCCGCTTTAATTCTCCTAACCTGGTGCTTAAGCTCTAACCTGGTGCTTAAGCTCTAACCTGGTGCTTAAGCTCTAACCTGGTACGATTAGTTTTTTTTTTTTTTTACAAAAGCGGTATCTCTTCTAGACAAACCCTGTCTCCCATCATGCAGTGCTCCATGGTGCTGATCTGCAGTGACCACGATAATCAGACCGCATGCCTTACCGCCTTTGGGACGACAACTTCCATTGTCAGAGCGGTCGCTCGACTATCTTGTCAATACAATAGAACATCTTTGTCTGTTTGAACTCTGACCCCTAATCCTGTCTCCCACCATGAAGCTACTTCATTTTTATGCTGATGGTACTGTTATTTACTGTTGTGCCTCGTCTCTTACAAAAGCTTTCCAGAACTTGCAAACTGCTTTTTATACTGTTCAACATACCTTGTGTCAATTGAAGCTTATCTTCAATACTGACTAAACTAATGGTGTTTTCTAAAGCAAGAAATTGACCTCTGAACTTTTCACCTCTTATTTATTACCTATCAGGGGATTGAGACTGTAACCTCATATAAATATCTTGGCATTTTAATTGATGACGGCCTCTTTTAAATTGCGTATTCAACAATTTACAAAAAAATTAAGCTGAAATTGGGATTTTATTTTAGGAATAAGGTTTTTCTTTTGAAGCCAGAAGGAGGATAGTATCAGCTACATTTATGCCTTTACTAGACTCTGGGGATATTTTATACATGAATGCTTCTGCCCAGTGTTTGAGATCAATTGACACCCTTTACCATGGCACTTGGTATTTTATTTTAAACTGCAAAACCCTTACGCACCACTGCACTTTGTATACCAGGGTTGGCTGGCCTTCTCTAGTCACTCGTAGGCTCAGTCACTGGTATACTTTTATTTACAAAGCCATTTTGGCATTTGTATTGTTCAGAAATTAGGTGGGTACTCTCTTCGTTCGCTGGACTTTATCCTGCTAACTGTTCCAAATGTCCGAACTGAATTTGGTAAATGGGCTTATGTCCTCTGCGCCATCGTCTTGGAACACCTTACAAAATACTTTTAAACTGGAAGAACTTGTCCCGATTGGTGTTTTTAAATCACTGATGAAGGATTTTGTTATACTCTTGTGAATTCTATGGTTTTACTAGATTACTTTAGTTTTTCATGTTTGTAATTTTTGTAAGGACCTCGCTGCCTAGCT
This sequence comes from Oncorhynchus nerka, assembly GCF_034236695.1. NCBI lineage: Eukaryota > Metazoa > Chordata > Actinopteri > Salmoniformes > Salmonidae > Oncorhynchus > Oncorhynchus nerka. The sequence continues at coordinate 41,822,539 of NC_088411.1, forward strand.
TGGCCAGGACACTCTTGAAAAATAGATTTTAAATCTCAATGAGCCCTTCCTGGTTAAATAAGAAAACAATTAAAACAATTAAGTGAATCATGGTGCTGGTCTGCAGGAAGAACACTGTTTGAGAACTGTGATGGCGTTGTGAAGCTGATCCCCCCCCCCCCCCCCAGACGGGGGCGCTGTGCTCTGTTAACGGACTGGAGACGACCCGGCTCTGCCAGCTCACACAGGGTAATGATCCATGTGTGGGTAATGATCCGTGTGAGAGTGTTAGGAGACTGCGTGATAATGAGTCTGTGTGGACTTGGAAGACATGCTAAACCTCTAGTAGCTGCTCTACCCATGGAGAGCTCATCCACCCCTTTCTTCCTTTAAGACTAGATTATACAACCTGGCTCCGCGCTGAACTTTCAGGCAACTTGACAAAATAAAACTGAAAAGTTTTACTCAATTCTCACTCCTTTGCCGAGGTTAAGTGAATGCATTGCCGTGAAGTACTCCATCTCTCTGACATGATTGGCTTTTGTCCAGACTCTGGCTGGCTGATTTTTACTGGAGGTAACAGGCTACAACAACTCTGCAATGCTTTTGTAAAGCTATGGCATAGAGGCTGATATCAGGGCTTATATAGCTATCGGCCTCAAGCTCAGATAAACCACATCAAGAGATTTTATTTTTTTTTCTCCCAGAGATCTCCTATCTCGTTCTCTCTCTTCTACCTCTCTCTCCTTCTTTCTCTGCAGCAAATACTAATCTTGCTTCTGTTAATGGCTTTTGATGAGTGACCAAGCACCTGAGAGGATGGTGAGTGATTGATAGATATGAGCTGCAACAGAAACAGGAATTGCTATCAAATGTCCTGGAGAAAATAGCCTGAGACGCAGCCTATTCAGGAGGGGGGGGATGTTGGTTCAGATGCAGCCTCTTCAGGAGGGGGGATGTTGGTTCAGATGCAGCCTCTTCAGGAGGGGGGATGTTGGTTCAGATGCAGCCTCTTCAGGAGGGGGATGTTGGTTCAGATGCAGCCTCTTCAGGAGGGGGATGTTGGTTCAGATGCAGCCTCTTCAGGAGGGGGGGATGTTGGTTCAGATGCAGCCTCTTCAGGAGGGGGGATGTTGGTTCAGATGCAGCCTCTTCAGGGGGGTGTTGGTTCAGGCGCAGCCTCTTCGGGAGGGGGGTGTTGGTTCAGGCGCAGCCTCTTCGGGGGTGTTGGTTCAGGCGCAGCCTCTTCGGGGGGTGTTGGTTCAGGCGCAGCCTCTTCGGGGGGTGTTGGTTCAGGCGCAGCCTCTTCGGGGGTGTTGGTTCAGGCGCAGCCTCTCGGGGGGTGTTGGTTCAGGCGCAGCCTCTTCGGGGGGGTGGGGTGTTGGTTCAGGCGCAGCCTCTTCGGGGGTGTTGGTTCAGGGCAGGGTGGCGGTGTTGGTTCAGGCGCAGCCTCTTCGGGAGGGAGGGGGTGGCGGTGTTGGTTCAGGCGCAGCCTCTTCGGGGTGTTGGTTCAGGCGCAGCCTCTCTTCGAGGGGGGGGTGTTGGTTCAGGCGCAGCCTCTTCGGGAGGGGGGTGTTGGTTCAGGCGCAGCCTCTTCGGGGGGGGATGTTGGTTCAGGCGCAGCCTCTTCGGGAGGGAGGGGGGGGTTGGTTCAGGCGCAGCCTCTTCGGGAGGGAGGGGGTGTTGGTTCAGGCGCAGCCTCTTCGGGGATGGGGGGGTGTTGGTTCAGGCGCAGCCTCTTCAGGAGGGGGATGTTGGTTCAATGGCTGTAAAGGAGTAGTGGCAGGTATCTTTGATGTGATACTCTCTTGCTCTCTCTTTCTCTAGCGTGTTTTTTTTTATCTCCGAGCCAGGTCGGGTTGGAGTAAGCCAGGCTATAACTGGAGAAGCTCCCAGGCAGGCAGCCCAGGCCTGGCAGAGCTAACTGAATAATGGGGTCTTCTACGGGGGGCTAAAGTTGGCTCTCCAGCTCTCTGCCTGCCTGGCTGGTTCTATTCCCAATGGCTAAAGGCTAATCCTGGTCTCTACTTCAGACCCTGCTCTACTATCACCACCATCTGCCAATTAAAAGGAGAGGCCTGGAGCTTTGTCTCGAGCTTTGTCCAGGGCCTGTAGCCCTCCAAAATGTTTAGTAAGAGAAATGGCATCTGGCCTGTGGAGGGGATGGGAGGAGAGGTGAGTGGTTCACAGCCGTTCAAGAGTGCTAATGGTAACCCTGAATTCCTCTTGAGGTAGCCAGCACAGAAGAGGTGAAGAGGCAGCAATTTAATCTAAACAACATTTGGGAGAGATGTTTTGTGCCTGCCACTAGAACTGAACACACTTATGAACAACGAATGCTTTTAATAGACTGCTCCAATTAACATCCATCCACTGCCACAGCACTCAACTTTCAGGGCTGGTTTCCCAGACAGATCAAGTCGTGGGACTATAAAGCTATTTCTTTGGAGATTCTCTTTAGTCCTGGACTAGGTTTGGTCGGTGTCCAGGAAACTGACACTTAATGTATTACTTTTTTTTTACTGTAAAACGGGCTGATCCATTCACATTGAGCCAGTTTCCATAACGTGTTTGTCTCTGGTTTCAGGTGCTGTCATCCAGCTAGGGAGAGGAACTATGTTCCATTTCAACCATCCTAAAGAGACGGTCCAGCTCAGAGAGCAACGCAAGGTGAGCCACAGCACTACCACTCTCACTAACCCCCAGACCACAGCTCAACCACTCTCACTAACCCCCAGACCACAGCTCAACCACTCTCACTAACCCCCAGACCACAGCTCAACCACTCTCACTAACCCCCAGACCACAGCTCAACCACTCTCACTAACCCCCAGACCACAGCTCAACCACTCTCACTAGCCCCAGACCACAGCTCAACCACTCTCACACTAACCCCCAGACCACAGCTCAACCACTCTCACTAGCCCCAGACCACAGCTCCACCACTCTCTCGCTAACCCCCAGACCACAGCTCAACCACTCTCTCGCTAACCCCCAGACCACAGCTCAACCACTCTCTCGCTAACCCCCAGACCACAGCTCCACCACTCTCTCGCTCGCTAACCCCCAGACCACAGCTCCACCACTCTCTCGCTCGCTAACCCCCAGACCACAGCTCCACCACTCTTATTCTCTTAGGGTCAGTTTCCTGGACACACGCTAAGCTGTTAAATTAACATTGAACGATCTTTAGTCTAGGACTAGTTTTTAATAAAGTGTTTCTAGGAAACCAGCACTTTCGACACAACCAACTCTTCCTCCTGGACAAGAGAATACTCCAGCGCAGAACGTAACCTACATTTCCTCCTATAGAGCACTTGCTTGTGATTTTTGCTGCTCAAGTTTACTTTATCTAACTCTGTACAGCTTAGTTTGTGTAAAATTTTAAAGTCAATTTGCAAATTCTTATCTCGGAGTCATAATTATTTTGTGCCGTCGGTTAAACTCTTCCTGCCAAACCAGAAACAACACACAGATGGCTCTCTTCAAAGAAATACATGTTCCATCTTCCACTTCCTCTGAGCATATCTCCTTCTACATGACCTGTGTGTACACACACACACACACACACAAAGCCTTTCTTCATAGCTCGTTATCAACAACTATTTATTTCTGTCTGTTAATGAGTCCTGTAATCCTCTCAGAATGGCTGGTATTTAGACAGGATCATTATGACATCATAAAGGTATGCTTATGACCAATGTTATGTTATAACCTGCAGGGTTCAGTGAAGTGTTACCCAACTGTTTCCTTGGGTAATAGTCTCAATAACCCCCCGTTCTGTAATAGTAACAATCTATTCTTTTCAATCTCGTAGTCAGTGTCCCAAGTGACACCCTTTTTCCTCTTCATAGTGCACTTCTTTTGAAACGGGGCTCATAGGGCACTATAAAGGGCATAGGGTACCATTTATTGGGATGCAACCCAAACGTTTTAGAGGCAGATTCAACAGCTAATGGAACAGATCAAGGCTGTTAAGTCCTTTTTGTATTGAACAGTATATTTAATGTGTATGTGAATTGTATTCCAAATGGTACCTGGTCTAATGTAGTGCGCTATAAAGAGAATAGTGTGCCATTTTGGAAGAATGGCTGATGTTAAAGGTGGACTTTGGGCAGGAACAGAAAAAAAATTAACGTGTTTTTAAACCTGTATAACTGGTAAACGCATACTGGAGCAGTTACTGGCTAGCTTGGCTAACCAACTAGCTACGTCGGTCGTGGTGCGCATGACCAGAATGACACATCGACCAACCACCAAAAAAGCACACCACATTTCTGTTTTGAACGTTGAGAAAAAGGTTGGAGATGGAACATTTTTCATGCCCAAAGTCTACCTTTTTAACCAGAAAAGGTACCCAAACTACTGCTACTAATTCAGCTTAAAAATATATATAGATCAATATTTGGCTGCAGGAGTTTCTAGCAACAAGTTTAGCACTCACATATTTTCATTTGTATTGTGTACATAAAAATAAAAAAAGGGTTTAAAAAGTGTTTTATTTTTTATTTTTAGGGTGATTTGACCATTTTTATTTGGACTTTTTAAATGTTTCAAAAATCAAGTTAAAGTTTGTCACGTGCACAAAATACAGCCAGTGTAAATGGTATAGTCAAATGCTTTCCCTCCAGATTTTCCTCAACAGAATACTTGTCGTGTTTTCAATGGACAATCGAGAAATTTTAAGAGCACACACGTGAAGGTAGTGAAATGTTCAGTCAGTTAGAATTGCCCACTTTGGAAAGACTACAAGCGTATTTGATCAGGAACAGTTAGACGACCTCATCCATGTGGATCCTAGGTACCAATATGTGTATAAAGACCATTGGTGGGATCACTGATGTTCACAACGCCCAGTTTTCTGTTCGAAAAAGGTGTGTGTGTGATTGTGTGTATCTTATGTTTGTTTGTTTTTTCCCCAGAGTGCACTTCTCTCCAGTCTGTCCATGGCACACCTCTCCGAGCCCACAGAGAACCTGTCCAAGGAAATGCTTTTCCATTCCGGGTCAGTTTTTACGAGGAAATCATAAGTTCGCACATGTCGGTTTCAAGTGTGGAAAAAATGACAGTCTTTTTCTAAATGTAAGATTAATAAGAGCTACAGTAGCAGTCAAACATTTGAACACACCTTCTCATTTCAAGGGTTTTTATTTATTTTTACTGTTTTCTACATTGTAGAATGATAAGACATCAAAACTATGAAATGACACATGTAATCATGTAGTAACCAAATCAATCAAATGTATTTATAAAGCCCTTCTTACATCAGTTGATGTCACAAAGTGCTGTACAGAAACTCAGCCTAAAACCACCAAACGGCAAGGAATGCAGGTGTAGAAGCACGGTGGCTAGGAAAAACTCCCTAGAAAGGCCGAAACCTAGAGGAACCAGACTTAGGGGTGGCCAGTCCTCTTCTGGCTGTGCCGGGTGGAGATTATAACAGAACATGGCCAAGATGTTCATAGATGGTCGGCAGGTAGCCTAGTGGTTAGTAGCCTAGTGGTTAGAGCGTTGGGCAGTAACCGCAAGGTTGCTAGATCGAATCCCTGAGCTGACCAGGTAAAAATCAGTCGTTCTGCCCCTGAACAGGCAGTTAACCCACTGTTCCTAGGTCGTCATTGTAAATAAGAATTTGTTCTTAACTGACTTGCCTGGTTAAATAAAGGTAAAATAATTATCATCAGTGGTTGTAGAGGGTCCAACAGGTCAGCACCTCAGGAGTAAATGTCATTTGGCTTTTCAAAGTCGATCATTCAGTTAGAGACAGCAGGTGCGTTAGAGAGTCGAAAAACAGCAGGTCTGGGACAGGTAGCACGTCCGGTGAACATGTCAGGGTTCCATAGCCGCAGGCATGACAGTTGCAACTGGAGCAGCAGCACGACCAGGTGGACTGGGGACAGCAATGAGTCATCATGCCAGGTAGTCCTGAGGCATGGTCCTAGGGCTCAGGTCCCCCGAGAGAGAGAATTAGAGAGAGCATACTTAAAGTCACACCGGATAAGACAGGAGAAATACTCCAGATATAACAGACTGACCCCCATATAAACAGAAACTACTACAGCATAAATACTGGAGGCTGAGACAGCAAGGGGCGGGAGACCCAAACAGGCAGGATATAACCCCGACAAATCAAAATATATTTTATTTTTGGCATTCTTCATAGCCACCCTTTGCCTTGATGACTGCTTTGCACACATGGCATTCTCTCACTCAGTTCTCTTTTTAAACCACTTATCATTTTAAATATTAGTCTATCAGGAGCCACCTTTCAATAATACACATTCATTTATACATGTCGTTTTCCTTCAGTTTGTAGCCTACATATTCCATTCCGTTGACCTTTCTCCTTCCTCGGTCAGGTCTGTGTAGTTGTTCCTGAGTCGCTAGCAGTAGTTAATCACACTAGACTAACTTTGTACAAATCATTTGGGACATGTAGCTTATTTTAATCACATGTCCCAAATGATTTGTACAAAGTTAGTCATGTAGGTTATTTTGGAACTGCAACCTCACAGTTTTAAACCTGGAGCCTTGTGTTCAGGATGTCGGGACCGTTGTCCATCAGTGAGGTTTGTTTTTATATGGACTATTAGTCAACCTATTGTATGCTTTTCTCGCCTTTTTCAAATATGACTTTCAGGATGAATCAAAACTACTTTTATTCATCCGTATATTTAGTTTTGTAAAGGCTTTCCAAACCTGTTTTGTAAATGATTCTTAAAGACTTTCCCCATGGGACCTGGTCAAAAGTAGTGTACTACGTAGGGAATAGGGTGCCCTAAAATAAGATACAAGATCAGAATATTTTTAAATAACCCGAGTTGGTGCTGAAATGGAGATGAAAAATTGATTTATTTAATTCATCCCTATTAATTCAGAACCTGTTCTCTCCTATATTCTAGTCTGTGGACACAATTCTAACTAAAAGGTACACTGTATATTAAAGGGATGGCTTCAGGTAAATGTACTGAAAACTCCACGAGAAAATCTGTTGGCCAGCAAGTGGGAGGGTTTTCAGAATGACATATGTTCGACGTGTGTAGGTCGCTACACCCGTAGAGCGTTGGGTCCCTGCATGAGGTCAGTCTTAATATATATATAATATAATACCACCTACTGAGACGTGTGTAGGTCGCTACACCCGTAGAGCGTTGGGTCCCTGCATGAGGTCAGTCTTAATATATATATATAATATAATACCACCTACACACCGTAGCGTTGGGTCCCTGCATGAGGTCAGTCTTAATATATATATAATATAATACCACCTACTGAGACGTGTGTAGGTCGCTACACCCGTAGAGCGTTGGGTCCCTGCATGAGGTCAGTCTTATATATATATATAATATAATACCACCTACTGAGACGTGTGTAGGTCGCTACACCCGTAGAGCGTTGGGTCCCTGCATGAGGTCAGTCTTAATATATATATATATATAATATAATACCACCTACTGAGACGTGTGTAGGTCGCTACACCCGTAGAGCGTTGGGTCCCTGCATGAGGTCAGTCTTAATATATATATAATATAATACCACCTACTGAGACGTGTGTAGGAAAGACGTACATTTAGCTAATTCTGAATCGGCCCCAAACATAACAGAACAAAAAGGCTAGTCCGCGCACACTAATGTGTGTGTGTGTGTGTATAAAAATTTGGGGGGGGGGGGGGAACAAGGCCTAATTACGTTATTTTGTGAAGAAGCCTTTGACTCTCCTCCTGAACTGCCATTGTAGACCTACACAGCACAGCCATTGGTTAAAGCAGCACAGCCATTGGTTAAAGCAGCACAGCCATTGGTTAAAGCAGCACAGCCATTGGTTAAAGCAGCACAGCCATTGGTTAAAGCAGCACAGCCATTGGTTAAAGCAGCACAGCCACTGGTTAAAGCAGCAAAGTGAAAGGTTTTGATCAGCAAGAGCAGATCTGGCCGGCGCCCAGGGTTGGAAAATCCATTTTTCCTGTAGTCCACAATCATCTCTTTGGCAGGAACTAATGGGGATCCATAATACATACAAATGGTCAGAGAGACGGCGATCGGTGGCGACCTCTTTGTAGATACCTCTTTTATTAGTTTGACCTGTCCAAGACTGTCTCTGACTACATGGTTCTGGAGCAGCACAGACTGTCTCATCCTGGCTGTAAGAGCAGATGGATATATGACCTGTCCCCCACTCCTTTTAATGGCCATTTTAGCTGAACCGACAGAGGAAAGACGTCAATTCTTTGCCACGTGTAGTTTTGGACACAATGGTTAAGCGTGGCTACAACGGTTTCCCACCTGACTTCCTGTTTTTAGACCGGTGGTTTATAAGGGCGGCAGTACGAATGGGGAATGGCTATGCAGACCTAAAACCAACCATCGGTTGGCGTGCCATCTGTTTTTAATGATCAGATTTGAAAACACATTTGCACACACTTAATGTCGAACAGTCCCAATGTCTGGATAAAGATTAGCAGACACTCAACTCGCCGTGAAAATAAACAAAATGGCTGTGTAGATTTTGAAGGATTTAACATAAAGTACTGTGGTTGTGTCCCAAGTGGCAACCAATTCCCTAAATGGGGCACACAACTCATCTATTAAAAACACACTCACTAATACATTTAGCCCTAGCTAAGTCTGCTGTCACAACATCTTGAGCTGAATGTGTGGTTTCACTTTGTGTTCTCTCCTAACCCCCCCAAGCACCTTAGGATAAAGGGTGCATTCTAAACGGCACCCTATATAGTGCACTACTTTTGTCCATGACCCTATGGCACCCTATTCCCTATGTAGTACACTACCTTTGTCCAGGGCCCTATGGCACCCTATTCCATATGTAGTACACTACTTTAGACCAGAGCCCCATGGGACCTGGTCAAAAGTAGTGTACAACGTAGGGAATAGGGTGCCATAGGGTCCTGATCAAAAGTAGTGCACTATATAGGGTGCCGTTTAGAATGCACTCTTTATCCTAAGGTGCTCGGGGGGGGTTAAGAGAGAACACAAAGTGAAACCACACATTCAGCTCGAGATGTTGTGACAGCAGACTTAGCTAGGGCTAAATGTATTAGTGAGTGTGTTTTTAATAGAGGAGTTGTGTGCCCCATTTATTGTCTTGTATTTTACCCTGTATAAAATTGCTTTTTTTTTAAGAAACAAAAAAAACCCGCCAGCAGATTTATTTTAGAATAACAAATGTTTTATTTAAATCCTCTGGGTTTAACTGCTGCCTCCTCCAACAGGATGGATATGCTAGCTGCAGCAGGACTGACTGGAGACACTAGACAACAGAGGAGCTCTGTGGTCTCTTCTCCACTAAAGACCTGTACTGTAATGGTATGTAAACACACAGATACCTACACTCATCTGAATGGATACTGTGCATGTGGACAGGTAACTTTTACTAGCTAACATTGTTTTCCTGAAGAAAGTTAAACATGAAGATGAAATATAGTTTAATGTTAATGAATCTGTTAAGGTACAGTGCACTCAAAGAATTCAGACCCCCATATTTTGTTGTGTTACAGCCTCATTTTTTTCCCTCATCAATCTACACACAATACCCCATAATGGCAAAGCGATAACAGGTTTTTAGCAATTTATGCAAATGTTTTATGCTTATTTGCATAAGTATTCAGACCCTTCGCTATGAGACTCGAAATTGAATGCAGGTGCATCCTGTTTCCATTGATCATCCTTGATGTTTCTACAACTTGACTGGAGCCTACCTGTGTTAAATTCAATTGATTGGACATGATTTGGAATTGCACACACCTGTAAGGTACCGTAGTTGACCGTGCATGTCAGAGCAAAAACCAAGCTTTGAGGTCGAAGGAATTGTCTGTAGAACTCAGAGGATTATGTTGGCACAGATCTGGGGAAGGATACCAAAATATTTCTGCAGCATTGAAGGTCCTCAAGAACATAGTTGCCTCCATCATTCTTAAATGGAAGAAGTTTGGAACCACCAAGACTCTTCCTAAGCCTGGCCGCCCGGCCAAACTGAGCAATCTGGGGAGAAGGGCCTTGGTCAGGGAAGTGACCAAGAACCCAAAGGTCACTCTGACAGAGCTCCAAAGTTCCTCTGTAGAAAATATTATATGGTCTGATGAAACCAAGGTTGAACTCTTTGGCCTGAATGCTAAGCGTCACATCTGGAATAAACCAGACACCGCTCATCACCTGGCCAATACCATCCCTACGGTGAAGCATGGTGGTGGCATCGTCATGCTGTGGGAATGTTTTTCAGTGGAAAGGGACTGGGAGACTAGTCAGGATCGAGGGAAAGATGAACGGAGCAAAATACAGAGATCCTTGATGAAAACCTGCTCCAGAGTGCTCAGGACCTCCGACTGGGACAAGCATCTGAATGTCCTTGAGTGGCCCAGCCAGAGCCCGGACTTGAACACGATCGAACATCTCTGGAGAGACCTGAAAATAGCTTTGCAGCATCGCTCCCTGTCCAACCTGACAGAGCGTGACAGGATCTGCAGAAAATAATTGGAGAAACTCTAAGTACAGGTGTGCCAAGCTTGTAAAAGGGAAAGGGGGTTAACTAGTCAGTTGTCCAACAAATGTGTTTTCTGCATTTAACCCAAAACCTCTTTTTACTTTGTCACCTCTGGGGATTTGATCCAGCAACCTTACTGGCTCAACTCTTTACCACTAGACTACCTAGCGTCAAACCAATCAGATTTGGGCCTGTAGTCGCTGCCAAAGGTGCTTTAACAAAGTACTGATATAAAGGGTGTCGAATCACACAATGCAAATAGTCCGGGTAGCCATTTGATGACCTGTTTAGGGGGTCTTATGGCTTGGGGGTAAAAACTGTTGAGAAGCCTTTTTGTCCTAGACTTGGCACTCCGGTACCGCTTGCCATGCGGTAGTAGAGAGAACAGTCTGTGACTGGGGTGGCTGGGGTCTTTGACCATTCTTAGGGCCTTCCTCTGACACTGCCTGGTGTAGAGGTCCTGTATGGCAGGCAGCTTAGCCCCAGTGATGTACTGGGCCGTACGCACTACCCTCTGTAGTGCCTTGCGGTCAGAGGCCGAGCAATTGCCGTACCAGGCAGTGATGCAACCGGTCAGGATGCTCTGGATGTTGCAGCTGTAGAACCTTTTGAGGATCTCAGGACCCATGACAAATCTTTTTAGGTTCCTGAGGGGGAATAGGCTTTGTTGTGCCCTCTTCACAACTGTCTTGGTATGTTTGGACCATTGTAGTTTGTTGTTGATGTGGACACCAAGGAACTTGAAGCTCTCAACCTACTCCACTACAGTCCCGTCAATGAGAATGGGGGTGTGGCTCGGTCCTCCTTTTCCTGTAGTCCACAATCATCTCCTTATTCTGGGTTACGTTGAGGGATAGGTTGTTATTCTGGCACCACCCGGCCAGGTTTCTGACCTCCGCCCTATAGGAGGTGCACGCACCCCTGTAGTGCTCCAGTGTTGAGGATCAGCGTGGCAGATGTGTTGCTACCCACCTTCAACACCTGGGGGGGGCCCGTCAGGAAGTCCAGGATCCAGTTGCAAAGGGAGGTGTTTAGTCCCAGGATCCTTAGCATAGTGATGAGCTTTGAGGGTATTGAATATTGAGTTGTAGTCAATGAATAGCATTCTCACATGGGTGTTCCTTTTGTCCAAGTGGGAAAGGGCAGTGTGGAGTGCAATAGAGATTGCATCATCTGTGGATCTGTTTGGGCGGTATGCAAATTGGAGTGGATCTAGGGTTTCTGGGAAAATGGTGTTGATGTGAGCCATTATCAACCTTTCAAAGCACTTCATGGATACGGATGTGAGTGCTTCGTCTGTAGTCATTTAGGCAGGTTACCTTTGTTCTTTGGCACAGGGACTATGGTGGTCTGCTTGAAACATGTTTGTATTACGGACTCAATCAGGGAAATGTTGAAAATGTCAGTGAAGACACCTGCCAGTTCGTCAGCACACGTCCTGGTAATCTGTCTGGCCCTGCATCCTTGTGAATGTTGACCTGTTTAAAGGTCTTACCAACGTTGGCTACGGGGAGAGCGTGATCAGTCATCCGGAACAGCTGATGGTCTCATGCATGCCTCAGTGTTGCTTGCCTTGATGCAGGTATAGAAGTGATTTAGCTCGTTTGGTAGGCTCGTGGCACTGGGCAACTCGCAGCTGTGCTTCCCTTTGTAGTCTGTAATAGTTTGCGAGCCCTGCCACAAGACGAGCGTCGGAGCCGGTGTAGTATGATTCAATCTTAGCCCTGTATTGACGCTTTGCCTGTTTGATGGTTCGTTGTAGGGCATAGCAGGATTTCTTGTAAGCTTCCCGGGTTAGAGTCCTGCACCTTGAAAGCTCTACCCTTTAGGTCAGTGTGAATGTTTCCTGTAATCCATGGCTTCTGGCTGGGGTATGTACAGTCACTGTGGGGACGATGTATGTACGTAAGTAAATATGATATTTAAGGGTTTCTTTTTCATTATTATTTTTTGTGTGTGTGTTATCCATTTAAAATAAATCTGAATATTTTCCGAATTGGGAGGGGGCTGTAATCCTCTATCCACGTTTGGCCTACCACTTACAATTTATAATGCATGCCCAATACATTCCATTATTGTATCTTAGTGTGCAGATGTCCGTTTTGTTTGGGCCCGCAATCTCACACACGGCTTGATACAGACTTATGGAGCATGAAATGCCTGTTCCCATGTCTTGTTTTCTTAGTTTAATATTTCAAACCTATTACCTTTTTAATGAGCCCACCTCAGAAAACAATTAACGTTTTGTGAAGGCATGTTGTACACAGCACTTCAAGACGTTAGTTTCTCTCCTCTCGCCTTCCTCACTCCTTTGGCTTGTCAATTTGAAGCATGCTATTTACACAGATGATAGCCATGGCATTGCCAAACTTGTTGAGTCCTGTTTTCAATTAACAATGCCATGGCGGAGTCCCGTTTTCAATTAACAATGCCATGGCTGAGTCCCGTTTTCAATTAACAATGCCATGGCTGAGTCCCGTTTTCAATTTACAACGTGGGTTAACTATGGCTTTTTTTAATCCTTTTACTTTAAAATGTGTTTTTTGTTTCTTGGCTTAACAATAGATGACATGATCCCTGATTATGAGGAATGACTTTGAAGTTGAAACATGAAACGGAAGTGATTTTTATCGAGCATGAGGGAGGGGAGCATGAGGGAGGGGAGCATGAGGGAGGGGAGCATGAGGGAGGCGAGCATGAGGGAAGAAATGGAGACTCCTGTAATCAATCAGAAACAGGAGGGTGGTGTCTGAGAGGTGATGGGAGGGAGCGCTACCTCTGCCTAGAGGGAGGATGTTATGGGGAGAGGAGGCCTTGTCCGGGGACCCGTCCCTTCAGCAGATACCTGTCCTCTCTGGTCCAGCAGGCTGATGGGTGTACTGTGGAGCCTAACACGGGCCCAGGTGTCCTGTCAGGTCTCTCTTCTGACGGCTGCAGCAGGAGACTGTACAAGGCCGGAGCCTGTCACAGTGGCCCTGCAGAGACCTCATTAGGTGCTGTTGTATCCCACCTGCAGAGAGGAGACGAAGGAGGAATAGACGGAGGAACAGAGGAAGGAACGCACCACGCACACTTCCCGCTGGCCAGCAGCAGCTCAACATACACACAGACCTCTCGGTTTGACAAACACACTGCCTCTCTGTCCCAGACCGAACACACAGTCTCCCGGCTGGACAGAGACAGACACAGACGCAGCCAGGCGGTACGCGGCCTACCGCTAGCAGCATTGGAGGGCCATTTCAGTCGCTGCAACATGAATTCATCCAAGACCACGGTGGAGGGCTACGGAGACTATTACAAGGAGGAGACCCAGGCTGGGGCTAGGAGGGAGGAGGAGGTTGAGCAGGTTAGCAGGGTATCCCAGATCTCTGGGCTTGGGGGGAAGCATGAGCTAGACTCTCTGGGGGAAGAGAGCTCCATCTCTGGGATGGGTTCTGTGGTCAGCAGTGAGGTCTCTATCTCTGGGATGGGTTCTGTGGTCAGCAGTGAGGTCTCAGTGAGGTTCCCGGACACGTGGCGTCTCCTCCACAGCTCCCTCCCGAGAGTCCTGCAGCAGTTCTGGGACAGTACAGGAATTCTGCAGCGTGGAGATGGGGGAATGGCTGGGAGTCTGCAACCTGGAGCTGTGGGAGGAGCCTGTTCCAGTTGGCCCAGTCAGGTTGTCTCAATGGTGAGGGAGAGTCTGGTGCTGTCAGTGGTCAAAGACAGCCAGGTCTTCTCATTGGTCAGAGAGAGTCACATGTTCTCCTATGTTAAAGACAGTCGGGTGTTCTCTATAGTCAGTGAGCTGCCATTGGTGCAACAGATGAGCACTGAGCTAAGGCATGACTTCAGGAGCATTCCCATTGAGCTAACTCATGACTTCAGGAGCATTCCCATTGAGCTAACTCATGACTTCAGGAGCATTCCCATTGAGCTAACTCATGATCTTCAGCAAGTGGAGTCAACTGGAATACAGCAGAGGGCTATTGACCTTAACACAGCACCAAAAATGAACCTGCCCCTTCTTACAACCCAGAGTACTGTCTTCAGCCCAGCACCAAGCCTGTACCCAGCCCAAAATGCCACTGAGTTCCCACATAGACAGAACACTGGTAAAGAAGTGGATTGGAGAACAGGGGAACAGAATCCCATCCGAGAACTGGAGTGGACTCCAGAAGGCAGACAGGAGGCTCCATCTACGTCAGAGGTCCAGATTACAACCAAGGAGGAGCTTTGGTCACCAGAGGACCAGATCAAGATGGAGGAGGACCAACAGTGTGTCACCGATGGCGCCAATGGCAGCAAGCCACAGTCTCCTCCAGAGCAGGGGGACAACGCCAGGTCTGCAGGTCCAGAGAAGAGCTCTGTTCCTGGGCAGGCGAAGCAGTGGACTGAGGGTGTCCAGGTATATTACCAGGTGTGTTTTTAGACCAGTGCGCCATAATGTACAAAGTGAATCCAAATTATTCAGCCTTCCCATGTTGCTTTATTAAAATAAATCAAATCATTTTTCTTTCAGAGACTGGTGGAGTTCCCAGGGGCTCTGGTTCAACTCCAGTCCCTTCCCATGTTCACCCTCCTGGGCTGTCTCCAGTCTGTTGTCCCCTCGGTCTTCACCTCGCAGAGACTCGTGGCTCTCTACTGGCTGGGCGTGGCCAACTGCAGCCAGCCCCACCCACACCCTTCTGTCGTCCTCTTATTTGAGTCCTGCCTTTACGCCCTGACCTTTGACCCTGACATGTCCGATCAGACCACGCCTCTGACAGTGTTCCACCACCTCCCCCTGCTGCAGATAAAGGAGATCCAGGTAGGTATTTTTTTTATTTAAACAATTTAAAACAATTAAAATATTTGATTATTCTACCAATTAAATAATTTACCTATTTTCTTTGTTGTTATTTTTATCCTCATCTTTATCGTCAGTAGTATCACAATCATCAACATCATTTTTCTGTCTAAATATCCATCTAGGTTGGTTTTGGCGGTCAGAGTCTTCGTCTCACAGCCTCCACTAAGGAGAGTGTCCTGACCCTCTACACCCACAGGTAAAGGAGAGGACCACTGTGCTCAGGTCTTATCCTCTAGCCTAGTGGAAACCAAAGGAGAGGACCACTGTGCTCAGATCTTATCCTCTAGCCTAGTGGAAACCAAAGGAGAGGACCACTGTGCTCAGGTCTTATCCTCTAGCCTAGTGGAAACCAAAGGAGAGGACCACTGTGCTCAGATCTTATCCTCTAGCCTAGTGGAAACCAAAGGAGAGGACCACTGTGCTCAGGTCTTATCCTCTAGCCTAGTGGAAACCAAAGGAGAGGACCACTGTGCTCAGATCTTATCCTCTAGCCTAGTGGAAACCAAAGGAGAGGACCACTGTGCTCAGATCTTATCCTCTAGCCTAGTGGAAACCAAAGGAGAGGACCACTGTGCTCAGGTCTTATCCTCTAGCCTAGTGGAAACCAAAGGAGAGGACCACTGTGCTCAGATCTTATCCTCTAGCCTAGTGGAAACCAAAGGAGAGGACCACTGTGCTCATCTTATCCTCTAGCCTAGTGGAAACCAAAGGAGAGGACCACTGTGCTCAGATCTTATCCTCTAGCCTAGTGGAAACCAAAGGAGAGGACCACTGTGCTCAGATTTTATCATCTAGCCTAGTGGAAACCAAAGGAGAGGACCACTGTGCTCAGATTTTATCCTCTAGCCTAGTGGAAACCAAAGGAGAGGACCACTGTGCTCAGGTCTTATCCTCTAGCCTAGTGGAAACCAAAGTGTGCTTGGAGCCATCAGTTGGTCACGATCGATTGCAAATCAGTCGCATTTTATTTTTTAAAGTAGGTTAATGTCTTTGTGTGGTCTACTAAGATGCAGGTTTGCATTTATTGTCCTGAATCTTGTCCTGGAGGCAGCTCTACACAGCATGGTCACTATCTGCCACAGCCACAAAGTGGTGGTTTGATTTTCAACCCTGCCTGCTAACCCTAATGCCTAACCCTTAACCACACTGCTAACCCTAATGCCTAACCCTTAACCACACTGCTAACCCTAATGCCTAACCCTTAACCACACGGCTAACCCTAATGCCTAACCCTTAACCACACTGCTAACCCTAATGCCTAACCCTTACTTTAAAGTGGAACTGACAGCGTTTTAGCATCATGAAATCTGTTCATATACACCACAGGAGGCTAATTGAGGAGGACGGGCTCGCCGGAATGAGTGGAGCAGAATCACTGGAATGGTATCAAATTCATCAAAGTGTTTCCAGGTGTTTGATGCCATTCCATCTGCTCCGTTCCGGACATTATTATGAGCCGTGCTCTCTTCAGCAGCCTCCACTGATATACTCCCTCGGGGAGAATGTCACTTATTATTTTATTTACATTTTCTAACAATCGAGCACTTAGATATGGTCGTTTTCATGAATTCATAGAATGTTTTGGGATGATGTATAGTAAGTTTGTTTGAGAATTCTCTAGAATAAATAAAATAAAATGGAGGTGCGCTTAGACAATTAATAGACACTGCAGTAAGTAAAACGTAATAAAAACAGTCACTCACTTTGAACTGGTCTATGGGTATACAGACAGGCGGTCAGTCACTCACTTTGAACTGGTCTATGGGTTTACAGACAGACAGTCATTCACTTTGAACTGGTCTATGGGTTTACAGACAGACAGTCATTCACTTTGAACTGGTCTATGGGTTTACAGACAGGCGGTCAGTCACTCACTTTGAACTGGTCTATGGGTATACAGACAGGCGGTCAGTCACTCACTTTGAACTGGTCTATGGGTATACAGACAGGCGGTCAGTCATTCACTTTGAACTGGTCTATGGGTTTACAGACAGGCGGTCACTCACTTTGAACTGGTCTATGGGTATACAGACAGGCGGTCAGTCACTCACTTTGAACTGGTCTATGGGTTTACAGACAGGCGGTCAGTCACTCACTTTGAACTGGTCTATGGGTATACAGACAGGCGGTCAGTAACTCACTTTGAACTGGTCTATGGGTTTACAGACAGTCGGTCAGTCACTCACTTTGAACTGGTCTATGGGTATACAGACAGGCGGTCAGTCACTCACTTTGAACTGGTCTATGGGTTTACAGACAGTCGGTCAGTCACTCACTCATCCAATGACATGACATTCTCCCAGCGGCTAGCTAGCTAAGGTTGGGCTCTGTTTTGTTTTTCTAGTTAAATAAATAGCTAGCTACATAAATAGATACGCTAGCCCAGGGGTGTCGAACCTCAATATTGAAAAAAAAAATACTACAACAAATTTGTGGGTCAGACATATCCTATTTGGTTTTTACAACCACAAAAACTGCAACCCTTTCTAGCCATTGTTTTATTAGAAAAATATGGCCCTTATACTTATGTGGATACCTGCTCGTCGTTCTTATGCTGACGTTGCTTCCAGAGGCAGTTTGGAAGTCTGTAGCGAGTGATCAACCGGGGAGACTTTTTGCGCGCTGAGAATTTTTGCGCGCTTCAGCACTCTGGTGTCATTCTGTGAGCTTGTGTGGCCGACCACTTCCCGATTTTTAAACTGGGTTTTTTCTTCTCCTGTGCGTATCCACTTCGCAATAAAAGCACGTACAGTCGATGGAGCAGCTCTAGCAGGGCAGACATTTGACTAATTGACTTGTTGGAAAGATGGCATCATACGCCGGTGCCATGTTGAAAGTCGCTGAGCTTTTCAAAAAGGCAATTCTACTGCCAATGTTTGTCTATGGAGATTGCATGGCAGTGTGCTCGATTTTTATACATCTGTTAGCAACGGTTGTGGCTGAAAACGCTGAATCCACTCATTTGAAGGGGTGTCCACATATTTGTGGATATATATAGTGTATCTACATAGGATGCTGAATATATTATATATCATGATAACATTTTAACATATTAAAACAAGAGGTAAATTATTTGTCCAGCCTTTGCTGCTTAAATGCTGCGACCTTAATCAAATTCTATTTAATGAGTCCAAATAACAAAAATGTAACTATAGGGTGTTTTAACATGTTATTAATAAAAAATTAAATAAAGTTTTTATACAATTTTTTTTACTTTTGCATTGCATTTGCTCGCCTGTGCAGTTGCTGTATGGTGACCTCAAAATGTATTGAGTAGTCAGCCCAGGCTACTGCTGTATGGTGCACTCATAATGTATTGTAGTCAGCCCAGGCTACTGCTGTATGGTGCACTCATAATGTATTGTAGTCAGCCCAGGCTACTGCTGTATGGTGCACTCATAATGTATTGTAGTCAGCCCAGGCTACTGCTGTATGGTGCACTCATAATGTATTGTAGTCAGCCCAGGCTACTGCTGTATGGTGCACTCATAATGTATTGTAGTCAGCCCAGGCTACTGCTGTATGGTGCACTCATAATGTATTGTAGTCAGCCCAGGCTACTGCTGTATGGTGCACTCATAATGTATTGTAGTCAGCCCAGGCTACTGCTGTATGGTGCACTCATAATGTATTGAGTAGTCAGCCTTGGCTTCTGCTGTATGGTGCACTCATAATTTATTGAGTAGTCAGCCTTGGCTACTGCTGTATGGTGCACTCATAATGTATTGAGTAGTCAGCCCAGGCTACTGCTGTATGGTGCACTCATAATGTATTGTAGTCATCCCAGGCTACTGCTGTATGGTGCACTCATAATGTATTGAGTAGTCAGCCCATAATGTATTGTAGTCAGCCCAGGCTACTGCTGTATGGTGTACTCATAATGTATTGTAGTCAGCCCAGGCTACTGCTGTATGGTGCACTCATAATGTATTGTAGTCAGCCCAGGCTACTGCTGTATGGTGTACTCATAATGTATTGTAGTCAGCCCAGGCTACTGCTGTATGGTGCACTCATAATGTATTGAGTAGTCAGCCCAGGCTACTGCTGTATGGTGCACTCATAATGTATTGTAGTCAGCCCAGGCTACTGCTGTATGGTGCACTCATAATGTATTGTAGTCAGCCCAGGCTACTGCTCTAATAGGACTACGTGTTTGTCCTTTGCATGGTGTTTTGATTGCCGGTTCTGTTTTTCTGTTTATTCATTGTCGAGCTTTAAAAACCAATATTTTAGTAGTCTAGATAGGACTGTGGCTTACCCCGGCCAAACCCTAACTTGGACGACACTGGGCCAATTTTGCGCCGCCCTATGGGTCTCTCAATCATGGCCTTTTGTGATACAGCCTGGAATCGAACCAGGGTCTGTAGTGACTCCTCTAGCACTGAGATGCAAGTGCCTTAGACTGCTGCGCCACTTGGGAGCCAATGCCTTACTGTACGTCATGGGATTTATTTGTCAAATAGAAACTATTTTTAAAACCTATAAAGTTGGTTTTGAAACAATACTGGGAATCTTATATTTTCATTGATATTATGATTGTCTGTTTTGTTTCAAATCTGCAAAGTTAAAATGCTGTCAGTTCCACTTTGATTTGATTTAAATTAAGACTAAAGAGCAACATTTTTGTTGGCTGATTTTTGACTTTGCAGCTGGCTTATCGAGCAGAAATCTCTTAGTTCTGCCTCCAGGACAAGATTCATGACGACAAACGGCAGCCTGCTACTAAGGCATGTTGCTTGAATAATAGAAATACATTAGATCAAATCTTTAATTACACCCTCTGCTGTACCTCCACAGCCAGACCCTCACCCAGGCCCTCACCCAGACCCTGCTAGGTGTGTTGTCCCCTGGGGACCAGCGAGTGGCTCACCACCCCTTCCTGAAGGAAGATCTGATGGCGCTTTCTCTGGACTGGAAGGCCCAGGTACCTGACCTGCTGTTGGATGCTGGGCTCAGGCTGTCTGGTCACTTCCACAAGACCCTAGCTGACCTGGTGTATATTCTGCACGGCAACATGGACAGGTAGCGGGATTGTAGTATTTGTTGGTCTTAAAGCTCATGGCACAAAAGAACTGAAGACAGACAAAACGATTGAGTTTTATTTTACATCTTTTTAGAGAGAAGCCTAGTCTGGGAGAGGTCAGACTGCTGCTCTACACTACCGTTGGTGTGACAACGACCCCTGACCCCAGACCTGACCCCTGGGCCCAGTTCTTCCTCACGGAGACACACCTGGGACTGGTGCAGGTAACTATGTTTTAATATGCATTTATTCATTTATGCAGGAAGATGCCATGCACTCACACTCACTGTGACATTTTGTCAGATTCATTCATCCCTTCCTTTCTTCATGCAGGAGAATGCCGTGTTCCACCCTGCTCTGCGCCACCTCCCCCTGCTGTCCCGACAAGCACAGTTCCAGGGGGTGTCCCTTCGGTGCCGCTCTGACATCCGCTGTTTGATGGTCGGAGATTGGGCTGGGAGCTCCCCAGCTGTGGGGGGAGATGGAGCCGTTGATGAAGGTATTATTATTTATTTTTTTTGGTCAATAATTTTAAAAAATCAACCACATGTTGATGCAGTCCATTTAAACTTGAGGAAAAAACTAAAAATGTGTTAGGTTTTACCAATTTAAAATATTTGGAGCATAAATAGTGTGCAACTTTAAAAAAAAAATTGAACACAAAAGTTTAACGTATCTCGATTGTTGTCGTAGGTGGGGCAATTAGACTGGACATCATCCTGTCTCGGAACCGGAGGACCAGGGGAGAGAGGTGGGACAGGCCTAGGGAACAGCCTGGAAGAAGTGCTGCTGCTGTGAGGACGGTAGGAAGGGTGGCTGAAGCTGCTATCCTGTACTCTAATTCCTGTCCTTCGCCGCATCAGCAGGCTGAAGTGTGGAAATTAAATTTCAGCTGCTCGTCGGAGGCCGCCTGTCTGATTAATCACTTGTCAAACGTCTCAATGGTCACTGATCAAGGACTGGACAGACCGTAATGGAACTAGAGCTTAGACGGGACCGGACTGGACAGAAGAACTGGTACCTAACTCTCATTGAGAGGAAGTCGAGGTGGCAGTACAGTCCCTCTCAAAACAACAAGATGGAGAATGTTTCTACTTTGGCACTACTAAAGGGCACTTTCCCCAAACACAGACTAAGATAAGTCCATGGACTTCTAAAAGCTTAAAAGACAATCTCCTTGTACTTCAACTTTCATCCAGGACTCGGGTTAATCTGTGTCCAGGAAACAGGCCCATAGAGTTACATGAATATATATGAATGTGTTTTGTTGTTCAACGTTTCCATGCACTGATTACTATGAAATATTCATATCCCATTTTCCACATCTTTCTGAAGTGCACTTTATTTTTTGGTCTGCTGTTTTCCATGTTGTGGTGGTTTTTCATTCACTGTTCCTGTTTTAGTTTACACTGTCGAGGGACCCCAGGACACTTCATTAGAGAGAATATAGGCCATTCTTTTTAAGGATAAACATGCAAAGGGAACAAATAATTGCAGAGTATGCCTTTTTTAAGCATATTTGCACTTCTGACCACACAAAAGACATGTGTTATACCTCAAATATTTGAAATGTTTGTGTTTTATGGACATATGTAAACCTTTTTTTTTTATTACTTTATGTCAAATAATATATTATGCAATCTAATTAATTATATTTGTGGAATATTTGAATTACTTGGTAGTTTCAGACACTTGTGTGTTTAAAAATATGTGTGTTTAAAATGGTCATGTTTACAATGCTGCAGGTGGAAAAGATGTGTTTTTGTTTAGGTTTGTCAAGCATTAAAAGTTATATAACTTCTCTTAGTCTGTCAGTCAATCGTTTATAGTAGACTAGTCAATCGTTTATAGTAGACTAGTCAATCGTTTATAGTAGACGAGTCAATCGTTTATAGTAGACGAGTCAATCGTTTATAGTAGACTAGTCAATCGTTTATAGTAGACGAGTCAATCGTTTATAGTAGACGAGTCAATCGTTTATAGTAGACGAGTCAATCGTTTATAGTAGACGAGTCAATCGTTTATAGTAGACGAGTCAATCGTTTATAGTAGACGAGTCAATCGTTTATAGTAGATCGTTTATAGTAGACGAGTCAATCGTTTATAGTAGACGAGTCAATCGTTTATAGTAGACGAGTCAATCGTTTATAGTAGACGAGTCAATCGTTTATAGACGAGTCAATCGTTTATAGTAGACGAGTCAATCGTTTATAGTAGACGAAGTCAATCGTTTATAGTAGACGAGTCAATCGTTTATAGTAGACGAGTCAATCGTTTATAGTAGACGAGTCAATCGTTTATAGTAGACGAGTCAATCGTTTATAGTAGACGAGTCAATCGTTTATAGTAGACGAGTCAATCGTTTATAGTAGACGAGTCAATCGTTTATAGTAGACGAGTCAATCGTTTATAGTAGACGAGTCAATCGTTTATAGTAGACGAGTCAATCGTTTATAGTAGACGAGTCAATCGTTTATAGTAGACGAGTCAATCGTTTATAGTAGACGAGTCAATCGTTTATAGTAGACGAGTCAATCGTTTATAGTAGACGAGTCAATCGTTTATAGTAGACGAGTCAATCGCTTATAGTAGACGAGTCAATCGTTTATAGTAGACGAGTCAATCGTTTATAGTAGACGAAGTCAATTTATAGTAGACGAGTCAATCGTTTATAGTAGACGAGTCAATCGTTTATAGTAGACGAGTCAATCGTTTATAGTAGACGAGTCAATCGTTTATAGTAGACGAGTCAATCGTTTATAGTAGACGAGTCAATCGTTTAATCGTCAATCGTTTATAGTAGACGAGTCAATCGTTTATAGTAGACGAGTCAATCGTTTATAGTTATAGTAGATCGTTTATAGTAGACGAGTCAATCGTTTATAGTTCAATAGTCAATCGTTTATAGTAGACGAGTCAATCGCTTATAGTAGACGAGTCAATCGTTTATAGTAGACGAGTCAATCGTTTATAGTAGTCAATCGTTTATAGTAGACGAGTCAATCGTTTATAGTAGACGAGTCAATCGTTTATATCTTATAGTAGACGAGTCAATCGCTTATAGTAGACGAGTCAATCGCTTATAGTAGTCAATCGTTTATAGTAGACGAGTCAATCTTTTATAGTAGACGAGTCAATCGCTTATAGTAGACGAGTCAATCGCTTATAGTAGACGAGTCAATCTTATAGTAGAAGTCAATCGTTTATAGTAGACGAGTCAATCGTTTATAGTAGACGAGTCAATCGCTTTATAGTAGATGCAATCGTTTATCTAGACTCAATCTTATCTGATCAATCTTCTCAATCGCTTATTCAGTCAATCGGTTAAAGATCAGTTTAATAGGGTCAATCGTTTATAGTAGACTCTGTCAGTAGACCAATCCTTGTCGAAGTCAATCCTCAATCGTTTATAGTAGACGAAGTCAATCGCAGACGAAGTCAATCCAGTCGAAGAAGTTTAATAGACGAGTCAATCGTTTATAGTAGACGAGTCAATCGTTTATAGTAGACTATCTTCTGTGAAGGGTTGAACCTTCAGAATGCCGCTTTATCTGCTCATTCTTTCTGATTCTTCTCCGTTTCTATGGTTAAAGATCAGAATTGGGCAGCCTATGTGGTAACTCTGTCAGTAGCCTCCTTGTCCCTTACGACCCAGCCTCTCCAGTCGGAAGGAATTAGGTTAAATCTGTATTATACTCTCGGCTCAACGCCACGCTCCCTTCCCCTCTCGGCTCAACGCCACGCTCCCTGATTCAGAGGGGTTGGGTTAAATGCGGAATACACAAGGTCCAGGTGAACATCGAACTCATATTGAACCCATCCTTTACCTCCTATTGATCCCATCCCAGGAAATTAGCAAACAGGAAACCGCTCACCCAGAGGCAGCACTCCTAGTGGCCGGAGACTTTAATGCAGGGAAACTTAAATCAGTTCTACCAAATTTCTATCAACATGTTAAATGTGCAACCAGAGGGAAAACAATTCTAGATCACCTTTACTCCACACACAGAGACTGGTACAAAGCTCTCCCTCACCCTCCATTTAGTAAATCCGACCATAATTCCATCCTCCTGATTCCTGCTTACAAGAAAAAATTAAAACCGGAAGCACCAGTGACTAGATCAATAAAAAGGTGGTCAGATGAAGCAGATGCTAAATTACAGGACTGCTTTGTTAGCACAGACTGGAATATGTTCCAGGATTCTTCCAATGGCATTGAGGAGTACACATCAGTCACTGGCTTCATCAATAAGTGCATTGAGGACGTCGTCCCCACAGTGACTGTACATACCCCAACCAGAAGCCATGGATTACAGGAAACAGTCGCACTGTGCTGAAGGGTAGAGCTTTCAAGGTGCGGGATGCTAACCTGGCAGCTTATAAGAAATCCTGCTTTGCTCTCCGACAAACCATCAAACAGGCAAAGCATCAACACAGGGCTAACATTGAATCATACTACACCGGCTCCGACGCTCGTCTTATGTGGCAGGGCTCGCAAACTATTAGACTACAAAGGGAAGTACAGCTGCGAGTTGCTCAGTGACACAAGGCTACCAAACGAGCTAAATCACTGCCTGCATCGAGGCAAGAAACACTGAGGCATGCATGAGACCATCAGCTGTTCCGGATGACTGCTCACGCTCTCCGTAGCCGACGTGAGTAAGACCTTTAAACAGGTCAACATTCACAAGGCTGCAGGGCCAGACAGATTACCAGGACGTGTGCTCCGGGCACGTGCTGACCAACTGTCAGGTGTCTTCACTGACATTTTCAACATGTCCCTGATTGAGTCTGTAATACCAACATGTTTCAAGCAGACCACTATAGTCCCTGTGCCCAAGAACATGAAGGCAACCTGCCTAAATGACTACAGACCCGTAGTACACGTCTGTAGCCAAGAAGTGTTTTGAAAAGGCTGGTAGTGGCTCACATCATCCCAGAAACCCTAGCTCCACTCCAATTTGCATACCGCCCAAACAGATCCACAGATGATGCAATCTCTATTGCACTCCACACTGCCCCTTCCCACCTGGACAAAAGGAACACTTGTGAGAATGCTATTCATTGACTCAGTTTTTGACACCAAAGTACCCTCAAAGCTCATCACTAAGCTAAGGATTCTGCGACTAAACACCTCCCTCTGCAACTGGATCCTGGACTTCCTGACGGGCTGCTCCCAGGTGGTGAGGGTGGGTAGCATCACATCTGCCACGCTGATCCTCAGCACTGGAGCTCCACAAGGGCGCGTGCTCAGTCCCCTCCTATTCACGAATGCATGGCCAGTCACGACTCCAACACCATTAAGTTTGCAGACGAAACAACATTGGTAGGCCTGATCATAGACAACGATGAGACATCCTATAGGGAGGTCAGAGACCTGGCTGGGTGGTGCCAGAATAACAACCTATCTCTCAACGTAACCAAGATTTAGGAGATTATTGTGGACTACAGGAAAAGGAGCACAGAGCCACACCCCCATTCTCATCGACGGTGTCCACATCAACAACAAACTACAATGGTCCAAACACACCAAGACAGTCGTGAAGAGGGCACGACAAAGCCTATTTGCCCTCAGGAAACTAAAAAGATTTGTCATGGGTCCTGAGATCCTCAAAAGGTTCTACAGCTGCAACATCCAGAGCATCCTGACCGGTTGCATCACTGCCTGGTACGGCAATTGCTCGGCCTCTGACCGCAAGGCAATACAGAGGGTAGTGCGTGCGGCCCAGTACATCACTGGGGCTAAACTGCCTGCCATCCAGGACCTCTACACCAGGCGGTGTCAGAGGAAGGCCCTAAGAATGGTCAAAGACCCCAGCCACCCCAGTCATAGACTGTTCTCTCTACTACCGCATGGCAAGCGGTGTCAGAGTGCCAAGTCTAGGACAAGAAGGCCTCTCAACAGTTTTTATCCCCAAGCCATAAGACTCCTGAACAGGTCATCAAATGGCTACCCGGACTATTTGCATTGCAACCCCTCAACCCCAACCCCTCTTTTACACTGGTGCTACTCTCTGTTTATCATATATGCATAGTCACTTTAACTATACATTCATGCACATACTACCTCAATCAGCCTGACTAGCTGGTGTCTGTATGTATACTCGCTACTGTTTATAGCCTGTCTTTTTACTGTTTTATTTCTTTACCTACTACCTTTTTCTGCACTGTTGGCCTGTAAGCATTTCACTGTAAGGTCTACACCTGTTTTTATTTGGCGCACGTGACAAATAAACTTTGATTTGATCCTATAACTCGTATTGAAGCCACCCTGTTGAAGCCACCCTGTTGAAGCCACCCTGTTGAAGCCACCCTGTTGAAGCCACCCTGTTGAGGCCATCCTGTTGAGGCCATCCTGTTGAAGCCACCCTGTTGAAGCCACCCTGTTGAAGCCACCCTGTTGAAGCCCTGTTGAAGCCACCCTGTTGAGGCCATCCTGTTGAGGCCATCCTGTTGAGGCCACCCTGTTGAGGCCATCCTGTTGAGGCCATCCTGTTGAGGCCATCCTGTTGAAGCCACCCTGTTGAAGCCACCCTGTTGAGGCCACCCTGTTGAGGCCACCCTGTTGAGGCCACCCTGTTGAGACCATCCTGTTGAGGCCATCCTATACCCAGTGAGTTTCCCTGGTCTTCCCAGTTAACACTGCACTGATGGATAGGAGTTTTTACTCAAACTGATGAAGATGCTGGTTTAACAGTTGATCATCATGTTCCATCGCTGAGAGGATATTGAGGTCAAAGTCGATGAGAAGCGGAAAAGCTGACAGACAGACTGATTAAGTACACATGCTCACACTCCAAACTCTCACAGTCTGAGGTCAGGACCGACTGGTCCCCTCATGTCTGCTAAATGTCATGCCCAGCAGCAGAGTGCAATCAGTCCTCCTTTCTTCTCTTCCTCCTCCTTTCTCATTTGTCCTCTCCGCTCTCTCCTCGGTTCTACTCTTCCTTCTCCTCCCTTTTCTCTTTCTCATCCATTCTCCTCCCTTCTTCTTCCTCTCTCCTTCCACCTCCCCTTCTGCTCTTCTCCTCCTTCTCCCTTTCTCCTTTCTCCTCTTTCTACTTCCTCCTCCCCTTCTGCTCCTCTCCTCCCTTCCCCCTTCTCCCTTTCTCCTCTTTCTACTTCCTTCTGCTCTTCTCCTCCCTTTCTCCGTTCTCCTCCGTTCTCCTCTTTCCTCCGTTCTCCTCTTTCCTCCGTTCTCCTCTTTCCTCCGTTCTCCTCTTTCTCCGTTCTCCTCTTTTCTCCTCCGTTCTCCTCTTTTCTCCTCCGGTCTCCTCTTTTCTCCTCCGGTCTCCTCTTTTCTCCTCCGGTCTCCTCTTTTCTCCTCCGGTCTCCTCTCTCCTCCGGTCTCCTCTGTCCTCCGGTCTCCTCTTTCTCCTCCGTTCTCCTCTTTCTCCTCCTTTCTCCTCTTTCCTCAGTTCTCCTCCTTTCTCCTCCGTTCTCCTCCTTTCTCCTCCATTCTCCTCTTTCTCCAGTTCTCTCTCTCCTCCGTTCTCTTTCTCCTCTGTTCTCCTCTCCGCTCCTAGTCTGAAGGGTAGAACAAGGCACCCCATTTCTTAAACTGTATAGTGCTCTATGTATCAAACACAAAAGGATGAGAAGGAAAAATAAATCATAACCAAATGTTGATGTTTGCTCCAAGCTCCCACAACGTGCTTGGGAAAGATTACAATTATGGTTTATTTCTTCGCCACCGGCTCGTTCATAAGTTCTAAAGCCATTTTGGAGGGAGGTAATGTATTACAAATACTTTTACAGGTCCTAAAAGGGGTTCATATTGATGAGGGGAGAGTCTGTCCTCTGGTAGATAAGGCAAAAGTGGAGTCTGTCATTGAAAACACAGAGAAAGGTGCTTCCGTTCTGAATGACACTTTTCCTCACCTCGAGCACTTTTCAGACAGCCAGTGGAATAACGCTGAGTACCCTTCCGGAGTATAAGACTTGTCCCTGTAGTCAAAGCAGCTGATGCCTTCACAAGAGGGCGACAAACCACAGTCTATGTGACAACTGCCGGTGACCATAGCAACAAGATAAACATTTTCAACGTGCGGAAAAATCGCTACAACACCACAAGCATTCTAAAAAAAATGCAACAAAATGATTGGAATAGAAAACAATTAGGTTTTATTGTTAAACACGAATCTGTAAACGGATAGTGTGCAAGTAGAGTACCACAGTATGAGTCATAATACCCATGAAACCTAGCTGTCAAACAGGGAAATGTTTCCAATTGTTTTTCCGCAATTCATCTTTCCGATAGAGGATTTTAGAAACACTTAAAATAAGGGCTGTGTTTTAGTGTAGTCTTACCCTGGCGTGGCATTTTGATGTAAACCATGCAAATCTCTCCAGGACAACATGACTTAGCATACGCTCACTCTTAGCATAGCAGTGATGTAAGTACTTAAATAAAAAATGCTAAAATACTTAAGTTGTTTTTTTGGGGGGTATCTGTACTTTACTTTACTTTACTATTTATATTTTACTACTTTTACATTTACTTCTCAACATTCCTAAAGAAAATAATGTACTTTTTTTTTTTTTACATTCATTTCACCTGACACCCAAAAGTACTTGTCAGGACAGCAAAATGGTCTCATTCACATCCTTCTCATGAGAACATCCCTGGTCATCCCTACTGCTTCTGATCTGGAGGACTCACTAAACAGAGAACATCCCTGGTCATCCCTACTGCTTCTGATCTGGAGGACCCACTAAACAGAGAACATCCCTGGTCATCCCTACTGCCTCTGATCTGACTGTCTCACTAAACAGAGAACATCCCTGGTCGTCCCTACTTCTTCTGATCTGGAGGACTCACTAAACAGAGAACATCCCTGGTCATCCCTACTGCCTCTGATCTGGAGGACTCACTAAACAGAGAACATCCCTGGTCATCCCTACTGCTTCTGATCTGGAGGACTCACTAAACAGAGAACATCCCTGGTCATCCCTACTGCCTCTGATCTGGAGGACTCACTAAACAGAGAACATCCCTGGTCATCCCTACTGTCTCTGATCTGGAGGACTCACTAAACAGAGAACATCCCTGGTCATCCCTACTGCCTCTGATCTGGAGGACTCACTAAACAGAGAACATCCCTGGTCATCCCTACTGTCTCTGATCTGGAGGACTCACTAAACAGAGAACATCCCTGGTCATCCCTACTGCCTCTGATCTGGAGGACTCACTAAACAGAGAACATCCCTGGTCATCCCTAGTGTGACCCGAGCTATCTGTAAATACATTTTTAAAAACTAGAACATGTGGCCATCTGCTTTGCTTAATATATATATATTCTTTTTAGTAATTTGAAATTATTTATGTTTACTTCTGATACTTAAGTATATTTGAGTATTTTTTTAAACCAAATACTTTTAGACTTTTACTCAATTAGTATTTTACTGCGTGACTTTCACTCTTATTAAGGTATCTTTACTTTTACTCCAGTATAACCATTGTGTACTTGTTCCACCACTGGGCCTTAGACATGGAGATATTCATTGGCGATGCTCTCAATTATAATACCTCCTCTGTGGTCTAGTTTTGCTGTCTGGTCTCATTCATCCTCATCCGTGTCCTGAATCTAAACACACTTTGTTTATTCCCTAATTTAGTTATAAACAAAGTTGTCGGTTTTCCATCTGTTTAGCCTGTTTAATAATGTTGTCTCAAGGCATTGTAATGTAATGTCATAGACTTAGACACCTCTACCGCCCCCAAAAGCCTGTTTTAGCTTGGGCAGCGCCATATCACCAACTCTGCTGCCCCAAAGCCTGTTTTAGCTTGGGCAGCACCATTGAGAAATCTCACCAACTCTACTGCCCCAAAGCCTGTTTTAGCTTGGGCAGCACCATTGAGAAATCTCACCAACTCTACCGCCCCCAAAAGCCTGTTTTAGCTTGGGCAGCGCCATATCACCAACTCTGCTGCCCCAAAGCCTGTTTTAGCATGGGCAGCGCCATATCACCAACTCTGCTGCCCCAAAGCCTGTTTTAGCTTGGGCAGCACCATTGAGAAATCTCACCAACTCTACTGCCCCAAAGCCTGTTTTAGCATGGGCAGCACCATTGAGAAATCTCACCAACTCTACTGCCCCATCACCAACTCTACTGCCCCAAAGCCTGTTTTAGCATGGGCAGCGCCATTGAGAAATCTCACCAATTCTGCTGCCCCATCACCAACTCTACTGCCCCATCACCAACTCTACTGCCCCAAAGCCTGTTTTAGCTTGGGCAGCGCCATTGAGAAATCTCACCAACTCTGCTGCCCCAAAGCCTGTTTTAGCATGGGCAGCGCCATATCACCAACTCTACTGCCTCAAAGCCTGTTTTAGCATGGGCAGCACCATTGAGAAATCTCACCAACTCTACTGCCCCATCACCAACTCTACTGCCCCAAAGCCTGTTTTAGCATGGGCAGCGCCATTGAGAAATCTCACCAACTCTACTGCCCCAAAGCCTGTTTTAGCTTGGGCAGCGCCATATCACCAACTCTACTGCCTCAAAGCCTGTTTTAGCTTGGGCAGCGCCATTGAGAAATCTCACCAACTCTACTGCCCCAAAGCCTGTTTTAGCATGGGCAGCACCATATCACCAACTCTGCTGCCCCAAAGCCTGTTTTAGCATGGGCAGCGCCATATCACCAACTCTGCTGCCTCAAAGCCTGTTTTAGCATGGGCAGCACCATTGAGAAATCTCACCAACTCTGCTGCCCCAAAGCCTGTTTTAGCATGGGCAGCACCATATCACCAACCCTGCTGCCCCAAAGCCTGTTTTAGCATGGGCAGCGCCATATCACCAACTCTACTGCCCCAAAGCCTGTTTTAGCATGGGCAGCACCATTGAGAAATCTCACCAACTCTACTGCCCCAAAGCCTGTTTTAGCATGAGCAGCGCCATTGAGAAATCTCACCAACTCTACTGCCCCAAAGCCTGTTTTAGCATGGGCAGCGCCATTGAGAAATCTCACCAACTCTGCTGCCCCAAAGCCTGTTTTAGCATGGGCAGCACCATTGAGAAATCTCACCAACTCTACTGCCCCAAAGCCTGTTTTTAGCATTTGAGGAATGTCACAATTTTGAAGTAGTGAACTGGGCGGGACTACCTAAGGGTTAAGGAAGGATCACATAATTCTGTACAGGTCTTCGGGAGGGTTTAGCCAATGAATTGTACGTGATGACATGGTGTGTTGTCCTCCCACTACGACTCGGGAAAGCATGCAGTTTATCAGGCTACAGATTAAATACGTTACGATGAACTTTCACAGGGGAGGTGAAAGTTCCCGGTGAGGAGCTTGATGCTCCTTTCCATAACAATTGAGGGTCTTATTCTGGTGACGTGACGATCGATGTTTGACTGCCTGCCGTTTTACAAATAAAAATAATCTAGCTATTTTGTCCATAATAAACCCATTGTGTGAGGCTGTAGGCTTTCCACACTGTATCTGTGAGGCTGTAGGCTTTCCACACTGTATCTGTGAGGCTGTAGGCTTTCCACACTGTATCTGTGAGGCTGTAGGCTTTCCACACTGTATCTGTGAGGCTGTAGGCTTTCCACACTGTATCTGTGAGGCTGTAGGCTTTCCACACTGTATCTGTGAGGCTGTAGGCTTTCCACACTGTATCTGTGAGGCTGTAGGCTTTCCACACTGTATCTGTGAGGCTGTAGGCTTTCCACACTGTATCTGTGAGGCTGTAGGCTTTCCACACTGTATCTGTGAGGCTGTAGGCTTTCCACACTGTATCTGTGAGGCTGTTGGCTTTCCACACTGTATCTGTGAGGCTGTAGGCTTTCCACACTGTATCTGTGAGGCTGTAGGCTTTCCACACTGTATCTGTGAGGCTGTTGGCTTTCCACACTGTATCTGTGAGGCTGTAGGCTTTCACTGTATCACTGTAGGCTTTCCACACTGTATCTGTGAGGCTGTAGGCTTTCCACACTGTATCTGTGAGGCTGTAGGCTTTCCACACTGTATCTGTGAGGCTGTAGGCTTTCCACACTGTATCTGTGAGGCTGTAGGCTTTCCACACTGTATCTGTGAGGCTGTAGGCTTTCCACACTGTATCTGTGAGGCTGTAGGCTTTCCACACTGTATCTGTGAGGCTGTTGGCTTTCCACACTGTATCTGTGAGGCTGTAGGCTTTCCACACTGTATCTGTGAGGCTGTAGGCTTTCCACACTGTATCTGTGAGGCTGTAGGCTTTCCACACTGTATCTGTGAGGCTGTAGGCTTTCCACACTGTATCTGTGAGGCTGTAGGCTTTCCACACTGTATCTGTGAGGCTGTTGGCTTTCCACACTGTATCTGTGAGGCTGTTGGCTTTCCACACTGTATCTGTGAGGCTGTTGGCTTTCCACACTGTATCTGTGAGGCTGTTGGCTTTCCACACTGTCTGTGAGCTGTTGGCTTTCCACACTGTATCTGTGAGGCTGTTGGCTTTCCACACTGTCTGTGAGCTGTTGGCTAGAGGGAACGTGGACACATTCGCCAAACATTGTTTTGTGACACAACCATCAGCAAAGTTGAAAATATGATGGATACACATTTATTATTTTTTTTTTTCAATTCATGGTCATCAATGCTTGTCTGCCGTTTGACAAATAAACATTTCGCTCTTTTGTCCATAATAATCTCACCATGTAGGCAAATAAGTTTTTTTAATCTTTATTTTTATTTTACGAGGCAAGTCAGTTAAGAACAAATTCTTATTTTCAATGACAGCCTAGGAACAGTGGGTTAACTGCCTGTTCAGGGGCAGAATGACAGATTTGTACCTTGTCAGCTCGGGGGTTTGAACTTGCAACCTTCCGGTTACTAGTCCACCACTCTAACCACTAGGCTACCCTGCCGCCTCTACACTCTAACCACTAGGCTACCCTGCCGCCCCATCTTGGCTTCTGTCTTGCATATAAACCAACTTGCTCTCATCATGTAGGCAGCCTACCCACACCGTATCTACGAGCTGTTGCCAAAACCAGAGATTAGTTATATAGCTAAACATTTCTTCTTACCAAACTAGCAGTAGTTGAAAATACAACGGAAGCCCATTTAACTTGTTTGTTTATATTTGTTACATGGGAGTTTAACTGCAAAAGTCATTTTTTACGAGCACAAACATCCACAACAGGTCAATTTCATGGGAACATCTCTGGTGGAAAAATGTGCACATTGTTTTTATGCGGGTTTTAGGATATTCACATGAACATCTATTGGATGGAAACATAGCTAATGACTCTTGCCATGTGTTCAGACTTCCTAATGGGACAGATACAGCAACGAGAAGTCTAACCTAGCTAATGACTCTTGCCATGTGTTCAGACTTCCTAATGGGACAGATACAACAACGAGAAGTCTAACCTAGCTAATGACTCTTGCCATGTGTTCAGACTTCCTAATGGGACATATACAACAACGAGAAGTCTAACCTAGCTAATGACTTGCCATGTGTTCAGACTTCCAAATGGGACAGATACAACAACGAGAAGTCTAACCTAGCTAATGACTCTTGCCATGTGCTCACAGACTCCCTAATGGGATAGAATCAAAGATGATCAGGGTGTGTCTGTGTGGTTTGGGATTCATTGGTCCCCAGTTTTCAGTCTGGTTATTTTTATCTACAGTATAATAGCTGTGTTCTTTCTTCTGCTTTTCAGTGGCGGGTTCTCCTTTAACACAGAAGGAGCGTCAGAGTTACACTAACTATGTCTGAGTGTGTGAGTGTGTGAGTGTGTGAGTGTGTGAGTGAGTGAGTGAATGAGTGAATGAGTGAATGAGTGAGTGAGTGAGTGAGTGAGTGAGTGAATGAGTGAGTGTGTGAATGAGTGAGTGTGTGAATGAGTGAGTGTGTGAATGAGTGAGTGTGTGAATGAGTGAGTGTGTGAATGAGTGAGTGTGTGAATGAGTGAGTGTGTGAATGAGTGAGTGTGTGAATGGATCTAATCCATGGATTTCACATGACTGCATTTAACCCAATCCCTCTGAATCAGAGAGGTGTAGAGGGCTGCCTTAAACAACATCCTTTGGCGCCTGGGAACAGTGGGGTTAACAGCCTTGTTCAGGGGAACAGTGGGGTTAACAGCCTTGTTCAGGGGAACAGTGGGGTTAACAGCCTTGTTCAGGGGAACAGTGGGGTTAACAGCCTTGTTCAGGGGAACAGTGGGTTAACTGCCTTGTTCAGGGGAACAGTGGGTTAACTGCCTTGTTCAGGGGAACAGTGGGTTAACTGCCTTGTTCAGGGGAACAGTGGGTTAACTGCCTTGTTCAGGGGAACAGTGGGTTAACTGCCTTGTTCAGGGGAACAGTGGGTTAACTGCCTTGTTCAGGGGAACAGTGGGTTAACTGCCTTGTTCAGGGGAACAGTGGGTTAACTGCCTTGTTCAGGGAACAGTGGGTTAACTGCCTTGTTCAGGGAACAGTGGGTTAACTACCTTGTTCGGGATTTGAACAACTTTCTGTTAACAACTTGTTCAGGGGAACAGTGGGTTAACTGCCTTGTTCAGGGGAACAGTGGGTTAACTGCCTTGTTCAGGGGCAGAATGACAGATTTTTACCTTGTCAGCTCGGGGATTTGATCCAGCAAACTTTCTGTTTATTGGCCCAACATCTCAAACCACCAGGCTACCTGCCTCTAACCACTAGGCTACCTGTCTCTAACCACTAGGCTACCTGTCTCTAACCACTAGGCTACCTGTCTCTAACCACTAGGCTACCTGTCTCTAACCTCTAACCACTAGGCTACCTGTCTCTAACCACTAGGCTACCTGTCTCTAACCACTAGGCTACCTGTCTCTAACCACTAGGCTACCTGCTCTAACCACTAGGCCACCTGTCTCTAACCACTAGGCTACCTGTCTCTAACCACTAGGCTACCTGTCTCTAACCACTAGGCTACCTGTCTCTAACCACTAGGCTACCTGTCTCTAACCACTAGGCTACCTGTCTCTAACCACTAGGCTACCTGTCTCTAACCACTAGGCTACCTGCTCTAACCACTAGGCTACCTGCTCTAACCACTAGGCTACCTGTCTCTAACCACTAGGCTACCTGTCTCTAACCACTAGGCTACCTGTCTCTAACCACTAGGCTACCTGTCTCTAACCACTAGGCTACCTGTCTCTAACCACTAGGCTACCTGCACTAACCACTAGGCTACCTGTCTCTAACCACTAGGCTACCTGTCTCTAACCACTAGGCTACCTGTCTCTAACCACTAGGCTACCTGCTCTAACCACTAGGCCACCTGTCTCTAACCACTAGGCTACCTGTCTCTAACCACTAGGCTACCTGTCTCTAACCACTAGGCCACCTGTCTCTAACCACTAGGCTACCTGTCTCTAACCACTAGGCTACCTGCTCTAACCACTAGGCTACCTGTCTCTAACCACTAGGCTACCTGCTCTAACCTGTCTCTAACCACTAGCCTAACCACTAGGCTACCTGTCTCTAACCACTAGGCTACCCTGTCTCTAACCACTAGGCTACCTGCTCTAACCACTAGGCCACCTGTCTCTAACCACTAGGCTACCTGTCTCTAACCACTAGGCTACCTGCTCTAACCACTAGGCCACCTGTCTCTAACCACTAGGCTACCTGTCTCTAACCACTAGGCTACCTGTCTCTAACCACTAGGCTACCTGTCTCTAACCACTAGGCCACCTGTCTCTAACCACTAGGCTACCTGTCTCTAACCACTAGGCTACCTGCTCTAACCACTAGGCTACCTGTCTCTAACCACTAGGCTACCTGTCTCTAACCACTAGGCTACCTGTCTCTAACCACTAGGCTACCTGTCTCTAACCACTAGGCTACCTGCTCTAACCACTAGGCCACCTGTCTCTAACCACTAGGCTACCTGTCTCTAACCACTAGGCTACCTGCTCTAACCACTAGGCCACCTGTCTCTAACCACTAGGCTACCTGTCTCTAACCACTAGGCTACCTGTCTCTAACCACTAGGCTACCTGTCTCTAACCACTAGGCTACCTGCTCTAACCACTAGGCCACCTGTCTCTAACCACCAGTCTACCTGTCTCTAACCACCAGTCTACCTGTCTCTAACCACTAGGCTACCTGCTCTAACCACTAGGCCACCTGTCTCTAACCACCAGTCTACCCTGCCACCCCTAATATCAGTTGATACTCTGTAATTTATAATGACATATTTGCAGTTACTGAATAGTTTTTCAATACAATTCAACAATAAAGTCCTGTTTTGCTGTATATTTTTAATGCAGCAAACTGAAAATGCATTGTGGGAAAGTATTGTGGGAGGGGAATGAATCACTGCCTCATTAACATATTGTAAGGCGTGCCTTGTAAGTGGCTATATTTGTTGCACCCGTTAGTGGGAGTTGCGATACCAATTTAAGTGATATTTGGATGAAGTTCCCAAATAATTAAATGTATGTAGAGAACAGATGAGAGTGGCAGTTTCAAACCTTTAACGGTTGAATATGTAACCGTGTCCATCTGTTCTGCTCTGTAGTTACGGCCAGTTTGGAAGAGCTTTGTCTCTAAATGTGCAAGTGATATAAAAGCCAAGATATTCATTAATACACAGTAAAATGAAAAATTCCTGGCAGCCAACCTGCTTTCTCCAATACTTTGTAACTACAGTAAAAGAGAATAGTCAGAGATACATCTTGTTATAACACTTATTTTGAAGACGAGTGTATCCTTAACAACAACACCATCCACAGTAATGGATACAGAAAGGTTTTACGTACGTTGGTTGTACGTTGCTAAGGACAAACGTTGGTTGTACGTTGCTAAGGACAAACGTTGGTTGTACGTTGCTAAGGACAAACGTTGGTTGTACGTTGCTAAGGACAAACGTTGGTTGTACGTAGCTAAGGACAAACGTTGGTTGTACGTAGCTAAGGACAAACGTTGGTTGTACGTAGCTAAGGACAAACGTTGGTTGTACGTAGCTAAGGACAAACGTTGGTTGTACGTAGCTAAGGACAAACGTTGGTTGTACGTTGCTAAGGACAAACGTTGGTTGTACGTTGCTAAGGACAAACGTTGGTTGTACGTTGCTAAGGACAAACGTTGGTTGTACGTTGCTAAGGACAAACGTTGGTTGTACGTTGCTAAGGACAAGAGTGCCTGCTTGACTTGGTACTATAAATTCGATTTCTCTCAACATTTTTACTACCTGTAAAATGGATTACAGTAGCTGTACTGTAAAATAAATTACAATATTTTACTGGCCAATTGCAGTCAGAAAGTTACTGTGTAGAGTCCAGAATTGCGATTTATCACTCCATTTTCAACGTTGTTGTTTTTGTATCTTGTTGTTGTATCTAGCTAATTGCAGTTGTGAATGTAATCGGCAATGGAATATTATTATTGTTAGCTCTTTGAGCTATGGACCCAGTGTGAGGCAACAGAGCAGGGTTTTATTCAGGCCTTCTGATGGAATGTGTCGAGGGGGTTCGTTTCTGAAGAAAACGTCACACCACCACCACATCCTGCTCAGAGTCCTGCTCATTTGTGTCTGTCTAAACCTCGGGCCAGAGAATTTTCAATGCCCTTTTTTAGAAGGATGGTTTTGTCACACAGTGCCATTTTTAAATTGGAATACATTCAGAGTCCCGTCCAACCCCGCCGACCACCCCTCCCTCCACCCCTCCCTCCACCCCTCCCACCACCCCTCCCTCCACCCCTCCCACCACCCCCTCCCACCACCCCTCCCACCACCCCTCCCTCCACCACCCCTCCCTCCACCACCCCTCCCACCACCCCTCCCTCCACCCCTCCTCGTTTTTTGTTTTTGTTTGCTGTTGACCTCACATGAGTTGAATTAGCATTTGTCGGAACTGCGAGACAT
The DNA here is from genome assembly GCF_034236695.1 of Oncorhynchus nerka. Lineage (NCBI taxonomy): Eukaryota > Metazoa > Chordata > Actinopteri > Salmoniformes > Salmonidae > Oncorhynchus > Oncorhynchus nerka. Next base: position 41,860,704 of record NC_088411.1, read on the forward strand.
TTTCCACCGTGGTTTGTGACAGATTTCACTGGCTCCATTGGACCACTGAACCCCCAGGCCTCCCCAGTGACGGAGCAGAGCAGCCTTCAGTTAGACCATCTGTTGAATCTCACTCACTGACTGGCTGGAGCTACCCAGCAGAGACTTGAGAGAGAGAGTGTGTGTGTGTGTGTGAGAGAGATTATATGACTGCTACCATGTCTGCCATCACTTTGAAGCCCCAGTGGCTCTGTGATGTCTGGGGATTAGAAGCAGTAAGCACTGCTCTAGGTATCAGCAGACTGAAAATAGAAACATTTATTCATATTTTCCTTGAGGTTATTGTTTTTGTAAACAATAATGGATGGACGGACGGAGGGAGGGACGGACGGACGGACGGACGGATGGATGGAGGGATGGAGGCTGGTGCATTAGCATAATGATACATCCATAGAAAGCAAGGCCAAGTGAGGCCAGGAGAGGAGAGGACATGAGAGGACAGGGGTAGAGGAGAGGAGAGGACAGAGGAGGACATGAGAGGAGAGGACATGAGAGGAGAGGACATGAGAGGAGAGGACATGAGAGGAGAGGACATGAGAGGAGAGGACATGAGAGGAGAGGACATGAGAGGAGAGGACATGAGAGGGGAGGACATGAGAGGAGAGGACATGAGAGGGGAGGACAGAGGAGAGGGGAGGACAGGGGCAGAGGAGAGGGGAGGACAGGGGCAGAGGAGAGGGGAGGACAGGGGCAGAGGAGAGGGGAGGACAGGGGCAGAGGAGAGGGGAGGACAGGGGCAGAGGCGAGGGGAGGACAGGGGCAGAGGAGAGGACAGGGGCAGAGGAGAGGACAGGAGAGGACAGGGGCAGAGGAGAGGACAGGAGAGGACAGGGGCAGAGGAGAGGACAGGAGAGGACATGGGCAGAGGAGAGGACAGGAGAGGACAGGGGCAGAGGAGAGGAGAGAGAGAGAGCTCCATTAATCTAGCAGCAGACGTTGTGTTACTGTGTAGGTAGTTGCGTCATCGTGGTAACACTGTTGTGAATTGCACAGGAAGATGAATAATTACTAGTTTGCTCGTGACAAAAGCTAATTTTACAGTTGCTGCTACTGACTGTATCCAGATGGGTTTGTGCTGAATGCTTTCCTATGAGGATGATGGATAATAAAGGCTTTTGGGCCAAGAGGAAGTGTTGGATCACCTACTCATGAAGAACGTTTTGAAACCCTGATGAGACTGATGGAAATATAATATAACTAATAAGACCCAAACCCTTAATGAGACTCAGTGATGCAAAGGTGGCTAGAAGTATAGACCTATCAGAGTCTTCAGTGTGAGCCTGATGTTCCTAACACCTGAGCTCAGTGTGTTGCTCTTGTTTCAGTAAATTGATTCTTTGTAAGTTGTTAGTCTCTCTAGAAGAGACAGGTTTCCTCCCACTATGTTCCCTCAGCTCTGGGATTTCCAAAACCAGTCGGTTGTCCTGAACCTTGCTACCGTATATCATGTGAACCAAACCATATACATTACAGATGAAATAGAGGTAGCTGTATAAAACTGTTCTCAGATCAGTTCTGTGTGTGCGAAGGGGCTACGCTGCATGATAGTGGAAAGATTTATTTGTCCCTGCCCAGCCATATGGGATAAAACTGTTCTCAGACCTGTGTCTGAGCCTGGTATATGGTATCTTCTTGCCATCCATGTAATGTATGTGTGTGTCTCTGTGTGTGTGTGTGTCTCTGTGTCATTATCCCCAGTGTCTATGGTCTAGCCCCATTTACCTCAGTCATTATCCCCAGTGTCTATGGTCTAGCCCCATTTACCTCTGTCATTATCCCCCAGTGTCTATGGTCTAGCTCCATTTACCCCTCAGTCATTATCCCCAGTGTCTATGGTCTAGCTCCATTTACCTCTGTCATTATCCCCCAGTGTCTATGGTCTAGCCCCATTTACCTCTCAGTCATTATCCCCAGTGTCTATGGTCTAGCCCCATTTACCTCAGTCATTATCCCCCAGTGTCTATGGTCTAGCCCCATTTACCTCAGTCATTATCCCCAGTGTCTATGGTCTAGCCCCATTTACCTCTGTCATTATCCCCAGTGTCTATGGTCTAGCCCCATTTACCTCTCAGTCATTATCCCCAGTGTCTATGGTCTAGCCCCATTTACCTCTGTCATTATCCCCAGTGTCTATGGTCTAGCTCCATTTACCTCTCAGTCATTATCCCCAGTGCCTACGGCATAGCAAGGCCTAGCTCCATTTACCTCTCAGTCATTATCCCCAGTGTCTAAGGCCTAGCTCCATTTACCTCTCAGTCATTATCCCCAGTGTCTAAGGCCTAGCTCCATTTACCTCTCAGTCATTATCCCCAGTGTCTAAGGCCTAGCTCCATTTACCTCTCAGTCATTATCCCCAGTGTCTAAGGCCTAGCTCCATTTACCTCTCAGTCATTATCCCCAGTGTCTAGGGCCTAGCTCCATTTACCTCTGTCATTATCCCCAGTGTCTAGGGCCTAGCTCCATTTACCTCTCAGTCATTATCCCCAGTGTCTAAGGCCTAGCTCCATTTACCTCTCAGTCATTATCCCCAGTGTCTAAGGCCTAGCTCCATTTACCTCTCAGTCATTATCCCCAGTGTCTAAGGCCTAGCTCCATTTACCTCTCAGTCATTATCCCCAGTGTCTAAGGCCTAGCTCCATTTACCTCTCAGTCATTATCCCCAGTGTCTAGGGCCTAGCTCCATTTACCTCTCAGTCATTATCCCCTGTCTAGGGCCTAGCTCCATTTACCTCTCAGTCATTATCCCCAGTGTCTAGGGCCTAGCTCCATTTACCTCTCAGTCATTATCCCCTGTCTAGGGCCAGGCTCCAGCTCTGCTCTATTTCCATGTAATTGGTACTGATAATGCTCTGGGTGCCATTTTGGATGTTTGATTCGGCCTATAGTCCCTCGTCTCTGAGTGGAGGGAGCAGACAGGAAGAAAAGTGTCTATCCCGCTGCCTCTCTCGCTGCCTCTCTCGCTGCCTCTCTCGCTGCCTCTCTCGCTGCCTCTCTCTCGCTGCCTCTCTCTCGCTGCCTCTCTCTCGCTGCCTCTCTCTCGCTGCCTCTCTCTCGCTGCCTCTCTCGCTGCCTCTCTCTCGCTGCCTCTCTCTCTCTCTCTCGGTGCCTCTCTCTCTCTCTCTCTGCCTCTCTCTCTCTCTCGCTGCCTCTCTCTCTCTCTCTCTCGCTGCCTCTCTCTCTCTCTCTCGCTCTCTGCCTCTCTCTCTCTCTCTCTCTCGCTGCCTCTCTCTCTCTCTCTCTCTCGCTGCTCTCTCTCTCTCTCGCTGCCTCTCTCTCTCTCTCTCTGCCTCTCTCTCTCTCGCTGCCTCTCTCTCTCTCTCGCTGCCTCTCTCTCTCTCTGCCTCTCTCTCTCTCGCTGCCTCTCTCTCTCTCTCTCTGCCTCTCTCTCTCTCTCTCGCTGCCTCTCTCTCTCTCTCTCGCTGCTCTCTCTCTCTCTCTCGCTGCTCTCTCTCTCTCTCTCTCGCTGCTCTCTCTCTCTCTCTCGCTGCCTCTCTCTCTCTCTCTCGCTGCCTCTCTCTCTCTCTCTCGCTGCCTCTCTCTCTCTCTCTCGCTGCCTCTCTCTCTCTCTCTCTCGCTGCCTCTCTCTCTCTCTCTCGCTGCCTCTCTCTCTCTCTCTCGCTGCCTCTCTCTCTCTCTCTCTCTCTCTCGCTGCCTCTCTCGCTGCCTCTCTCGCTGCCTCTCTCTCTCTCGCTGCCTCTCTCGCTGCCTCTCTCTCGCTGCCTCTCTCTCGCTGCCTCTCTCGCTGCCTCTCTCGCTGCCTCTCTCTCGCTGCCTCTCTCTCGCTGCCTCTCTCTCGCTGCCTCTCTCTCGCTGCCTCTCTCTCGCTCTCTCTCTCGCTGCCTCTCTCTCGCTGCCTCTCTCTCTCGCTGCCTCTCTCTCTCTCTCTCGCTGCCTCTCTCTCTCTCTCTCTCTCTCGCTGCTCTCTCTCTCTCTCTCTCTCGCT